>NC_092873.1:364834102-365149269 GCF_028372415.1 Notamacropus eugenii | reverse complement strand
ATTAGCAGAAGATGAAGCTGAATACTCAAACTACCCCATCTCAGACAAGAAATTGAACAAACCGTCAATAAACAAGGAAAAAAATCACCAGGGCTGGATGGATTTACAAATGAATTCTATCAAACATTTAAAGAAGAGTTAATTCCAATATTATACAGACTATTTTGGAAAATTGGGGAACAAGGAGTACTCCCATATTTTTTAAATGATACAAATAGGGTTTTGATACCTAAACCAGGAAGAGAAAAAACAGAGAAAGAAAATTATAGACCAATTTCTCTAATGAATATAGATACAAAAAATTTTAAATATGAATTTAGCTAAAAGAATACAGCAACTTTTCAGGAGAATAATATATTATGATAGAGTAGGATCCATACCAGTAATGCAGGTCTTGTTCAATATTAGGAAAACTATTAGCATTATTGAGCATATCAACAACAAAAGTAACAGAAAATACATCATTATCTCAATAGATGCAGAAAAAGCTTTTGGCAAAATACAGCACCCATTCCTATTAAAAACGCTGGAGAGCATAAGAATAAAGGGAACTTTCCATAAATTAAAAAGAAGTATCTACCTAAAACTTTCAGCAAGCATTATATGCGATAGACATAAGCTAGATGCATTTCCAGTAAGAACGGGGCAAAACAAGGATGTCCATTATCTCCACAGTTATTCAATATGGTACTAGAAATATTAACTGTAGCAATTATGCAAGATAAATAAATTGAAAGAATTAGAATAGGCAAAGGAGGAACTAAGTTATCACTCTTTGCAGATGATATGATGATATATTTAGAGAATCCCAGAGATTCAAGTAAAAAATTACTTGAAATAATAAATAACTTTGGCAAAGTTACAGGTTTCAAAATGCAAAAACAATTCACAAATCTTCTGCATTTTTGTATATTAGTAACAAAGCACAATAGCAAGAGACAGAAAGAGAAATCCCATTTAAAGCTAGGGTAGACATGATAAAATATTTGGGAGTTCACCTGCCAAAACAAACCCAAGGACTATATGAAGACAATTACAAGACACTTTTCACACAAATAAAGGCAGATGTAAGTAAGTGGGAATCACATCAATTGCTGGTGGCGAGGCTGAGCCAATACAATAAAAGTGACAATTCTGCCTAAATTAATTTATATATTTAGTGCCTTACCAATGAAACTATCAGATACTTATTTTCTAGAGCTGGAAAAAATAATATCAAAATTCATCTGGAAGAACAAAAGATCCAGAATACCAAGGAGACTAATGAAAAGAAACACTAGGGAAGATGGCCTAGCTCTACCAGATCTCATATTGTATTATAAAGCAGCAATTACCAAAATCATTTGGTACTGACTAAGAAACAGAAGGGTAGACAAGTGGAATAGACTAGATATTGAAGACACTATAGTCAATGAATACAGCAATCTACTGTTTAATAAATCCAAGGACCCCTGCTTCTGGGATAAGAACTCGCTATCTGACAAAAATGGCTGGGAAAACTGGATAACAATGTGGTGAAAACTAGGCATAGTCTGTAGGCAAGAATAAAGTCAAAATGGTTACACTATTTAG
This sequence comes from Notamacropus eugenii, assembly GCF_028372415.1. Taxonomy (NCBI): domain Eukaryota; kingdom Metazoa; phylum Chordata; class Mammalia; order Diprotodontia; family Macropodidae; genus Notamacropus; species Notamacropus eugenii. The sequence goes on along the minus strand of NC_092873.1, from coordinate 365,147,697 downwards.
GTATATAGATTGATACTATGGACAAATTGGTGGAGCAAGGAGTAGTGTATTTATCAGATTTCTGGAGAAGGGAAGAATTTTAGACTAAAGAAGAGATAGAGAGCATTATGAAGTGAAAGATGCACAATTTTGATTACATTAAACTGAAAAGTTTTTCCGCAACCAATATTCATAGGGATACAGAAAACTGGAAAAGAATTTTTGCAACTAGTGTCTGTGATAAATCCTAATTGCTAGAATATATAGATAACTGAGTCAAATGTACATAAATACAAGTCGTTTCCCCATTCATAAATGGTCAAAAGATATGAATAGGCAATTTTCAGATGAAGAAATTAAAGATATTCATAATCATATGAAAAAATGCTCTACATCACTATTGTTTAGAGAGATACAAATCAAAACATCTCTGAGGTGCCACATCATGCCTATCAGATTGACTAGCATGACAAAACAAGAAGATGATAAATGTTGGACAGGATATGGGAGAGTTGGAACACTAATTCATTGTTGGTGGAACTGTGAGCTGATCCAATAACTCTGGACAGCAATTTGGAACTATGGCAAAGGGCTACAAAAATACACATACCCTTTGACCCAGAAATATCACTTCTAGGACTATATCACCAAGAGAACATAAAAATGGGAAAGGGTCCCACATGTACAAAAATATTTATAGCCGCACTCTTTGTCATGGCCCAAAACTGGAAATCATAGGGATGCCCACCAATTAGGGAATGGCTGAATAAATTATGGTATATGAGTATAGAAGATTACTATTGTGCTATAAGAAATGACGAGCAGGAAGAGTTCAGACAGGCCTGGAAAGACTTATATGATCTAATGCTGAGTGAAAGGATCAGTACCAGGACAACTTTGTGCACAGCAAATGACTACAGTGTGAGAGAGTTTTTTCTGGTAGATTTGGAACTTCATTGCAATGCAAGGACTTAAAAAATTCCTAATGGTTTTTTAAGGCAAAATGCCTTCCACATCCAGAGAAAGTACTATGGAATTGAATTGCAGAATGTAACACATCATTTGTTTTTTTGTGTGTATTAGGTTTTAGTTTGTTATATGATTTCTCCCATTCATTTTAATTCTTCTATGCAGCATGACTATGGTGAAAATGCATTTAATAGGAATGCATGTATAGAATCTATATAAAATTGTATGTCGTCTTGGGGAGGGAGCAGAGAGGTAGATGAGAGGGAGGGGAAAAATATAAGTTATGTGGTAGTGATTGTAGAACATTAAAAATAAATAAAATTAATTAAAAATTAAAAAAAGAAAGAATCCACTGATCACCTTCTGAAAGAGATCCCAAAAGAAAAACTCCTAGGAACATTGTTACTAAATACCAGAGTTCCCAGGTCAAGGAGAAAATATTGCAAGCAGCTAGAAACAAACAATTAGAGTGTTGTGAAAATGCAATTAGAATAGCACAATATCTAATTTCGTCTATATTAAAGGATTGAAGGGCATGAAATAAGATATTCCAGATGTCAAAGAACTAGGACTAAAACCCAGAATCACCTACCCAGCAAAACTGAGTATAATACTTCAGGGGAAAAAAATGGTCATTCAATGAAATAGAGGACTTTCAAGCATTCTTGATGAAAAGAACAGAGCTGAAATGAAAATCTCACTTTCAAATACAAGAATCAAGAAACTCATGAATAGGTAAACAGGAAAGAGAAATTATAAGTGACTTATTAAAGTTGAACTGTTTACATTTCTACATGGAAAGATAATATTCATAACTCTTAAAACTTTTCTCAGTATCTGACTTGTTGGTGGGATTATACACACATACAGACACACACACACAGACACACACACATGCACACACACACACAGAGGGGAGAGAGAGAGAGAGAGGGAGAGAGAGAGTAGGGTGAGTTGAATAGGAAGGGATCATCTTAAAAAAATAAAATTAAGAGGTGAGAGAGGAATATATTGAGAGGACAAAGGGAGAAATGGAATGGGGCAAATTTTCTCTCATAAAAGAGGCAAACAAAAGCTTTTTCAATGGAGGGGAAGAGGGCTGGGGTGAGGGAGAAAATGAAGCTTACGCTCATCACATTTGGCTCAAGGACGTAATAACATGCATACTCAATTTAGTATGAAAACCTATCTTACACTACAGGAAGGTAGGGGAGAAGGGGATAAACAGGGTGGGGGGATGATGGAAGGGAGGGCAGTGGGAGGAGGGAGCAATTAGGAGCAAACACTCTTGGGGAGGAACAAGGTCAAAAGAGAGAATAGAAGAAATGGGGGGCAAGATAGAATGGTGGGTAATATAGTGAGTCTTACATAACATGACCATTATGGAAGTTATTTGCAAAGCTCCACATATATAACCTATATTGAATTACTTGCCTACCCAGTAGGGATGGGTGGAGAGTAAGGAAGGAAGCGAAGTTAGAACTCAAAATTTTATGAACAAATGTTGAGAATTGTTTTTACATACAACTGGAAAATAAGAAATACAGGTAATGGAGTATAGAAATTTAAATTAAAGAGAAGATGGGGATAAGGGAAGGGAAGGGTTTTAGAACGGAGGCCAAATTGGAAGAAGTGGCAGTCAGAATGCTCGGCGTTTTGGGGTGGGGGGTGGGGAGAGATGGGGAGGAAATTTGGAACGCAAAATCTTGTGGAAATGAATGGTGAGAACGAAAAATCAATAAATAAGAAAGTAAAAAAAAACCACTTCACTATCAATGTGTACATTTTTGGAAAGTATGCAACAAAGGTAAGTCAACTTATCCATAACATTCAAATCTACTCCATTTGCTGTAACTGATAGTTCCACATATGAATGTTGTGGTGATGTCTGATGGAGCACCTGTGCTTCTGTGTATCATGTATCCAGTTCATAAACAGGGAAAGAATTTGAGTAAACAAGAAATAGAAATATTTACATAAGTGAAAATGCTAACTGATTACACAAAATTAAAATCTTTTGGCACAAACAACATCAATACAGTTAAAATTAGAAGAAAAGCAGTAAACTGGAAGAATGTTTCAGGAAATTTCTTTGATAAAGATCTGATTTCTAAAACACAGAAGATGCAGAGTCAAATTTAGAAGAATAAGAACCATTCTTCACTTGATAAATAGTCAAGTTCTATGGACAGATATTTAAAAAAAAATCCATAGAGGAGTATGACAATGGAAAACATACTGACTTTGGAGTCTGGTACCTCTAGGTTCAAATCCTGTCTTTGATGTATAGTATCTGTGTGAACCTAGCCAAGTCATTTAAACTTCCTGGACCTCAACTTCCTTATGCTTAAAGTGATGACAGTTGGATCAGATAGCCTCTGATGCCCCTTTTAAATCTCCATGTAGATCTAGATATAAATCACCAATAGAATTTTCTGGCATTAAAATGTGTATTTCTGATAAGTATTATTAAAACATGTCACTATGTACATTCCCTCAGGTGATGGGATAGCATAAGTAATACGATATTCTGCCATTTTCTGCTGGTATAACAGAAAAAGATCTGATTTCAAAGTCAGTGGACCTGCATTTAAATGTCAAATTTGCCTCTTATAATCCATATGACTTGGATAAGTAATAACTTCTCTAGGTTTTACTTTATCCATATGTAGAAATGATCTCTGTGGTCCTTTTATCTCTAAATTTAGTATCCTATGATGTAGCTGTGGGACCAAACTCAGCTATTTTTCATAGCCATCATGGTTAATATTCTTTTTGTATAATTTTGAAAATGTTTTATAAATAAGAAAGCTACTCCTATTCATGTATCTTGTATACAGAGCTTTTTCTTTGTGACATCCACAGAGTCTCCAGAGGAGGTGCATGTTAATTGGTAAAATGAATTCTTCCTTCATGATCTTTTTCCTATGATATAATCGTGATGCTGATGGTTAGTTCTTCTACTCAGTGATCTCCATTCTTGAATGCCAAAGACTGTAGCAATTAGAGTCTTTTTCTCACTTGATGTTTTTTGCTCTTTTATTCATCTCCAAATCAGAAATTGGGAATGCAAAATATTTTAGGTTCTATGATAATTAAAAACTCCTAATCAAGCCCTTGCTGTGACAAAATGAAAGTTTCTAAAATTGTCTCAGGGTACCAGAACAGTAGACTTCTATACATGAGATACTTCCTAATAGTAGCTCACATTTATATAGTATTTTAAAGTTTACAAAGCCACAAAGTTAAATTTCACATACATTTTCTTTTTTGATTTTCAAAATAATCATGCAAGATAGGGTCCATTATTACTTTCACATGATGGATGAGAAAAAAAAAAAAAACAACAACTTAGAGAAGTTGTGGCTTGCCCAGTGTGATGTAGCTAGCAATTATCTGAGAAGGAAAATGTTATTTCTCATCCCTTTTTTGTTGAAAAAATGAATGCTTCCTGTCATTTTTGCACATTGGTTGAAACCCAGCCATGGTTAGATTTCCCAGTTTCCATCTGAATCCAATCATTCACCATTTTTGAATACTGGTTGATAAGCTCTCTATGTGACACTGAACATGCTAGGAGGAAAAATGAAGAATTGGGACAATAATTCCAATTTGAACATCCATAGATAGATTAATACGTAGATGATAGGAAAATAGGAGATAGATAGATAGGTAGATAGGTAGACAGACAGACAGACAGACAGACAGATAGATAGACAGATAATGTATTAAGAACTTATTGTGTGGCAGACACTGTTAACTCTTAACAAATAAAAACAATGAGAAAACAAGACAGTCTCTACTCTTAAGAAAAGTGAATTGTAATAGAAGATATCAAATAAAAAGGAGAAGGAAGATGAGGAAGAGAGAGTGGAAGAAGAGTCCCTGGGTGCTGACATGGCAAGCTCTGGGGAGGTGGAGTATATCTAAGAGTTAACTGTAAGGGAAATGAGCAGCGTGACCGGGGCTCTTCATGGTATAATGGGTCTGGGTATTGGCCTGTCATTCAGAAGTAGGTGTAATCATGGAATTATCCTCAGCATTGTCATAGGGGTGGTGCAGAGCAGAGACGGAGGTGAACATTTTTTAACCCTTTATTATATGCAAGGTGATTGATATGTAGGGATTGAATGGAAGGACAAAGGCAAAACCCATAGTTTCACTGTTAGAAGGAATTCTTTGATGAGGAAACTTCCTCTACTACAGTTGACTAAAACTTTTTCTGCTACAGTCAATCAACTAGCATTTATTGAATACCTATTATGTGCCCAATCATTGCTCCAGGCACTGGAATCTTAGAGAATTGTCCTGGGGAGACGAAATGATGAATGATTTGTTCAGGGTCCCACAGCCAGTATGTGTCAGAATTAAGGCTTAAATTCAAGTTATTCTGGCTCTGAAGCTAAATTTTTATCTATGCAATCTCTGTCAATAGGGATACAAAACAATGAAACAAACAAACCAGAGTCCTTAATTTTAAATAACTTATAATTAAATAGCATTACCCATTAAGGGGTTCGTATTTAGTCCTCTAGGATGTTATAGGAAATCACTGGAAGTGTGGTAACAAGAAAATTATCTATGAATTAGGACATTTATTTTAATAATTGTAAAGAAGATAGATTACACACACACACACACACACACACACATACACAATGACCTTGGAACAAGGAGACTAATTAGAAAGCTATTACAAAAAGTGTGAACAAGAAATGATGAGGATTTGGGAGATGGTTATTGTAGTGTAAGTGGGGAAGACAAAATGTATATTTTACAGAAGAGGTAAAATTAGCAGAACTTGATAAATGGTTCAAGGATGAAGAAGAAAAAAAGAGCAAATGAGAACTGCATGATTTTGAGCATGTATGAACTAGATAAGAATTTTGTCACCCTTACCCACAGAGAAAGGAAAACAGGAAACAGACGTTTAATGAATCTATGTTAAATGAAATGGCTTAGTAGGATGGAGAAGTTTTGTTGTTATTTTTGGGGGAGGGGAAGAAATATAAATCCAGTTGCTGAATTTGAGGTCTCAGTGAAATATCTCAGTAACCCAATAAGCTATTGGGAATACAGGGTCAGAGGTCAGAAAAATGTGAGCCTAAATATACATACTTTAAAGGCATCTGTTTAAAGATAATCACATGGCAAGAAATGGGATCTTTAAAGAAAAATAGTGTAGAAAAAGAGAAATGACCAAACCCAGAGTTTAAAGACGATTCACACTTAGGGGCTGGAAGGAGGAAAATGAACCAAATAGCAAAGATAGGAAGAGAATGATACAGGAGTAAATGGACAGAAGCTCAGGCAGGAGAAAATATCAAGATATAGGGGATAGTCAATATTTCTATGAGCTACATAAATGCCAAAGAGCATGAAGCTATGGCTAATTCTGAAGTGATCTTTCAAGAGCATTGGGTTTAGTAGTTAAAAGACCTAACTTCTTGGCCCAGTTCTCTCATAAACTTGACCTTGCGCAAATTCTCTTTCTGGACCCTACTTCTTTGTCTATGTGATGAGGGTATTATCATTGAGAGGGACTTCCTAAATCACCTTTTCCCACATTCTACCATCCTCTATTTTTTAAGGGGAATAAAAGAAAATCTCCAGTGTATAGGTAGGTGAGGACAGAGAACAGTTCTGAACTGATGGCAGTTGATCTTACAAAACATATGTGTGTGTTGAGAAGATATTACTACTTTACATACGCTACTTTACATCCTTCATAGTGCATGTCATCATGCAGTGCCTACAGTAGATGCCAAGTCTAACATGGTATCATAGAAAGAGTGCTGAACTGAAGCCTTTCTTGATTCTTCCTCATTCAGTCCTCCTCTCTGTATTGATTTTATACAATTAATCTTGCCTACAGCAATGTGTTTGCACATTGTCTTCCCCATTGCACTGTTAACCTCTTAAGAATAAGGTTTGCTGTTGTTGCCTTTATTTGTATCCCGCGTGTTTTGCACAAGACCAGGCACATAATAGATCCGTAATAAGTGCTTGTTGACTGACTGAGTGCTAGAATACCCACAGTTAAATTCAAATTCATACATTTATTAGTTGAAGCTTCATGAACATGGAATCTCTCTGAGCCTCAGTTTTCTCATCTATAAAAAGGGACTAATAATCATGTTAGCTATCTCTCAAAGTTATTGTGCTTTGCAACCCTCAAATTCTATATACATGTCCTATTCCTATAAAAATTCTTTGTGGAATGAATGAAGCTCTTTCTTTCTTCTTTCACTGTCCATCTGACAACTCTGCTTCTTTCTGACTCCATTGCCTAATGAGAGAGAGACAGAGAGAGAGAGACAGACAGACTGCAACAGAGAGACAGAGAGAGAGAAATATTTATATATTTACACACATATATATTTCTTATTTTATATGTGTTCACATACATAACTATATCATATATATTCATGTGTTTTTTGCTAAATCTTTCTCATTCACTTCATCCATGCCTAAAACCAGAGATTAAACTTTCTGATATCTAGGTCACAACCACCAACCATACTGATATCTTCTCACTACAGAGCAAGAAGAAAAATCATGATAGACTAAACTTCCAATTTTCTAGTTTTCCTAGTTATCCATGATTGTTAGTTTCTTTATTTGTTTGCCATAGTTTTCAATCCAAACAAGTGCTCCTTTCCCTGGGGTGTCTGAAGTTCTAATCCTATATAGCTCAGTCCCATTTCATTATGAAGTTGACATATTACCTTAGCATTTCCTTTGTGACAATGAGTAAAATTAACTGTTTTATATGCAAAAAACATTATATTTATTTATTTAATATGCATGCAGTTAAAATTGCTAATATTATAAGAAAGTAGTGCTGTTTTATCCATTAAATTTGTTTTCCACCAGATTCCCTACATCTTCAGTGTACAAAGAGAATGACTTCTTTCAGTTCTTAATGACAGTGGTACCATGGGTTATTTTCAATTATTTAAGAAAATATTATTTATTCATTTTTAACATTTAAAAAGTTCTGAGTTACAAATTCTCTCCTTTTCTTTCATTTCTTCTTATCCCCACTGATAACACAAGTAATATAATTTCTATTATGCATGTGAAATAATGGAAAACGTTTATATATTAGTCATATTGCAAAAATACACACACAGAACAGAGTGAGAAAATTATGCATCATATTGCATTTAGACTTCCTCAGTTTTCTCTCTGGAGGTCAATAGCAATTTTCATCATGAGTCATTCTGAATTGTCTTGAATCACTCCAATGATAAGAGAGGCTAAGTCTTCCAAATTAAATCATCATTTCAGCATTGCTCTGTACAATGTTGTCCTGGCTTTGCTCACTTCACTTTGCATCAGTTCATATAAGTCTATCCAGGCTTTTCTGAAACCTTCCCCCTCATAATTTATTATTGCACAATAGTATCCTATCACAATAAGGTATTACAACTCATTCAACCATTTCCCAATTGATAGGCATCTTCTCAATTTCCAAGTCTTTTTCCACCACAAAATGAATCATTATAAATATTTTTGTACACGTAGTTTCTTTTCCTTTTTCATTGCTTGCTTTGGGAGAAAGGAAGGAAGGAAGGAAGGAAGGAAGGAAGGAAGGAAGGAAGGAAGGAAGGAAGGAAGGAAGGAAGGAAGGGAGGGAGGGAGGGAGGAAGGAAGGAAGGAAGGAAGGAAGGAAGGAAGGAAGGAAGGAAGGAAGGATGAGAGAAAGAGAAAAAAGGAAAGAGGGAAAGTGAGGAAGCAAAGGAAAAAGGAAGAGAAAAGATAAGGAGAGAGGGATGAAGGAATAAGAGAAGAAAGAAAAAGATGAGGAAAAGGAAAACAAGAGAAAGTGAAAGAAAGAAAAATAATAATTCCATTCTTGGCATTGTATAGACACAAACTATAAGCAAATGCATTGGGGGAAAAAAGGAAAAAAAGGCTTTTATAAATATAACCCAGCAAAGAACAGATGCTATACCTAAGGTTATCTTTTCTTAGTGGATAAATCATGTGTATATATAAAAGAAAGGAAAAAAAAACTTATTGTGGACTTATGGTTTATCCACTCAGGGCCCAGATGACTGTCTCATAAAATAGGGCACCTGTGGTATCATCATTTAATTATGGCTTTATTATGCATTGAGCTGCATGATCATTGTGAAGATATATAGTTTCCATAAATAGTGTTTATGGAGCATCTGTTCTGTATCACTGTGCTTGTAGTATATATTAGGATAAAGTTACCTAGATTCCGTCAGAAAGAAAGCTCCAGTTGAAATAGTTGAGAACTGTAGAATTACCAAAAAATGTGGATATGAATTGGAAAACCAAAAGTCAAAAAGAGAGTAAGAATAACTAATTGATTTAGTAGCTTTTGGTACTGTCATAAGTAGAATATTAGACTGTGAAAGTGAGCTGGAATTAAAATCAGCTTGTGAAAATGCTATACACTAGTGGGTAGAAGCAATGTCATATTGTGACCAGTTCATCATACCTATGTTTCCATTTAGAGTGAAGTACTCCAATAAGAAGATGAGTGTGTGTGCGTAGCTGACCCCCATCCCTGTAAACAAAGCAAATATACGCATGCATTGATTGTGTAATTAAATCAAACCAGATAAAAGTGAACTCAGTAAATGAATTGTCCAAGTTTTAGCCAAACCAACTTAAAAAACAAAACAAAACATTGTTTTTTAGTCACTACTATACACAAGGCCCTGTGTTAGGCTCTAGGGAAACAAAGGAAAAAAATGAAGAATAGTCATTAACCTTAAGAAACTTACATTCTATTGATATTCTACAATATGCAGAGAAGTATGTGTGTAATGATTTAAAGTGAACAAAGTCTCAAATGTAGGATTCAAATAGAGAACTGATGGGAATAATGTTGAGCAAGTAGCCAGCTCCAGCAGGTGTCGATGGACTTTAAATATTAAAGAGTATAACCATCATTCAATAGAAAGAACTTAGAGATTATGAGATGACATGAGGCAAAAGTTCAGAGGTGGGGAATTCAATGATGAGTTCAGTGAATAGAATTTAGAAGAACTTAGCTGGGATGTAGAGTTCATATAGTGGAGTAAAATTAAATAAACCTGAAAACATAGACTGTGCATATGAAAACACAGACTTTACAAGTGTAAAGGCTTTAAATACAACTGGATATTTGACATTAAATAAACCTAGACATAAATTCACATTATTACCTAATCTCTGCATTGGACTAGCCCCCAGTAACTATCTTATCAACCGATACCCAAACAAGAATCCTAGCTATAATATAGCAGATAAGGGGCCATTCAGGCTTTCTTGAAAACTCTCAGTGAAGAAGAACCCACTCTGTCCCTTTTGCTTTCTATTAGCTCTAATTGTCAGGAAGCTTGGCATAATGAGTACAGAGCTGACTTGGAACTCAAGAATACCACCCTTAACCCCTACTTAACATATGACTCTGGGCAAGTCACATAAACTTCTTAGTGACTTAGGCAGCTCTCTAAGACTGTAAGTCACATAGAAGGTACCTAATTACACTATTAGAAAGTATCCCCTCAAAAAAAAATAAGAAAAAGAAAAGAAAGAAGAGAAGAAAAGATAAGAGGAGAAGAGAAGAGAGAGAGAAAAAAAGTATGCATCTCCTCATACGGGAGTTCTCTAAACCAATGAAATCAGTCCTATACAGATTCTCTTATTGTTAGGATGTTAGCTGTAGTTTTTTCCCTCTTTCAATCAAATCTAAATCTGTCTCTTTGCAGATTCTTTTTGGTACTTAGTCTTGCCTACCGGGATCAAACAGAAGAAATCTAATCCCTCTTCTAAGTAACAACCTTCAAGTACTTAATGGCAATTATAATTCAAATTGGCCCAATGTGGCTTTTTGAAGAATCTTTTATCATTCACAATAAATATCAGAAGTGATCCTTCCTCCCAACTCTCTTATGTCACACATCATATTCTGCCTTGTAGCTCATATATAGCTTCCTTTACTAGGCTGTAAGTGCTTTGAGGGGCAGGTCAATGTTAAAGTAGAAAAAGTGCCAGGCTTGAAGTTAGGAAGACTCATCTTCCTGAGTTCAATTCTGGCCTCACTAGCTGTGTGACCTGGGCAAGTCACTTAACACTGCTTGCCTCAGTTTCTTCATCTGAGCTGGAAAAGGAAAAGGTAAACTACTCCATTATCCATGCAAGAGAAGATAGTCGCAAGTGTCAGAAATAGCTGAACCTACTGAATACCACCAGGAGCAAAAAGTAGTTTGAATGTATGAATCATGGCTAATTTATCTTTTAACCACCATTACCACTCCCTTTCTGTTTCCATCCACTGTTACATTGCCTTACAAATAGCATGCACTCAATGAATGTTTCTTGAAGAGGCTACAGGAATGAATAAATATTCAACTGGGGGATAAGGAGCCACAATTTTAACAAAGAGTTATCACCACTAAATTAAGGAGCACATGGAATTCTTCTTTTCCTCAGAAAGAAATTAGAAACCTGAAAAATGTGAATATATTAAAATGGCTACCCTGGTAATTACCTGAGACCTACTGTTATTAACTTTAATTTTTTGTTGTTGCTGCATAGACAATTTAATCAGAAGCCTGAGAGGTAACATGGTGCCATGGAGGAATATATTGACTCTTGAATCAGAAAAAAAACAAACAAAAAACAAACAAAGAAAAAAAAACCTTAATTTAAAGCCTACCTTTGCTAATAATTATGTCTATGACCTCAGGTAAGTTATTTAGCCTCTTTGTTTTTCTGTTTTTCCAACTGTAAAATGAGAAGATTTGGCTACATGGCCTCTGAGATACTCCTAGATCTTTGATTCTATGATTTTATTGCTTCTGATTAAGATTTGTTTTTTTAAGATTTGTTTTTTTTTTAAGAGATGCTCTAGTGGTTTTCTAGACATCAGGGACTATTTCATTGAATTCAGTTTAAGTCCTAACCCTTTCTCTTCCAGTTTTTTCATTTGTATATTAGAAATGGACAGTATCTAATACTTTCTTGATTAATTTTTTCTTTTTACATCAAATGATCAGACAATGGGATGGTTTACCAACCAGGCCTGAGTATGAAGCACAATTGACACTTTAGCAAAATGCCCTGAATTTGTAGAATATGATTTCCATGAGCTTTTAGTTAGAATCTTTCTTAAACTATTTTACTCTCAACCATGAAGCCTTAGAGACAATCTGAGGACCCACATGTGTGGCAATGGTATCTTATCTTGTTCCTCTCAGCATTTGATGGGTTTCTATTAAATGATGATGGGTTGGTTCACAAGACTTAGCTTGTCACTTAATTCATCAGAATTTATCAATGTTCAGGGCAAAAAAATACTCAAGAAGGTTTCAAAGACATAACATAAAAATACAGAACACTGATTAATGGAAATTTCATTGAAATATGACTGTGTTTTCAGAGATACAGGGGAGATATTGGATTGATGGGTGATATTAATAAAAAACGTTTATGATATTCTTGTGAAATTTAGTTATTTTTCCCCATTTGTGTTTGAGGACATTCAAGTAAATTAGGCCACCCAAAGGTAGGGATTCTTAACTGGAGACTCATGAACTTATTTAAAAAAAAAATATCTTAATGATGTATTTCAATATCTTTCGTTGCCTATGTACTCTTACTTATTTTATTTTGTGCCTTTAAATATATGATTTTAAGAAGGGATCTATAGATCTTAATAGGCTGCCTAAAGGGTGCATGAAACAAAAAATGAAAGGGACACCTGGGCTAGAGAAGAACAAGTGAGTTACCTATACAGTTTTCCACAGGGCAGGTTCATATTAATATAGAATAGATAATATAGAAGAGTTAGGTGGTAGCATAGAGCACAAAGTGACAGACCTTGAGTTAGGAAGACTCATCTTACTGAATTCAAAACCAGCCTCAGGAATTTATTAGCTGTGTTATCCTGGGAAAGTCACTTAACTCTGTTTGCCTCAGTTTCCACATCTATAAAATGAGATGGAGAAGGAAATGGCAAAATACTCCAGTATCCCTGCCAAGAAAACCCCAAATTGGGTGAAGAAGAGTTCTATACAATTGAAACAACTGAACAACAACAAAAACATTTATTGATTATCATGGTACAAAGAGGAAATATGGTGTAGTGGATGGAGAAATGGCCTTGGAGTCTATATAATCTGAGTTCATATTCTGTCTCTGACACATGCTGGCTGTGTTATCCTGTGTAAATCACAGGAAAATTAATTTTTCAGTGAACGTCAGGTTTCTGAGATTATAAGTGCCAAGGAAGATGCCTACCTGAACTGGCAAAAGGATTTTCCTCATCAAGGAGTCGCTTACATGAAAACAAACCACAGGTATAGTTGCTATCCTTATACAAAACACTGTGCTTGGTTCTGGGGATATAAAGATGTAAGGGGAAAAAATGCCAATGTTCCTGCCGTAAAGAAGTTTACATTTTGCTGGAGGGTGGAAAGAGATTGTGACATGCACACAGGTAATATAAGATATGGAGAGTAACAGAGACAAACAATAAATCCATATTATATACTCCAGGAAAAATGAGGTTGGAGAGATGACATTAAAAAAAATTTGAGAAGGTTTCTTTAAAAAGGTGGCTACAAACTAAGTTTTAAAGGAGGAAAAGGCATCTAAAGAGAAAATAAAACAAAACAAAAGCAGAGTGGAATCCAAGTACAAGGGATAATTTTTATGGGTAAAATGAGGCAGGGAGCAACAGATTGAGTATCAGAAATAGGAAGTAGTAGTTTGGCTTTAAAATAGCATATGTGTAGGCGAATAAAGTTAAATGGAGCTGACGACAAGTAGATTAGGGACAAATTGTGGTGGACTTTATATGCCAGGTTAAAGAGTTTGATATTTTATCTATAGCCACTCTCTTCTCATTGTCCTGTCAATCACCAACACCACCTCCCTCTAAAAGCAACCACAAATTCAAAATTTTCCTTAGGTCAGCATTCACCCCAACTCATAGCACACAAGGTCCCAACCATAATATTTTTTTTTACCAAATCAACTATAGGAAACATTATTTCAGAGTAAAACCCATCTATTTGACATAAAAAGTAAGTTAACCTACAGAAGGCTCGTTCCACATAATTGTCTACTTTTTTCCTAGTTATGGGACATATGAGACAGAAGAGGGCTCAGCTTTCACCTGACAGGATCATCAAACAACAAGCCAATATAATACAGTGTCAAATAAGGGTCCACAGCATCAGCACTGGGTTACTATGTCTTGGATCCCAAGTAGTAAATCTCAGGCTTTTCATATGACCTTCAGGTGTACAGTGAGAGATGGTCACAGATAGCTAACTCATGAACAAATGCTACAATTTTTTATCTAAGCTGCTCTGTGTTGTCTAATTTTCCTTCACTCTTGGACAGACAGTGTAAAGATGACTTGTCAGCACACTCTGAGAACAGAAACTACTTTTTGTTCCTTAACTGGACCCACACATTTGGGATCTGGGTCTGGCTCATGTTTCCTTCTAGGTCACTACAGACTAGAGGAAAATGGGGCTTAGTGAATGGGCTTCTTGACCTGATTTTACAGGGTAAGGTATAGCGTTTGCCTGTTGCCACCATGTCTAGATGTCTTTCTTTTTTCACTTAAGTTGTGCAACTCCCCTTACCTCCTGATTCAAAGATGCTTCCATTCTGCAAAATTAAGGATGTCCTCATGAGACAAGCACAGGGTCCAATTCTGGAGCCTTACAAGAATATTTCTGACTCTCAGTAAACTTTATTGCATATCCTAGAGGAAATAAAGAGGTAGAGAATTTTTTTTTTCTCAGCAAACTGTCAAACCTTTGCCCAAGAGAGATAATGTTGGCCACTGGAGAAGAGGGAGCCTTGAGACAGGGTAGCCAATTAGAAGGATACAATGATAGTACAAGTGAACGGTGTTGATATCTTCAAATAGAGTGAAAACAGCATGAAGAGAGAAAATGTGACTGACAAAATATACATTACGGAGTCAACATCAATGGGAATTTACAATATGTTGGATGTGAACTGTGTGTAAAGATGATTATCAAGCTATAAATCTGGGATACTAAGAAGATACAGATATAAGGGAAGTTAAGAATAATTTATGGAGGAAGAAAATGAGTTCCAATTTAGACAAACTGAGTTTGAGATACTTAGGAAAAAAGAGTCTTAATGGAGATGTCTAATAGGTAACTGGAAATGTGTGACTGAAATTCAAGTGAGACTTGATAATAGAAGCTATAAAACTGGATGAGATCACTAGGAAGAGAACATTAATAGAAAAGAGGAGGGCCAAATATAGGGTCTAATGGGAAACCCCAAGTTTCCTTCAAGAGAATAGAGACAAGAGTGCAATAGAGAAGTATAGAGAAGCAATAAGGAAGACTGAAGAAGCAGTCAGATTGGCGTGAGGAAAAATTTAAAAAAGTAGTAGTAAGAAAGTCATATTATAAGAAAATATGCAGGATGAAAGATAGATGAGTAGTGTAAGAAACCTCAGAGATGTCAAGGAGGGTGAGGACTGAGAAAAGATTACAGGATTTAGCAATAGAGGGGGCCAAGAGGTGAACATTGCTGACATCAAAGTGATGATTTAATTGGAATTCAAAAGGTCTTATTACCCCCCAAATGTCTTACCAAGAGGAAAATTTCACTCTATATCTGTTCTAGATTCAGTATTTTGGGGCTTTTAGAAGTGTTTGTTGCTATTGTTTTTATTTACTGTATGACATTACCTGAGGGAAAGGGGTAGAAGTTAGGGCACAGTAATATACTACCTAGTAGCACATGAGAATGGACTGGCTAATCCATTCCCAAATGTTCTAAAAATTGACAGGAGAAGAAGAAAGGGTAAGTTGTGAGATCTGGGATTCTTGGGAGCTCCTGGAATGATAGACTATTGAATGGTGTAAGGTCACTGTTGGGCTGGGGGATTTCATGTCTGCAATATAAGAGATGGATTAGACAATCTCTAAGGAACATTTGAGATCACAAATTGTTTCTTGAGAAAGGTAGAGGGATTCAGGAGACAAACTCTTTCTAATTTTGAGGATGTTGGTTCTAAGAAAGTGACACTCTTTTCTTCCAGTAGATTCATATTACCATATCTTAAAATAGTCAAGAGCTCATCCAGTGTGTCTGTCTATATGTATATAATTCCTCTAACTACCCTAATACTGAGAAAAGTCTAAAGAGTTACAAATGTTATCTTTCCATGTAGGAAATTGTAAAAAATTCAACTTTAGTACTCCCCTTATGAATTCTCTTTCCTGTTTACCTTTTCACACTTTGCTTGATTCTTTTGTTTGGAAAATCTAATTTTCTATTTTACTCTGATCATATCACAAAGAATACTTGAAAGTCCTCTATTTCATTGAAAGACCATTTTTTCCCCTTAAGTATTATACTCAGTTTTGCTAGGTAGATGATTCTTGGTTTCAATCCTAGCTCTTTTGACCTCTGGAATATCACATTCCATACCCTGCATTCTCTTAATGTAGAAACTGTTAGATCTTGTGCTAGCCTAATTGCATTTCCACAATATGTGAATTATTTCTTTCTGGCTGATTGAAATATTTTCTTCTTGACCTAGGAACTCTGGAATTTGGTTAAAATATTCCTAGGAGGTTTCTTTTGAGGATTCTCTTTCAGGATGTGATTGGTGGATTCTTTCCATTTGTGTTTTATCCTCTGGTTTTCCAATATCAGGGCAGTTTTCCTTCACAGTTTCGTGAAATATGATGTCTAGACTTTTTTTTTTTTGATCATGACTTTCAGGTTGTCCAATAATTTTTGAATTGTCTCTCCTAGATCTATTTTCCAGGTCAGTTATTTTTCCAATGAAATATTTCACATTGTCTGCTATTTTTTTCATTCCTTCACCTTTGTTTTATCATTTCTTGATTTTTCATACAGTTATTAGCTTCCATCTGCTAGATTCTAATATTTAGAGAATTATTTTCTTCAGTGAGCTTTTGGACCTCCTTTTCCATCTGGCCCACTCTGCTTTTTAGGGTATTCTTCTCCTAATTGACTTTTTGGATCTCTCTTGTCATTTGAGTTAATCTATTTTTTAAAGTGTTATTTTATTCATCACTTTTTTAGTCTTCTTTAATAAGCAGTTGAGTTGCTTTTCATGATTTCCGTGCATCACTTTCATTTCTCTTCCCAATTTTTGCTCTACTTCTCTTACTTGATTTTCAAAATCCTTTTTGAGCTCTTCCATGGCCTGCGACAAATTAATATTTTTCTTGGAGCCTTTGATTGTAGAATCTTTGACTTTGTTCTCTTCTGTTTGAATGCTTTAGTCTTCCTTGTCACCAAAGTAATTCTATAGGCTGATTCTTTTTCTGGTTTTTGCTCATTTTCTCAGTTATTTATTTGACTTTTGAGCTATTTGTCTAAGTTGTTCTTTGCTTCCCATTGGGGTGATACTGTCAGCCACTCAATCCCCCAACAATCTGTGGGCCTAGAGCTTCAGAAACAGTTGCTGCTGCTGCCCTTGCTGCTGCTGTCATGGGTTGCTCCTTTGGGAGCTCCTCCACCCCCTCCACTGCCCTGGGACTTACCTGACCACTCTACTCTCTCACACAGATCCCACAGGTTTTTTCCATTCATCTTTCAATTTGTCCTTGGCCTTTTGTGGTCGTGAAGTCTGGAAACTGCCACAGATGCCCAAGATTCAGTTCCCCCACAGACTGTTCAGGTCCAGTCTCTGAAGGTGTGACCTATGCTGGACTACGTTCTGCTCACAATATGGCATGATAGAAACTTCCTGACAACCTTCCAGGCTGTTTTGGGCTAGAGATTTGCTTCTCTCAGTCATTGCATGGGTTCTGCACCTCTAGAATTTGTTTATAGTCATTTTTTGCAGGTATTTGATTGGGTTTGCAGGGAGAATACTAGCAAGTCCATGCTGTTATTCCCTAAGTAGGTTACTTTCAAACATTTAGGCTGTGGGTTACAGACCCAGGAATAGCTGCTGCAGCTAGCATGGACTCTGACCTTTGCGTTCACTGTGGTCTGCTAGATTCCTGTCCTGTGCTGAGAGTATTGGAAGTCTGCACTGCTGCTGGTAGCTCAGTCTGCCCAGGGCTTTTCCCGCTCTGCTATGGTCGAGTCTGTGCTGGTGTAGCCCGCATGCTCTGAGCTCCCCCAGCCTGGTGCAACAGATCCATTTCATCGACTTCTCAGCTCTCCTGGATTGGGAATCTGCCACACAATCTGTCCCCTAGTAGATTCTACCACTCGAAAATTTGTTCAGATTCACTTCCTAGAGATATCTGAAGTAATTTGTGGAAGAACTCAAGTGAGTCCCTTGAAGTTTCTTTAGATCTAAAATATAATCTTATGAACTAAATAACAGAATGATAATGGCACTCATAAATATATTATTATATTCATGAATATGAAGGCAGCACCACTCTTGATAAAGGCAGGCAGAAATTGCTGTGTAAATGGAGCTAATTCAAGAAGAGATAATTCAAGAAGATCCTATCCTATAGAGTTCACCATTAGAGGGTAAGTGTAGCAAAATGGAAAGAATGTCAGGTGGACAGAATGAAGAATGTGAAGTAAGAAAGAACTGTTTGAACTTTCCTTTTGATACTTACTAGCAACATGGGGATGGATAAGTTGTAAAACCACTGTGAGTCTGAGTTTCCTTACTTGTAAAATTGAGGTGATAATGCCTACTGAGCAGAATTCTTGCAAAGATCCTATGCATGTTATTTTCCTTAACAGTATTACTTGAACACTAGTAATAATAATTATTTCTACATCCTACTTTCAAGGATAACCTTGGACAACTGACTTTTTTCTCCTTCCTCATTTCTATCCTAATTATGTCACTGGAAGGAAATTTCTCAGAGAAGTACCTCCTTATTGCCTAACATTGAATATGCTTTGTTATCACAGGCGGTGGTTAGAGAAATAGCTATGTCTTCTGTTTTTGAATCTTAGACTAGTGGCACCCAAGTTCCTTTTACTGAATAATAGCAACCCAATAGCTTTATGTCATGTACTGTTTAGTCAAGTGGAAGGAAGTGAACCTAACATTTGGTGTATGTTTATCCTTCAAACTAGCATCCATGTATTTGTAAAGGTCACATTAGAAATAAGGCAACTGGTAGTTTAGCTTCCATTGCCACTTCTCAAAAATGAATAAAAAAAAAATCACAAAAATCCATTTGATGACTGGATATCCCATAATTCTGTGAAGAAATAACCCTCCTCTGAATGACCATGCAAAGAGGGGGAGGCCTATACATCAGCACCTCCAATTCTGATGGAGCCCACCAACATGATGCATTACCTGTAACTGCTCAGGCCTGATGAAAACGTTCTGTTGCCAAAAGTCAATAGCTGGGCAAACTGCCAAGCCTATTTTGATGCTGTGCACTCAAGTGGGATTTATTGAGACACAAAGCCAAAATCAACAATGAAAGTATGACAGGGTAGTAATTAATGTTGGATGTTTCCCCTCTCTTTACAAAATATGTCAGTTTTAAAAGAAACACAGAGGAAAAGCTAGAGAGCACAGCTGAACTAAAATAGCCAAAATGATTGGTGACTAATACAAAAAATTGATTTATTCTTCATAAAAAGTCCTTTTGTCCAGGCAAATAAAAGATCTCAAGGATAAAGTGGTGATCTCAAACTCTACCTGTCTACATTTAAAGATATCTAACTTGAGTTTCAAGACAAGGAAATGCTGTACTGGTTTGGCCTTGAGGCAACAGAAATTGCAATAGAGTACTCCTTGTTTTAAAGTAGTTTCCTTATTCTTTCTGATGGCTGATTGTGCTTTGTTGATCTAGCTATATTGAATTCTCTAAACAATGGGAAATGGTGTACAGTAAATATTTTCTCTGGTTCCTACTCATTGAACACTGACTACCTTGGAAGTTTCCAATTATATAGTGTTTACAGTTGTCAAAAGTTTAGTAGAGTGACCTATGCTGAGTTCTTCTTTTCCATGTTCTTATATTCCAAAGGCTCCTAATGATACAGATTACCAATGCATCCATACCTGTCTGTCTGGTGCAATTCATATCCTTGTCCTCTCATAAATCTCTCAATGTGCTAAGGACCTTCCTTATATTCTCTTAACACTGTGTGGATACTGGTAAATGCTATAATATTCAGCTATTGATTAGTTATTATTCAAATCCTCCTCACTTCTTGTCTCTAATATCATAATATCACAACCTTCAAAGAAAATACAATTTCATTAAAAACACTTATTTTTACAAAGTTTTCTTTGGGTAGGTGGGAGTGGGTTTAACACAGGTAACTCAAGCAGAAAAGTGTGGATGAGCTACTGATGGTATCTTCTACTTTTATACACTGGGTTCAGAACTGGGCTTTTCATTTAATAATTAAGTTCACCTCTACAAAAATTCTTCTTTGATTCCTTATCATGCATTAATGAAACTCCAAATAGCTGATGGTTATGACATAGCACAAAAATCTTTAGTAGTTGCTACCAAAATTAAATGTCTTTAAGGTCCAGCCTAGATAAGTTTTGAGAAAATCATCAAAAGACTAATTGTAAAGGAAATATGCTAAGATCTATGGTAGGAGAAATTTTTATTAACCAAGTAGTGCCCATACTGACAAAATCACAGCTACTTCAAAATGGATAGTATGACCTGAATATCAAAGGTCAGAGTATAGCAAACATTTATGTGGTGCTAATATGTGACCATGTTTATTTATTTATGTGTATGCATATGTATTTGAATTTATGTGTGTATACATATATACTAAAATACCTCTCGCAGTCATGGATAAGAGGGCATTTTTTAATGAAGCAAGAGATAAAATGATTCACAAAAGGTAAAATACATACATTTGAAGTTGAAAACTCAAACTTGAGCAAAATCATTTTTACTATAATGAAACAAGTGGCTATGAATTGGGAAAAATTTTTGCTTCTAATATCTCTAATTAGTGTCTGATATACAGGAATCTAAAACAAATAAATAAGAACAAGAGATGCTTCATAATAGATAAATATTCAACAAATATTGTTCAAACATTGCAAATTATAAATCACCACATCAAATATCACTTCAAGTCACTAACAACAGTAATAGAAAATGCAAATCAAAAAAGTTCTGAGGTAAAACCTCAGAAATAAGTGAAATAAGTGAAAATGATAAAATATGTGTATAGTCAATGTTGGAGAGATCTTGGAAACATAAGCACACCAATAAGCTGTTGATGGAGCTCCAAACTGATTAAACCATTTAATAAACCAGTTTGGAATTATGCCAAGAAAGGACTAAAATATCTATGACTTTTAACCCAGAGGTCCTCCATTGATCATATACCCTGAAGACATCAAAGACAGAGATATCTCGTGCACAAATTATCTATCTATCTATCATCTATTTACACACATATGTGTGTATTTATATATGTGTATACATACTGTAATTCTTTTGTATTAACAAGGAACTGGAGACAAATTAGAAATTTACCAATGAGAAATAGCTAAAGAAATTGCAGTATGTGAATACTGTTGCATTGCAAGAAATGATCAATAAGAAAAGTAAAGAGAAACATAGGAAGACTTCAATAAAATGAAATGGATTCAGGAAAATAATATATTCAATAACTAAAAAATAGAAATGGAAATATCAACAAGAAAACCCCTAAAGACTATATATTTATAATAATCACATCTGTTCCTAAAAAAAAAAAAAAAGTTGAGAAATTGTATTTCCATACTTTCTTTGCAGAGATAAGAGACTCAACATTGTGTGTTATTAGACTCACTTGGCATATTGCTTGGCTTTGCTGAATATTTTTGTTTGCACTCTTGTCTTTATTTAAAGAGGAATAGTTCTTTGATTTAAAAGCAAGGAGAAAAATATTTAGAAATAAAGGTGATGTAAAATATCTGTTTTTTTGCTTTTAAAGAAAAATCACATCTAGCTGAAGGATTAAAGCAATTTGCTTCATTGAGGGGCCAATATACATAGATAAGTAAAGTAATTTGTAATAATGACTTCACTCTAAGAAACATCCAAGTTAACCTGCCATTGGAATGTTCTAAGGAGAATACATTTTTCGTATATTTTGAAATAGCAGGTAAAGCTAACAAAGACAATTGGAGAATCCAAGTCAGCACTGGAAAGTGAGGGGAAAGAATGCAGTTAAAAGAAATTCCTCTCTTTTCTAAACTAGGGTTTGTGGGGCAAGGTGAGAGAGTAGGAAAGGCTTTTTATTGAGAGTGAAATTTTAACTGAGTCTTAAAGGAAAGCATTGAAGCCCAGATGAAGAGGAGAGGAGGGAAAGAATTTTGAGCATGGAAGACAGAAAGTAAAAAGGCACATAGTTGGGAGATGGAGTATTATGTATGAGGAACACTAAGATGACATCTTTGGATTGTGGAGTATGTGGGAATGAGTAAAGTGTAAGAAGATGGCAAAAGAAGTACTGGACCATCTAGTGTGTTCTTTTATTAGGAATTCCTTTCCTACAAATATTGCTCCTTGAGCATAGTGGGGATTCAGTTCTATATCCTCCCCACTACCCTGTCATAAAGCCAAGTTACTCTAGTCTGGAACCAGTTTTTATCAGATCCTTGCAATCTACCTGTTTGACCATCCCTAGCAATCTCTTTATGTCCAACTACTTTCTTGTTCCTTTCCTTTTGCCTGTTGTTGTTGTTGTTGTGGTTTGTTCTTCATTTTCAGAAGACCATTGCCATCATGTGGTGATGGGTTGATGTCTTGACTCATGTGTGAATTGAAGTCAGGTGTTTCACAAAATCATCAACCTCACTCTCTCTTACAAAATTATTAAGTCAGTTGTAAGTCCAGACAAAACAAAAGTCAAGGTGACTGGTGATGGCTCAGGATGCAGTGGATGACCTTGGCATCTCTGATGTTTAAATAAGCTCTAAGCATTCCAGTGCTTACTTCAGCTGCCTTAATGGCTGTTCTTCACTTGTTTGGTGTAGGCACCCCCCCCCCCAAACCACGTACAGGTTTCAAGTTCATAGCTTATAGTTTACCCTCTCTCTGGTTTAGTCCATCTGTCAAAATGGGGCCACTACACATGCTACAACTCCTTGGAGCCACAGATGAGAGCTGAATGCCAGGTAGACACCAAAGGCAGAAGAGCAACTCTGAGGAGGGCTCAGCAAGCCCTCACACCAGAGGTACTAGTCCTCCTTGAACACCTAATGCACTCCCTATAAGCAGGTAAAAATGATTGAAATTATCCAAAGATTCCTTTCTCCTTCCCAACACAGAGACAGAACACTTGCCTCTGTGTCACTGCTAGATGGATTGACCCAGAGATAAAGATGAAAATTCACACAAGTGAATTTGGGGAGTAATGCTAGACACTAAAATGGTTTAAGCAGTATTCTCTAAGTAGACACTTATGTAATCAGAATCCTGATTGCAATGATTTCTCTCAGTGAGGCTGAAACAAATCACTGGAGATCACCAGCATCAAAACAATTTCTATTGCTGGTTCTTATGGATGACGCATATTTCTCCCATTGACAACTGAAGCTAATAAGGCTATGCCTCAGATGCAGTGCAGAAGTATTTACTTTCCTCTCATTTAAAGGATTTGGATCTTTGAACTCCCTAGTCATCTTCGTATTTGATTATCTATTATTATTGTTGTTTTTGTTATCGTTATTGCTGGCGTAGCTCTTGGAAAGGACATATAGAATTGTTCATTTCATAATGCCAGTTATCCAGTAGTTTAAAGGCATTTCCTTATTGTTGGATCCTGATGTTACCTTGAAGCTGATGCTTTGTGACCAAATAATCTGGAAGAATCAAGAGCCCTGGAATAGAGGGAAACTAGTAGTTCAAGACAGGGCTAAAACCAACAACTTTGGGCTCATTGCCTAACTGAATGAGATATCTAAAAATAAAAGTTCTGTTTGAGAAACAAAGAGGTTTTGCAGTGGAATTTGATATATCCAGCTTTAAGAATTAGGAGATAAAGATCAGACCTATGATTTCATTGCTACAGAGAATTCCTCGATGAGGAAATTACCTCTCTAAAAGCAATTCAATGCCTTCTCTGCAACTTAGAGATTAACAAGAATTGTCAAGAATAGTAGAGCTAAATTCAAAAAATATAAAAGGTCTACTAATACATACATCGAGATTATTGTGGGCCACATATTGAATTAGTTTTAAAATGCAATATTATTTGTTCTTTATTGTATTTTAGTTTGCTTTCTTAAATATTTCCCAGTTAGATTTTAATCTAGCTCCAACTGCACTCAGGAGCAATGCAGACCATAGTATGCTTGACAACTCTACTCTAGAACACTGAGAAGTTAAATGACTTGTCCAGCATTACAGTGACATACAGTGTATGTCACAGGCAGGACTTGATCCCAGATTTTTTCTAGTTGTAAGTCCAGTTCATAATTCTCAATGGCATTAACCCCTTTTAGAATTCTGAGAAAATTTGACATTGGACTTAAACCATTAACGAACAGCTCATATATTTATATGAGCCATTTATACACACACACACACACACACACACAGAGGTACATATATACATATATATTTAAAAATTAAATAATTATTCTAGGGCAGGATAAAAATACTTTCATAATTGTGCTTGATTGTGTCCTCTATGCTTCCTACAAAAAGAATCATACTAGAAAATGAAAATAGTTCATATTTACAAGAATAAAATAAAAAGAATAACGATTTTAGGGCTGATGCATATTGTCAGTAATAATATTGAAGATTCCTTCATTATAGCAAAACACTGAACCTTATAAAACCTAGAAATGGGGTAACTCTTCTTGTTCTTATCAGAAAACTGGAAGGAAGGTGATTACAAGCAGGGAGAGACCTAAGAGACATGGAAGATACTGAAGCAACAGTGTCTCACAAGGCAGGTGGTAGGTCAAAAATAAGAACAGAAAAGTTGCTATGATCCCAGATAGGAGTGTCATCCATATTGATTAAATACCCAATGCAGCCAAATAAGGCATTAAAAAGGCTACTAAAAATACATTTGCCTAAATATTCAGTATAGAAAGTCCTTAAGGTAGCATATTAGATCTTTCATGTGCACATTAGTTAGCAAAATTTGAAAATAAAAGCACAGCAACACAAAAGTAGAAGCAAATATAAATGCACACACACAGACGAACAAACAAATGTACCCACTGTGTCATCTGTTGGAGGTAGCTAGATGGTACAGAAGATAGAGCAATGGGCCTGGAATTAGGAAGACGGGAGTTCAAATGGAGCTATAGACCGTTACTAGCTGTGTGATCCTTGGTAAGTCACTTAATGTCTGTTCACCTCAGTTTCTTCAATTATAAAATGAGAATAATGACAGCACTAGTAGACTATAGCCATAGGTTTCTATGAGGATCAATATGGTAATATTGATAAAATGCTTATCAAAGTATGTGGAACATAGTAGGCACCTCATAAACATCTGTTTTCCTTCCTCCTTATCAATCTCTTAAATTGGAACTTTAGTGAGATTAGTAGTTATTTACTCATTTGCTTCTGGGGCTAGAAAATTAATCATATGAAGGTCTAGTGAAAAATTTGTAGTAATTTACAGTAAGTATAGATCTTCCAGGATGTGTATGTATTTGTGTGTGTGTGTGTGCGTGTAAATGGCTAATGAGATAGTAATAGTAATTCATATTAAGTGTAGTTCTCCAGGAGATGACAGATAGAAAAATATCTATCATCTCCTGAACTACACACACACACACACACACACACACACACACACACACACACACACACACCACATGCACAAACATATATATATATATATATATATTTATATATATACATATATATATATTTGTATGTTACTTTTTGATAATTATATAACTTCTTTAGGATCCTTCAGGATCTCATCTCCTGAAAGAACTATAATTACATATATACATATGTACTATACATGTATGTATATACATATATATTATATATGCATACACATTTGCATGTATACAATGTACACTTATATGTGTACACACTTACATGTATGTGTATATGCATAGATGTACATACATATACATATATGCATCCTGAAAGAATTATGTGTTAAAGAATAAAATATTGAGCATAAGACAATAAAACCAAACATAAATGATGAATGAAGTATTTGTATCAAAATGCAAATCAACTATAAGTATATGTGTGTTTGAGGAAAGGAAAGAGAAATTATAATCAGGTTGGAGTTTAAAGACACTCCTCATAAATCTTCCATAATCACACCTAATGACTGGAAAATTCTCTTGATTAATTCCTTAAGGTTTCATTTATGAAGTGTTCCATACCTGAGAATTTTGTGCTAAAACTCAGAAAACTTTATTTTGCACATATAAACGTCAGCCCAGTCTGATGGAAATATCACTGGACTTACACTCAGAAGAGACCTGTGTCTGAATTCCATTTCTGAATCCTAACCATCGCTGACTTAGTGATTTAGAACTAATCAAGTCAACAAGCACTCATTAAGTACTTATAATATGCCAGGAATTGTACTAATCATAGGGGATATAAATATAAGCAGCAGAATAGTCCTTGTCCTCAAGGAGATTACATTACAGTAGAAGAAAGGAAAGAAGAAGAAATTATTATTTGTTATTTATTAAGCATCTATTATGTCCCAGGTAATATGCAAAATACTTTACAAACATTAGCTCATAATTTATAAATGAGGGAAGACAGCACAGAAAATACATTTTTTTTTTTTATAAAAAAGGAAGCTGAAAGGGAACAATTGCTGGGAGTTACACATAGATATGGAATCAAAAAAAGAACCAGAAAAGATAAGAATGAATGGTCTCCCTAGGCCCTTCTTCACCATGGAGGTTCCAAGAGTAATTCACCAATGGGCGGGGTGGGGTTCAGGTATAGAGGAATGTTCCAAGGTAAGAAGGCTACAGTGATTAAAGAATGTGCTATGGTGAAGAGGCTGCAGCTACTAAGAAATGAGGGATATTACAAAATTAGAAGTCATCTGAGGCATGATGGCAAATTCAGAAGAAAAGCTTGGAGAGCCTAGTCATTTAATCTTTCTGACCTTCCATTTCTTCTTTATCTTTTTGTAAAATGAATATAACCATATAGAATCTAGCTACTAGAGTAACTGTAATAATCTAATGAAATTGTTTATGGAACACATGTTGCAAACAGTAGGCATTATATAAAGGACAACTTTTTTTTTTTTTGAAAAAGAGCATGTTGAAATTGATAGAGCATGTTGAAATTGATAGAGAACCTTGAAATCCAGGAGACATTTCAAGAGCTACCTCTGGCCCATAATGTCTATGTGATGAAGGACAATTCAGCTAACCTTTCAGTGTTCAAACAACTCTCTAATAGTATGAATTGTAAGGAAGGTGCTTACCTACACTGGTAGAGGGAGTTTCCTTCTTCAACAATTTCATATATGTGAAAAGAAACAATAGCTTTCTCTTAGGATTTTATAATTCCTGTAGTCTCTATCTCTCAGGATTTTATAAAAATGTAAGTGACTCTGATGGGTGGGTGCAGGAAAATTCTAGCTGTTGTCTTGGCATCCACAAATATGCTAGTGTAGTTACCACACTGTGGAGGATGCATCCAGAGCCTTCAGTCTGTTAAACTTCATTTAATTTGAAAGAAAAATGTATAAAAGCCTCTCTGTAAGTAATACGGAGAAATGTGTTACCATAACGTTATGGTATTGCTTTGCATCCTTTTTTTTAAAGAGTCATTACAATATGAAAGCCATTGAGCTATTTGATTAGCTGAACATTCAGAAGAGTTTTTATGCCCACACCATATGTTTGTGTTAAAAATATTGAGCATAAACTTCACAGATGGAAATAATTTTCACTGAAAGGATCACTGTTTATGTGGAGTGGAAAGTGTTCACTGAAATGATGCACATTACTTAATCTTGTCTAAGTTATGTGACTACTGGATAAAAGACTTGGGAGTGGTTCACAGGAAACTCCAACAATATTATCAAGTGCCAGGTGAATAAATGTCATTCTGCCCATTGCTGCTTCAGAAAGAGGGCCACTACTCATAAATGCTAGAGTTTCACCTGGTACAATAAAGGACATTGAGTTATGCTAAGACATCCTTGCCTATGGCCAAATTGGTAGGCCTTTTGCAGGAGGACAATTTTGCTCTAAAATATAAGTTAAGGAAATTAAATACGTAAGAGTGAGAGGATACCAGGGGAACATCAGAGTGATTTTGCTATATATGTCATCTGCCATACTCAATTCTTTAAATTCTTCCCTAAATACTATATAAAGCAAATTATACAAAACACATCCACAGGACCATATGTCTGCCCTTATGATACTAACAACTTAATTTCCTAAACATCTAACTTTAATTACCTTTCCAATTCCTGATTCTTATTAAAACACCCAATTCGGAAAACTAGAACGAGAAAAGGTTTGTATGATAGGTCATTCTACTTCTTCACAGTACAGAGACATGTTACATTCCATGTTTCAAATTACTCTATAGGTTGTAACCTGAAAAGATTGCCAGGAGGAATTCCTTCCTAGTTGGTGTGGACAAATCACGCAGCATGAATATTGTCAAGACTTAACCATATTTTAGACCTGTTTTACCATTCAGTAATCTTACTTTTAACATTCTTTTATCAGGCATCCCTAACTTATAAATCACATTTGTTGGTAAGTATCCACATTAAATTTTCTGATTGCAAAACAAACAGAGAATGCCCTGGTATTCATTTCATCATTCAGGAAGGAGAGCAGGTTTAAAAGTGATGGATTTTTAAGAAGTATATCCTTGAATGTGTAGAATTTGAATTTTGTTAAAACTGAAAAAGTAGGAAAAGTGAGACCAATATTTGTCATCCTGTCCAGTCAAGCATCAGTTTCTCTTAAGAATAAAATATATAATCCCTCCAAGTCTGAAATAAATAGAAGACACTAAAACTTATAATTACACATATTTATATATTAATATATAATATAGTAAGTATACATACAGACATTTGGTTTTATAATTAAAAATTACACTTAAATATGACATATATATACATACATACATATATACATACATACATGTGTGTGTGTGTATGCACATTCATTGTTTGTTGTCCTTCGTTCTGGAAGAGGACCAAACTGACATCACAATAAAAAAGTGAAATTTCAATGTGTATCGCTGTGGCTGATCAGACCAACACAAGTTCTGAAAGCTCTACCACAGATTGGGCAAACATTGTCTTTGTGAACATTTGGGGTGGTTACTCCAAAATTGTGCATCCTACATTTCCTTTGCGCTGTTTCAATTCTACTTTGCACATCATCTTTTTGTGATGTGGGCATGCCATGCTAAGAGATCCTGTGCCAGTGTCTCCCATGTCCCACAATCAAATTCAAAGTCCTTGAGAGAGACCTTGAGAATGTTCTTGTATTGCTTCTTCTGACCATCATGTGTTTGCCTGGCCCATTCGAGTTCTCCATAATACAGTCTTTTTGGCAGGCATACATTTTGCGTTTGAACAACGTGGCCAGCCCACAGGAGTTGTGCTCTCTGAAGCATAGTTTGAATGCTTGGCAGTTTAGTTAGAGCAAGGATCTCAGTGTCTGGTACTTTATCTTGCCAGGTGATCTTCAGAATCTTTCTAAGACAGTTCAAATGAAAGTAATTCAGTTTCCTGGCAGGCACTGGTAGATTGTCCATGTTTCACAAGCATACAACAATGAGGTCAGCACAGCGGCTCTGTAGGCCTTCAATTTGGTATTCTGTCAATGCCTCTTCTCCCCCAAACTTTTCTTCAGAACCTCTCAAACACTGAACAAACTCTAACAATGCATGTGTCTACCTCATTGTCATTGTGTACATCCCTGGAAACTACACTACCAAGGTAAGTGAACTTATCCACAGTGTTCATTTCTTGTAACTGAGAGTTCCACATATAGATGGTGTGGTGATGGCTGATGGAGCATATGTGTTTCCTTGCTGTTGATTATTAAGCCAAAATTAATATGGGCAGCAGAGAATTGATCCATACTTTATTGTATCTTAGTCTCAGAGGTTGCATTGAGTGTACAGTCATCTGCAAACAGAAAATTATGCACCAACATTCCCTCCACTTTCTTCTTGGCTTATGACTTTACAAATTGAATAATTTACCATCAGTACAGTAGCTGACTTGATGCCTTGTTCATCCTCATTGAAAGCATTTGACAGCATGGCTGAAAACATCATGCTAAAAAGCACAGGAGCAAGCACACAGCCCTGTTTCACTCCATTGGTGACTGGGAAGACAAGAGAGCATTGTCCACTATCCAGAACCCTGACAAACATGTCATTGTGAAATTGATGTACAATGCTGATGAACTTCTCTGGACAATGAAATTTTGACATAATTTTCCATCAGTCTGCATGACTAACAGTGTTAAAGGCTTTGGTCAGGCCTACAAGAGCAGTGCATAGACTTTTGTTTTGCTCCTGACATTTCTCCTGGAGTTGTCAGGCAGTAAACATCGTATCAGCTGTTGCTCAACCCTTTCTGAAGTCATACGGGCTTTCAGGTATATGATCATCTTCCAGGCAAAGGATCAGCCTATTAAATGGAACTCTAGCAAGAATCTGGCCAGCAATGACTAAGAGAGAGACTACGCTGTGATTGTCACAGGACAATCTTCTCTTTACCTTTATAGAATTGGACAATGGAGGCATCCTTGAACTCCTAAGGAACAACCTCCTCTTGCCATATAACTTGGAACATTTCACTCAGGTTTTTCAATGTTCCCCCTAATTTGTAAATCTCAGCTGGAAAGCACCAGGTGCTTTGCCACATGAAAGGAGCCTAATGACCCTCAAAATCTCTTCTTCTGGTTTAAGTTTAGCTAAGGAGGGGTTGAGTTCAACCTGAGGAAAACAGTCAATGGCCTTAGAATTGATTGATGATGGTCTGAGAACACTATGGAAATGTTCAGCCCATCTCTCTAGGATCATGTCCTTATCACTAATCAATGTAGGTTCATCGGTACTAAGTAGTTGTGATGCACCAAAGGTTTTTGGTCCATAAATAGTTTTGGGGGAATCATTCAGAGAATCAGGAAACATGCTTTGGGTTGTTACTATATGCATAAGACTGAATTTCATATGCCTTCTTACTGAGCCAGGAATCCTGCTTTGCTTGTACTTTACTTTTGATGGAATTAAATTATACTTTCTTAGAGATGGATGAACTCCTCTTGGTATATCCTGTTGAGTTCCCCTTTTTTCATTTAGCAGCTTCTGAATTTTCCCTTCATTTTCATCAAACCAGTCTTGGTGTTTGAGAGTGTTCTGACCCAGATGAGCAAATGCAGTGCTGTACATCAAATCTCTGAGAGCTGCCCATTCCTTTTCTGCTTCACTGTTGCCAACTGTGTGTTGGCTCAACTTTCTCTCCAAATTAGGAACAAACTGTTCATGCTCAGAGAAGATTTCTAATTTGTTAACGTTAATTCTTCAGGTAATCATTTTGCCTTGGAGGTGGCATTTTTGATGAATGTAAGTATTTAGCTTGGAAATGATGTCTCTGATCAGTCCAGCATTCTGCACCATGCATTGTCTTTGTCACTCTCACGTCCTGTCTGTTTCTTCTCCTTACAATCACATAGTCTGTTAGATAGCAGCGTTTGCTGGGAGGGTGCATCCATGAAGTTTTATTGTTTTTAGGTAAACGGAAAACAGTGTTGGTGATGAGAAATTCATGAGATGCACAAGCCTTCAGCAGTAAGTGACCACATCAAGACAGCTGGCAATGGCTCAGGTTGCAGTGGATGATCTTAGTGTCTTAGGTGTCTAACTAAGCTAAGCGCTCCATACCACCTGCTTCAGTTACCTTCATGACCATTGGAAAAAATTGTTCTCATCCACCCATTTCACCAAGGGAAGTCTTCATATACTTGATGTAGACACTCCCCTAATTCACCAACAGGTTTGAGACTCTTTGGTTATCCTCAACCTGGTTTGACCCATCTGCCCAGTTTACTGGGATGTGGTTACTGCCCATGCTGCAGCTTCTTGGAGCCACAGGTGAGAGTTGGGTGTAACAGGTGGACACCAGAGGTGAAAAGAGCACTGCAAAGGGCTTGTCAGCCATCACACCAAAGGTACTGGACTTCCCTGAACACACCCTACACCCTATATATGCATATACACATATGTTAATGAATAAATTATTGTCATTGGTAAAGAGACAGTGTTCCCTAGTTGTGTGGTATGTAAGGGCATAGAAAATAAATAGCGCCTTAGGATCCAGGTTTAAATATACTACCTAGGATCACAGATTAAAGGCCATCTATTCCAGTCTCCTCATGATGTTGATGAAGTAACAGTAGCCCAGGGAAGTGAAATGACCTGACCAAGGTTTCACAATGAGTTCAAGGCAGAATCAACTTCAGAACCAAACTCACAGACATTCTAGTCTAGAGTGCTTTATAATACACTGCAAACATAATGTTTTTGTTAAATTATATAATAACTACATTCATTATATCCCAGCTCAGAATTGTTTCCCCCTTCTGAATAAATTTGCTTCTTTTCCTATCTGAGATACAATTGGATACTACCTTAAAGCTTTTTTCAATGACGCACTAGAATCTGACAACACCTTGATGTTCCTCTATGCCTTCTCTTCCTCTGAATACCTTCTTTTCTTCTGTTTTTTAGCTTAAAAGTTATAGAGCTGAGCAGAAGTGACTCATAGTGTCTTCCCTGTAGTCGTGCCTGATAAATATTTTGCCTGTTTCTTTGGAAGAAAAGTAAGGGGAAAGTGAAAAGATGAAATAAATATTGTTAATTTTAATAAGAAAAAATACTTACTTGGAAAGAAATCAGACTCCTTTAGATATTGTAGAAATCTGATAGAAAAATACTAATAGAACTGGCAATTCTTACAATATTTTCTTTATTCAACCACATGTCATAGCCCTAGAATGTTATATTTGAAAGGGCCATCTTAGTTATCCTATTTTTTTCAGACATTGAATTGTATCTGACTCTTTGTAATTCTATAGGTCACATTGCCAGGCCTAGAGGCCTGTGTGGGCTACCCGAGTCTTCTTACCTCACCTCCGAGGTCTTCGGTTGGCCAAAACCGGGTGCTCATATGAGAGAAAGGACGTTCCAGAGTCGAACAAGGGTTGAGCTTTATTTCAGGGTCTCGGTTACAAGTGCAGGGGGGTCTTCCTTAGGAGGAAGAAGGGGAGATTTCCTAAGGAGGCTAAGATCTTAAGGGATTGGAAGTAGAAGTACAAGTGAGGAGAGGGGGGAGGGGAGAGAGAAGAGAAGAGAAGCGGAGCCTACTGTCCTCTTGGCTCCTCACATGCTAAGAGAGCTTTCAGGCTTCCTCAATCCTACTTAACCTTCAGCCACACAGTTTGCATCTAAATACCGTACTGTTAGATAACAATAGTGTGCCCAGATCCCGGACGACCTCGAGGGCAGGGAGACTCCACCCATCACGTATCTCCCGGGGAGAGGCGGAAATACCCGAGCTAGCCGAGCTAGCTCAGTCTGACCTTCTCGAATCCCCGCTGTTCATGGAGCGCCTCGTAAGACTCTAAGATTTAGAAGTCCCACTTTTACCCGCCCGAGACCGTCCACACGGATTTGAACTTCCAATCCCAACATCTCCCCTTCTTTGTTATGCGCAGAGCGCACCTGGCTTTAGAGCAAACAGTGGCTGGAGGCTGAGTGGATTAGGAAGGCCTTTGGCATATGAGTACCCTACAACAAGACTTCATTCACACAGAAATCTGCAGCTAGCACAACTGACAAAGGGAGGCATCAAATAAAACAAAGATGAAACTAAATGGCTGAGTTACAGCAAGAGAAAGGGCAATCACTAATTCCAAAGCCAGGTGAAAAGTTGGTCACCCCTTCCCCCCCCCAATGTCCTGGGTTTGTGATATCAAAGTCCTCCTTCAGCCGGTGGAAAGAAATGCCTAGATGGGAAGCTGTCAGCAGCAGTGTCTGCGGTTGTGATGAGTGCTGCCTCCTCCCTGGGCAGCAAGGTTAAAGCTGTCAGCAGCAGGCTCAGGTGGTGTATGATCCTTCTCCAGGGTCTCCGGGCTCTCCGGGCTCTCCGGGGTCTCCGCCTCCTGCGTCTCCGCCATCTCCAACATCGGTTCCAACCTACGGATCCTTCTAATGGGAATCCACGCATTCCCTTTTCCTGTGGAGACACAAACATACCCTCGACCCCATATTAGTATCTTAAAATGTCTCATAGCTGGAGTAGTATGTGAGTTTCTTGAGACAGCTATATCAAGCTCTGATTGTATTAGGCCTCTTAATCTTAGCTCTGATTGTATTAGGCCTCTTAATCTCCCCCTTCTTTGTTTAGCGAGAATCGCCTTTAAGGTAAAATTCATAAGGATGCAAACTGGCTCTTTACTTAGGTATAGCTGCTGCCAGGTGCTTACAAATGCTTGATTAACATCTGTAAGGAACGTGAACTTTACGGATTTTTTCTTTATAACAAACACAGGAGCATTCCAGGGTGCTAATTGCTCCTTAACCAATAGTTGTAGTGCCTGGAGTTTTTCTGGAGTCAGGGGCCATTGCTCCACCCAAATAGGGGTGTCTGACTTTCAATTCAAGGGTGGGGACTCCAGTACAACAGCAATGGCCCTTACTAAAAATTTGATAACCTCATCCCGAGGCGGCTCATAATGTCTCTGCCCCAGATGTTAAAACTAAGTCCTGGAATCACCAACGGCCATACGGTCCCTTGGCGATCCTCTGCCTCCCACTTTACTGGGTGCATTGTCTCTAAGGTATTTTGGCACCCTCCTATTCCCCACACTGGTCTCTGGCTTTCTTTGAGCTTCCAGTGCCGGGGTACTGAGCGACCGCTAAGGCAGGTCCTATCCGCTAGATGGAGCTCCGAACCTATTTTTTCTTTATGCTCCTTAACTTTCTGCTCGCCTTTCTGCTCGCCAAGGTCCTCCCCTCCCCTCTCTCTGCTTCCACTCTCATTCCAATCCCGCCCTGGCCTCTCCGGCCCTTCCTTACAAAATTCTCGGAGGTCGTTTAACTCTATTGTGACCCCTGCCTTCCTGCATTCCCTGTGTAGTTTCTCAGCCCAGACCTCCTGTTCCTCTGGCTTTATTACTGGCAATAGATTCCCCATCTCTGCCCTTTTCCCATGGGTGTGGGAAGCTTCTCTCACTCTTTCTCTCTTTCCGAATCTAGGATTCGGGACTCACTTCTTTCACAGCCCCTTCCGGGTGTTCCCCCAAAACACCCAGGATATCTGTGCTCCTGTCCCTGTTCGGAGACGCCGACTGCCAGGCCTAGAGGCCTGTGTGGGCTACCCGAGTCTTCTTACCTCACCTCCGAGGTCTTCGGTTGGCCAAAACCGGATGCTCATATGAGAGAAAGGACGTTCCAGAATAGAACAAGGGTTGAGCTTTATTTCAGGGTCTCGGTTACAAGTGCAGGGGGGTCTTCCTTAGGAGGAAGAGGGGGAGATTTCCTAAGGAGGCTAAGATCTTAAGGGATTGGAAGTAGAAGTACAAGCGGGGAGAGAGGGGGAGGGGAGAGAGGAAAGAAGAGAAGCGGAGCCTACTGTCCTCTTGGCTCCTCACGTGCTAAGAGAGCTTTCAGGCTTCCTCAATCCTACTTAACCTTCAGCCACACAGTTTGCATCTAAATACCGTGCTGTTAGATAACAATAGTGTGCCCAGATCTGGGACGACCTTGAGGGCAGGGAGACTCCACCCATCACGTATCTCCCGGGGAGAGGCGGAAATACCCGAGCTAGCCGAGCTAGCTCAGTCTGACCTTCTCGAATCCCCGCTGTTCATGGAGGGCCTCGTAAGACTCTAAGATTTAGAAGTCCCACTTTTACCCGCCCGAGACCGTCCACACGGATTTGAACTTCCAATCCCAACATCACATCATGCCAATACTGTCCATACGATTTTCTTGGCAAGT
The DNA here is from genome assembly GCF_028372415.1 of Notamacropus eugenii. Taxonomy (NCBI): domain Eukaryota; kingdom Metazoa; phylum Chordata; class Mammalia; order Diprotodontia; family Macropodidae; genus Notamacropus; species Notamacropus eugenii. The sequence goes on along the minus strand of NC_092873.1, from coordinate 365,111,803 downwards.
GTACTGGAGTGCTTTGCCATTTCTTTTTCCTGTGGATTAAGGCAAATAGAGGTTAAAGTGACTTGCCCAGGGTCACACCACTTGCAGGTGTCTAAGGCTGGAAAGACTCAGTAAGATGAGTCTTTCTGACTTTAGACCTGGCATTCTTTGCACCATGGCACCACCGAGCTGTCCCATTTTACAAATGAAGAAACAAGCTGAAATCAGTCAAATGGCTTGTTCAGAGAGACGAAATTAATATCTGAGGTGGAATTTGAATAAAGAAAAGTTGAGCTTTGTTATCTTATGTGCCACCCTAATTGTTTACTAAGAACTATTTACAAAAGACATCTACATATTTGTCCAAGGAAATCTACAACCTTCCCAATAAGTGATAATTTAACATACCACAGTTCTATCTTCTCTATATCACCTTGTCCTTGTCTATATCATCCTGGGCCACTTGTTCCATCTTTTCTCATGCCTCTTTTGTTCCCAGTTGCTTAATGGTGATGCCAATTTTCCACTGGACCCTTTTTGCAGAGATTTGAGGGATTTAGATATTGATAGCTGTGAAATGTTTTAGATATTTCAAAATATGCAGATGTCCTTTAAATATAGACCTCAGAGAGATTATTGTATTATATTGAAACTTTTTCAGTGCCGTGTACTAAATAGGGGAAGGTGTAAAGCATATTAGTACCTGAAATAAGATGTTCATTTGTGACCCCTAATTTTCATCAGCATTCCCCATTGTGCTTTCTTTTAAAAACACAAATCAGACGTTAGTCACCTTTCAAATAACTATCATCAGCTACTATATTAAATGCAACTACATACCAGGAAGAAAATCCTGGTTATCTCATTGAACAAAAGGCAAAATCAAATAAACAAACAAACAATTTATCCATTCCTCATTAAAATCTCCAAAGGCTAATGATGAAAAATCTTTTGAAAATACACACACATATGCACACACATATGTATGTATATGTGTATATATGCATATTTATATGTGTGTATACAGTCATGCATATGGCTGTATGTGTGTATATATATCATATGCATACACATATGTATATGTACACACATATGACTTACAAATCATATTGTTTGATCACTGAAACTTTACAAGATATCTTGAGGGGCTAGATTTATTTCTTAAGGACCATACCTTAAACCCAATTTACTCTGGATCTCATTGATTGGCCAATCGTAAGTCCCATTCCAAGCCACACTTATTGGTCATTATCTAGTTCCTGATGGCTCAGAGTGAATGTAAATAGCATTTGTTTCTGTTTGGGCCAGGAATCCTGAGGGTCTTCACCTCCCAGAATGATTTTTTTTTGAACTAAGTAAAAGAGATCATTCTTTGCCTCACTTCTTGCCTAGCATTAATCGCTGAATAGGTATTGCTTCAGTCAAACTGAGATCTGAGAAAGACCTTAGCTTGAAAAGACCGAAATCTTCTACTGAATCCAGGGCCATTTCCAGTCATTCTGATCTATACATGGCCACTGGACCCAGATGACTGCAGAGGAAAAAGTGAGTCTGATGACTTTGCACATCCCTCCATCATTTAAATCCAATTCACTTGCAAATCATGGCATCATCTTCCTGATGTCTTCAAGAAGAAGGGATAAATAGTACACATATACATGAATTGTATGTATATGAGCATACATATATATATGCATTGCAAGTATATGTATTTATGCATTACACTACATAAATATATGTATGATTTCACATGGGTATGTATATATATATATATATATATATATATATACATACATATGTGTATATATTAGCTGAGTTCATATATATATATTTATATATACAATTACGTATATATGTTTGTGTAAGGGGCGCTGACCACCACACCATCTGGGATGCCACACTGAAGGACATCAGGTAAACTGAGTCCGGTGCAGGGAAGGGTGAATAAGATGGCGCTGGAAGGGACAGCCCCACCCCTGGTTTATTGTTGTCACTATAGTTTCAGCTTGTGTTCATTTCTATAGTTTCGGGTTTGTTTATGTGTGTTACCATGGTTCACTGGGCTAGCTGGCAAAGATTATATAATCAGAGGGCTTGCTTGAATAAATCGGAGTTGCTTCACTGACCCACTCTCCCACCTCGTTCTCTTACTCGCGAGCTCCACAGGAGGACGAGCAGCCTGCTGGCCAGGCATAAGACTTGCTCCTCTCGGTAAGCTATGCCATAACCATAGCAACTTGGCGCCCACCAACGTGGGGCCAATAGCATGTTTGTATGCCTTTATCATCATTTATGTAAACACATATTTCTTTTATCATCAGATTTTAAATATAGAAGCATGTTGGAAATAGTCTTGCTTACAAAAACAGAAATTAAAGTAATTCTAGAATGGCTTGGACCTTGCCTTTGATGCTTTGGTCCAAGAACCTACAATTATTTAAATATGGACTGATGAAGCCAACTAATTTTATCCAATGTTGTATGCTCTAATTGTTAAAGGGACAGGGAAGATTAATGGAGTTAAACTGATCAAACATCAATACAAATTATTAAAGATTCATTAATTCCTAAGTGTGGGGACCCTCTTTCTGAAGCAGCAATGGGCAGAATGACATTTATTCAGCATGGCACTTGATGATATTGTTTGAATTTCCTGTGCTATAATCATATGAATGAATGCATTCTCTTACTGTATCTGAATATTTGATAGAAAGTATAAAAGCCTTTCAGGACTTGCCTACAACAGAATAGTTAGCCATTATTTCCATGGTAAGAACCATGGTAAGAAATAAGAGGAAAAATAAAGCTATCAGCAAATGCCCATAAGGAAAGGAATCAATAACCACCTTAGCAAAAACAATACAATTGAATAAGAACCCAAAAAGAGGGGCTGTGTCAAAAAGTCCCAGATAATTAAAAAGAAATTTATTATTGATTTGGTAAAAACTGAATACTCATAAAAGCACCATACACTTTATAATGCTTCTGTTGATTATCACAAAATCTAAGATTCAGTTCCATACTCAAGACTTATTCATGTACTATAAAGATATAAATAATCTGAAAAAAATGAAAATGCTAGGCTATTTCATTTAGAAATGCAAAACTTTTTTTTTTATTTGAAACATATCACCAAGGATAGTGAGAAAAATTAAATAGTATTTATTAATAACTTACTATGTTCCAGGCATTAAGTTATTAAGCACTTGACACAGACGTGTAAGAAAAAAGAAAATTCCTACAGTAATTGCTCTTAAAGAATTTATATTCTATTGATGGAATATACTACATAAAAGGAAGCTGAACTGGGGAGTGCAAGGAGTGACCATATTTATGAGATGGCATGATGGCAAGGTCCTAAGAATCAGAATCAGAGTCATGAAAGCAATGAAAATTGACTCTCCTGGACTTCTCCCCAGGATGAAGACCCTGGAATGAATTCATCAATGGAAGAAGGGTGCTAGAATAGCAGTAATATCCCTGTTGAGGAGACCTCAAGTTCAAAGGGAATTTGATGGTGAAACAGGTGCGGCATGGTGGCAAAGTCTGGAAAGTCACTAGGAGGGTGAGGAGGAGAATGAAGATTGGTCAACCTGACTCTCAAGAAAAACTCATATAAAATCTTTTCTCAAAGAACATTTAAGGTCCTTATGTTTCTGTCTGTTCTTGACTTTATTATCAATTTTTATGTATAAAGCTAAGTTTGACTTCTCAGTTAAAACTATCTTACTATTACTATTTTTATATGGAATAACGTTAAGTTATATGATCCTATCAAAATAGCATATTAAACAATTCCTTCCTCACATTGAATCTTTCTCAATGATATTAAAATATTTTGGACCCAAATGAAAATTTCTAAGTCTCCACCAAGCAAATTAAAATCTTCAAGAATGAATCTGGAAGTTCTATTGAACCAATGGATGAAAATGATACTAACAAATATCCAAGTGGACTTCAGGGGAATCACAACAGATATAAAGATAAAAAAGAGAAAGTTGTGACAACAGCTTGAGAGCTACTAGTATTCTAAAATTAAAATTTATGGTTAAGAACATGTTTAAACAGTTCATAGGTATTGAATTCTAGATACTTTCAAAAGAGTAAAATGGATCAAAAATATTTTGGAGAATATTCAACCCCCAACACACATATTACTAAGAAAACAAAAAAGCACCAGCCTAAGGCAGCTATAAGAAAACTAACACTCACAGGAAGAATATAGATAAGCATTTTCAGAGAGTATGATAAATAGGTAAAAATCATTTACAGAAATGTAAGCAAACTGCTTCAACATGCAATCATAAAGGCTGCTAATAGGTACTAACATTAGATTTGTCTAATGTAACTGAAATTGATTTATTTCACACAGGTAAGATCAAAAAATGGAATCAAAAGGCCCTCCATGGATGAGATACACATGAAATCAAGCAACAATACCTCAACAAAGAAGCACTGACCAAACCTGAGTCACTCAGATTTAATTTGGTAACATAGAGTTCTATAATGTTAATTCACAACAAGATGATTGCCCCCAGAGACTCCAGAAGGGAAATCCTTAAGGATTTATCTTAGTGATCAATGTAGATTTGTGAAGAAAAGACAAAAACTACTCAAGTCATGAATGTAGGCTACAAAAGTTAGCACCAAACATAAGCACAAGGAGCTCATTATATTTTATGGACTGAGAGATAATCAATCCCTATGAGGGATAATAAATCTCTATGATATAAGAGACGCAATTGGTGAATTGGTCTCTCATCAACTGATTGGTCCTGCCAATTGTAATCACAGATAATGAGAAATCGCTGTATTAACAAGGTGTTTAGACCCTTTCTTTCCTTCGCAAATTGAGAATATATTACTCTGGTGGACTTGGTGGAGGGGAATTTGTGCTTCCTGTAGATTTTCCAATAGTTAGTTGTATTACTTCTGTTCTCCTCCCATATCTCAATTTGCTGATTGAGATGTTTTTTGTTGTTTGCTGATTCCTCTCTTCATGTTGTTGTCCTCTACATGTAAGTGTCCAAGATGCAGTTCCTATTTCTTTCTCTTCTCCATACAAATCCTCTCCCTTGGTAACCTTAGTCACTTTCAATGCTTCAGTTATCTTCATGTAGGTAATTTCAAAATATGTATCCTCAGTCCTGGCTTTTCTCATAAATGTCAGTATTCCATTTCAAACTTTCTCTTAATCTCCATATGGATAGTTGCCATCAACTCAAATTCAACATGTCCTAAAGGGAATTTATTATCTTCCTCTTTAAACCCATATCTTCACCTCACTTCCTCATTTCTATTGACCACACCACCATTGTCTCAGTAACCAGGGAGAATGTATCAATTCTGCTTCTGTGATGTATTTGACAAGTATCCCTCTTTTCCACTCCTAATGTTATCACCCTAATTCAATACCAAATAATTAGCTGCTTTAAGTACAGTTAAAATAGTTTCCTTAATGGTCTCATTGTTTCCATTCTCTGTCCTCTTGAATTCACTCTTTGCATTATTGTTAAAATAATTATCCTAGTCAGTGTTCTGACTATGGTACTCATTTATTTAAAAAAAAAAAAAGATAGCAATTCCTCATTGTTCAACAGATAAAATGTGACTTCCTTAGAATGACACTCTAAACCCTTTTGAATCTAATGTTATTCTATTTTCCATTAAATTTATGCAATTTTCCCCATCTTACACTTTGTATCAGTGAGACCAGATTACTCTTGTAATCTAAACTTGCTTTTTTTTCCTTTCACCAAGTCATATTTGTGTTCTTTTCCCCCTGAAATGACTTCATCCCATATCTATATCTATCAGATTCTTTCCCTTTGTTTAAATGTCTGCTAAGATCCATGTCTTCTATGAAGTCATCACTGATCTTGATCTATAAAAATTTTCCCCATTGTCATATCTCTCATATCCCTCTGTGAAGATCTATTTGTACACTTATATTTACATTTGTTAGCATCATAATTATTTGTGTGTTTGTTTTATCCCTTCCTAGTAGACTGTAAGGTCCTTGAAAGGAATTTTGGCATATTGCACCAACTTATTTTCGATACCTAGAATGATGTATAGCACATAGGAGGTATTTTATGAAATTTTTGTTTATTTGTCAACTATAGTTTTATCATCAATTGATTGTTGACTGCTATTTAACCTTATGACTAGCTATTTCTATGTCATATAGGTTTAGCATTAGTTTTTCTTAATTTTCAGTTATTGATAAGTTGGACCATTTTATGTAGTGATGTAGAAATTTCCAAACTGTGGACCATAGACTCCTCAGGGTTGTAGTTATTGTAAGAAACCATTCCCATTAAATGATTCAGGAAAATAGCTAAGTAAACCTGCCTTCTGTAAACTAGATAGTTATGTATTTTTTATCTATATATGTCACTTTTTAAAGGGGCATATTGATGCTATTATTATTAATAAAACAAATTCATTCAAAGACATTTCTAAATTAATAATGTGATTGCATATTTTATCATATGGATCATAACATTATAACTACTATCAGGTAGGGCAATCTGAAAAAAATGTTTGATGCCAAAAAAATGAATTCTTTTCATTCAAAAAGTGAAAATCATTATGATGAAGTAATGTAGGTGTAAAGGGAGACCAATGAAAAACTCAAAATTTTATGTGTTTTTATTGGCAAGGAGTTTCACTATTGTTATCAGCATAGATCATCAAACTCTGAACTATTTTCTTTTTGATCAAGCATAGTGACATCTTCCTATTGATCTTTGCCTAGCCTGGGTGGCACAATTTAGTAAAAGCCATATTTGTTACTTCAGACACTGGAAAAACCATTAGATATGTCAGTCTCTGAGTATTCTGATTAAGAGTTGAGATGTGACATTAATACATAACCATCAGGTATATGACAGATTTGTGGAAGCTCTGATTTGGAACTCTCCAGACTTAAATTTGGACCAGATGCTGCAGACTGATAGATAAGAAATCACTTTAATTGAATTGAAAGTCAAAATGGTAGAGGAAAATGCCCTCCACTCTCCCACCTATGACCTGCCTGCCCACACATAATGACAAACATTTAACCTGGGGGCATTTTCTGTCACTCACTTGACCCAACACCAGACTCAACAAGGGTATTTGATTGAGAGGGAGTTCTGTTCTTGCTGGCAGAAACAATGAAGGAAAATATGAGAAGTTTCATAAAAAGCTATGGTGTTGCTATGACAAAGAAGTAGATTCTGAGGAAATTTGACAAGGTGAGTAGCTATTAATGATGTGTACTTAAGTCTCTGGAGAATGGCCTGTTTTGGGCTCCACTCAGAGTAATATCTGTTTTACAGAATTTCAGAATTTGAGTTTAAAGCATTGTAGAATCAGCCAATGAGTCTGAGATGAAGAAAAGAAAGCATAAGAAAAAGAAATATACATTTTAATGCATCACAACCTAAATTTTATTGAGGACATCTCCACTAGAACCTACGTTTATAACCTAAAACCCAGTAAACCTAAAACTTGGACACATCATCCTCCCCAAATCAGCCTCATCTCAAAGATTCCACATTTTTTCAATGGCATCTCAATTTCATGGCTATCCCCCTCAAACCTAGACTTAAAACCATTCTCTTACTAGCCCTTCTTATCACCTATCCAGTTTTATTCTGTATTCTCCTGTTGTAATATATTTTATTCATTTTTTCACTGCTGCCATAAACTAAATCAGATCCTGATTGTATCATGCTTGGGCTGCAATTAGCACTCTTTTAACTAGTCTCTCTCCCTTCTCTCAGTCTCATCTTTTCCCAAATCAATCCAGATCATTCTTTCAAAGATACTGCCTTTATCAGATATTCTCTCGATCAAAAACCTTCAGTGAATCTTCATTAGCTATAGGATAAATTTCAAACTCCTTATCTTGCATTGTAAATCTTTTATAGTCTTGACTAATATTTATCTCCAAATTTATTAGCCATCACACTCCTATATAAACTCTTTCCTCAATGTATACTATTTTTCTCAGTCAGCCTGATTTATGTCTTGCCACTGGACCAGATGGCTCCAGAGGAGAAAGTGAAGCTGGTAACCCGGCACAGCCCTCCATCACTTAAATCCAATTCCCTTGCAAGTCATGGAATCACCTTTCCAGATTGAAGGACAAAAAACAACTGTTTTATTCATTGTCTCCTAGATCCCTCACACTCAATAACATATCCATGTATATCTCTATGCTATTATTCCCTCTTGAAATGCCCTCTATTCCCTTTGCTATGTGTTGGAATCCTACTCAACCTTTAAAGACCTACTTGGGTCTCACTTTCCTAGTTATACCATCCTACAATAAACTTTCTTTCTCTAAAATAATCTCTTTGGAAATTAGTAAATCTTTATGGCCTTGGGCAAGACATGTAAGCTCTCTGTGCCTCAGTTTCCTTGATTTTAGAGGGTTGGAATTGATAGCCTTCAAGTTCTAAGACTGTAATCTTATAGCTTGCCATGTACAATTAGTTTTTTTCCTCCCTCTCTCTTCTGAGGGGGCAGTACAGTGGAAAGCTGTGGGGGAATGGCAGTGTAAATTTTGATCCAAATAAGTCACCATGAGTCACATAATATAACTCAACAACTATACTCCTATAAAAAAAAAACTCTAGAGTCAAAATGTAGAAGCTTATATAAAATGGATATATATTTTATCATGGATATGTATAAATACACATACACATATTATGAGTACAATTAGGTGGCACAGTGGACAGAGTGCTAAGCCTGGAATCAGGAAGTCTCTTCTTCTTGAATTCAAATCTGACCTCATTTACTAGATATGTGATGCTGAGCAAATCACTTAACTCTTCTTGCCTCAGTTCCTCATCTATAAAATGAAATGGAAAATGAAATGGCAAACCACTCCAGTAAATTTTCCAAGCAAGCCTCATATGGGATAACAAAGAATTGGAAGTGACTGAAATGACTAGACAACAATAACAATAAGTAATATATTATTATACTGACTATATTATTAATATGTATATAAAATTTAATCCTATTATGAACACAGATCCATATACATATGTGTGTGAATATATGTATGCACACTATAGTGATACATACATTGCGATGTCTATATTTACATATATGTGTATATATGTGTGTATATCTATATCTATTCACCCATCTCCAGTTAACAGGAAAACAAAAGAACCAGAATTCTCCATTGACTCATTGAGTCGATCAATCAGTCAAAGATTGAAAAGCTAGATGTGAACAACTTCTTAATCAGTCTGGGAGCAGTACATCCTTTGATCATTAGAAAAAAGACAGAAGATAACACACAGGAAATTTGGTTGTCTAAATGAATGAGACATACTTCTCCATCTGTTTATAACACAGAAAACCATTTCAGAATCTTTCAGTCAAGCAGCAAGATGATCAGATTTTGGGTGACTTCAGGCTCAGTACTTTGAAGAAGCCAAATCTAGTGCCTGTACCAGAGCATTTCAAGAGGGCAGTGAACCCAGAAGTATGCACATTGATTATATCCTTGAAGAATTTGGGCCATTAAAAGACAATGCACCTAAGGGGGAAGCAAGAGAATTATAAAAAACAAACTTACCAAACTGAGTACAGGAAGCTTCAAGATTTTACACGGACTTGAGACCCTCATCAGAGAATTTCATCTAAGAAAAACACTGAAAGGACTCCACAAGAAAAGAAAAAGACTTTCAGTAATAAAGAGTTATAAATTACAATTTTCTATCCTAATTATGTGCATCACCACCATTATGCTCTGTATTAAGATGATAATTCTCATGAAACTATGAATGTATGTCAGAGAATACACCTCAGCCTTTGGAGTGGGAATGCTATTTTAGTACCAAACTTTCTTACTATAGTACATTAGTAAATATCATTTGTAAAGGCAAATTAAATTTCCCTGATAATCAATGGGGGAGATACTGGATGGGTACTCATGAGAAGAAGTACTAAAATACAAAAAAACCCAGCCTCTTAAAAGATTTATGAAGCCTAATGAGTGAAAAACTAAACTACTTTCTTTCTAGGGAACAAGCCAAAAAATTCCAGTGGGAGCTGAGAGGGTTCTGCATGCATACAGGTAAACAAACAAATACCTATATACATTTTCTTACCATAAACCCAAATTTGATAAAAAACTAGTTCAACTCTCTTTTCATTCTCCAGCCAATTATCATATAAAATAATTGAAAACTGTGTGAAGAAAATGCAGAGAGACACCCCAGAAATGGACCTTTTTCAAATACAAAGTCAAGGAGATGAAATTTGCCCTGGAATCTCTCTGCTTATGGATGTTTTGTGTTTTGTATCTGCATGCTAAAGGTTCTATCCTTGGAGAAGTTGAAAAACTGGGAACTAGACCTATGTATCAAATCTGATGGGACTGAGTAATTACATATATTTGGAGAGTGTTTCTGAATAAAATGGAAACCGAGAACACATAAGTGGGTACTTTGATATTTCCATTTTGAGGGAACACAGAATTTTCATGATGGCACAGACTTTGGCAGTATCAAGAATTGATTCTTCTCAATCACCTTAGTGAGAGTTAAGCCTCATGCTGACTGACTACTCTGGTTTAGTCCAACAGCTACACCCCAGAATTGAAGCTCACTGGAGTGAGAATCAAGAGACCGTGGTTCTAGTTTCAAATCTGTCACTAACTATCTGCATGATATTTTGAATGCCTTTACCACTCTCTGTTTCAGTTTCTTCATCAGTGAAATATGGAGTCTCTTCTAAATAACCATAGTGTAAATAACCAATTGTAGATAACAAGTGTTTATTGAATTGAACAGAATATTTTCTTAGATTTCTTCCAGGATTAACTTCTCCTTTATTTTTTAATTATTATTTTTGCAACTTTTTGCCTTATGAGAAGAATTAAAGTTCAGAAGTATTTCTCTTGTATTTGTCAAATTACCAGTGTATTTCTAAGTTTTAATCTTGTGTTCTCTCCTCTACTGTAGTACAAAGAAAATGAGCAATAGGGGAATCAGATTATAATAAGAACTCAGTCTTCTGGATTAGCTTTTTTGACTTGTCAAATATTCCTGAATAAAAGTTACGAAAAAAAAAATTTCCACCTGCCTTAGCTAGATATATTGCTTTCATAATCTAGATTAACTTTAAATTTTACTAAAAATAAACTTTATATACTACATGGTCATCAAAATGACTATGTAATTATTTTCTGAAAATCACACCAGCTAAAAAAGATCTCAGTGGTAGCTACACAGTAATCAAAACTTAATCCACAAATAAGAAATAGAAGCATTACACAAGATAAAACCTTGTTATGTAATGTTGAACCTTTTTCATGCTTGGAGTTCTACCTTAGTAGAGACAAAATAATAACAAAATTCAGACAAAAATAATATAAATTCAGAATCAGGAGATATAAATGGGGTGACTATGCTACATTTAAGTCCACCATAAATAATGAAAAAGGGAAGTTACGTGGTGCAATGGTTAGAGTTCCAGGACTGGAATCAGAAAGACCTGAGTTCAAATATGGCCTCAGACACTTACTAGTGGTATGACTCTGGACAAGCCATTTAACTCTGTTTGTCTCATTTTCTGTATCTTTAAAATGACCTGGAGAAGGAAATGGCAAACTGCTCCAGTATCTTTGCAAAAGAGAACCCCAAAGGGGCTCACGAAGAGAAGGAGATGATTGAAATGACTGTAGCAAAAAGAAACAATAAAAGATCAACATTAAATGTATATACAACAGATATCATAGCAGATAGTTTTCCTGAAGGAAAAAAAGAATGAAAAAAGGCCATAGATAGTAACACACTAATTAAGGAAAACAAATATGCCTCTCTTATATTGTATAAAACCAGCAGGAAGATTAAAAAAAGAAACATAGATTATTGAACCACCCATGAACCACCCGTGATGTCCTCAGAAGAGCTAGATATAGATATAGATAGATGCAAACATATACATCTATTCACATATAGACATATATAGATAACTATATTATGCATGTATAAAAAGAGAGACTTCATATATCATTAAATTATCTCAGATGCAACATATATAAGTGTCTGTATATATATATGCATATGTATGTGTATATACACGTATAAATAGATATACATATATATATATATATATACGTGTATACGGAATATATAGAGAGAGATGTAATGTATATGTCAATATATATGTTCTAATATGCATAGATATGTGTGAATACACGCACAGTCTGAATAAATATTCTCAAAGCATAAACATATATGCTTTTTAATTCAGAAAAAAGCAAATATATATATGTGTGTATATATATGTAATATATGTATAAACATATATATGCAAATTTTATATGAAATATTTTCTTTGGACACCAGTTATCATAGGGAATAGTTAAAAACATACAACAGCTATTATCATCAAGAAAAATTACAAATAACTGTAAAAAGTACTGCCCTTTCTTAATTTAGAAGTCTCCACAGATCACTCATTACCAAGATAATTGAGTCTAAATACATTAGCTTGACATCAAGTCTCTTCTATGATCTAAACCTGGCATACTTTTCCAATCTCATGTCATAATTCGGCTCACACACATCCTCCATCAAAATCATCCCATATCATCAAATGAACAAGATAATTATTGCTTTTTTGTGCCACTTCCTCCACTTGGAATAAACTTTCCAAATATGACCATATCAGTGAAAATCTTATTAATTTGGGCCCAACTCAAAGGCATAAAGAAGTCTGTTTTGGTTTTACCTACCATAAATTATCCTTCTTTCCTCTAAATTTCTATAGCACTCTCTTCCTACCTCTCATTTAACTTAGAAAATTATGCCTTTGAAGAATATACACACATACATACACACACACATTACTAACGAAAATGTATATGACACTTTAAGATTTTCAAAGACATTTTAGATACCATATCTCATTTTATCTTCCCCAAACACCTTTGGAATTGGTGCCTTTATTATCCCCATTTTACAGAGGAGGTAACTGAGGCTGAGGTTAGGTGACATAAAGCATCACACAAGTAGGTAGTTCCAAAGAGAGAGGCAAACAGAGATCTGCCAGACTTCACTCCAAGGCCATCACACGGTAGTTCATACATAAAAAACATGCACACATACACTCATACATATATACATATATGTTACATATACATGTGTGTATATATGTGTATATTCCAAAATACCCAGAAAATGGTATTTACCTCAGTGTATTTATATGTGTGTACATTCATACAAATAAGCACATATGAGTGTCTATATGCATTGTATGTATATACATATTTATGTTGCATTGATGAATTACTGATTATAATTACTGAATATAATCATCAGAAATAATTGATGCTTTAAGACTTCTATAATATTTGCCCAATATTTGTCTTTCTGATTTACAGTTATTGAAAATGTAATTCTTATATCAAAGAATGCACAGATTCCTTGATATTTTGAAATATGTTCAGGTAAGAATAACAATTCTAGAATTGTTCTAAGTAAATAGAGCACTTCTTGGATATCATTCACAAAATGTCTCTAGAGCATAGAGATGTGGATGGACTTCTTATAGTTGTGACATCACAGGAAAGAGCAGATCAATCTTCATATACTTTCGGATAAATAGCATACTACATATTCAGTTAGAAATAAGGCTGACTTAGCTATGTAACTAATAACCCTTCCTTCATATATTTAAGGCCATATTCATTGAGGTGTGGTCATAAGCAGAGGACTCAACCACTCACTGAATAGAAATAGATGTGTATCCAAATTAAAATTTATTTTGAGTCAAGGCATTTCTCATATCTGGGAATCATTCTCTTTTATCATGATTGGAAAAGATACTATCTACCTAGCAAACAGGGTAATGAAATTTAATGTATCAGAATTATCTATCTGTCTATCTATCTATCTATCTATCTATCTATCTATCTATCTATCTATCTACCTATTTTTCTAAAATAACAATTTAGTAATAACCTCTGAAGACAGAATGGCATATAATACACTGGCATTCAATCTAAACTTAGGACAAATTGACCTTGAATACTGCCAAGATGCTCCTATGTGCTGTTCGTACGGGTGTCGTTGCTAAGATACCTGTTATTAATCTTACCAAAGAAAAATGTCGAGGTCAGGATGTGGAGAATGTGTCTTTATTAAAGAGCTTTAGTACTGGTTTTGTTTAGAACATTGAGCAACTGGAAAACATTTTAACATACTTGTTTATCTTCTCTGATGCGGACCTCATTTCAACTGGTGAAGATGTATTTAATTTTTGATTTTTAGGAAGAAGCATTGTGTGTTGATGAATCTGACCATGCTATTCCCCTATTCATAAATCTAAAAATATTCTTATTACCCCAAGGATAAAATACATGGCATTTAAAGCTCTCCCAAATCTCACTCCAATCTACGTTTATAGTCTTATTTTGTACGACTTTCCTTCATTGATTTTTTTTCTTTTCTGTTCAAACTGTCCTGTTATGTCTTCCCCACAAGTGATGCTCTGTGTGAAGCCTTTGCCAAGGTTGACTTCATGTCTGGATATCATTCTCTCTTCCCCTCCATCTTATTGCGTCTTCATTTCCTTTAGCTGTCAATTCCCAACTAACATATTTCTCAATCTTATAAACTGTTTGTCTTTTCTTCCTGCTGAAATTCTTTGTATACTCCTGTCCCTGTGCAATATAATGTAAGTTCATTGATGACAAAAACTGCTATGTTTTTGTCTATGTCTATCAAGAGTCTAGAACAGTACTTAGAAAATAATAGACATGTGATAAATATTTTTGAATTCTTAACATTCTGGACTTCAGTTCCCTCGTATGCAAAATGAAAGAATTTGGATAAGTGCCCCTAAAGTCTCTTTGACCTTCAAATTTTATGAAGACAGATTTGGGACTGGAAGTATGATTTATTTAGTGCTACAAGGAACTCCCAGCTAAGAAAATTTCCTCTGCCCATACAGATGACCAACAACCTTCTTTGCAATTTTAAATCTCAGTGTGTTGCCTACAGGGGAGATCCTTGATTTCTTGGAGAAATAGAGAAAAAAATCAGATGGAAGAGCAGAAATGGTGTGATTTCTCCAAATACTCAAATATGAGAGTGAGAAAAGAGGATTTTGGTGTATTACAAAGAAATTACTCCTAGAGAAGAGAGAGAACAAGTTGTGCAATATGTATCAGAGGCAGAATGTGAGTGCATTACCTTTCAGCTTCAAGGCCAGTTGTCTATCCACTATAAAGACAGCCTTTAAAAGAAAATAACATTTGCTTGGTTGAGCTATCTGAGAAGCATGCATGGGAAACAAAAAAAGGACTTGTGGGACTGGTAAAGCTACAATAATCTTCAAAATTTATAAATATATATATATGCATGTATGTACATGTGTGTAAACAGATACACATATATACACGTATACATACATGTTCACATATATGCGTGTATACGCAGAGACACGTACAGACCTCAAGAAAATATGTATCTGTAGATCACAGCATTAGAGAAGACAATTTCAACTAAGGGACATATTTGAAAGGTTTAGGATGTAGAGTACCACTTGTATAACTTTTAAAATCCATCATAAGCATAACAAAATGATGTATTAGGAGGAAAATACTTTCTAATCAAATCCAAATGAGTGAAGTGTGTGTGTGTGTGTGTGTGTGTGTGTGTGTGTGTGTGTAGGAAAAAGGACAACAGAGAGCCTTGATTTCTTTGAAAAATGGGAAAAAATTTAGACGCAAGAGCAGAAATGGTGTGATTTCTCCAAAAATTCAAAAATGGGAGGAGGAGAAAGAGAATTTGCGTGCATTTCAAAGAAATTACATTAAGGTTTTCAAAGTCCTACATGCAGAAATAGATAATGGACCATTAAAGTAAAAATGTATGTGAGTGCTTTGTAGAAAGCTTCTGATCTATCACACCAGAATACAGTAAGTAGGCAAATGACATATGGTTATTGAATGAATGAGTGAATGATTAAATGGGTCATCCAGTACAAGCTTTTGCCTACCTATGAGCAACATGGTATTTCCATTGGTATATGTTTTGCCTTTCAAAGTGATTTTTCTATTACTTTCCATAATAATCATACATACATATATGTCTATATATATAAAACATATCACAAATATATGTATGTATTCTTTTATCAAGAACTTATGTTTTGGTACTGATTTTTACTGGCACGATGAAGGAGTATATTTTATATCCCAGTAATGAAGATTATATATCACTGAACTTTAACTTAATCATGTAGTCATCTAATAAAGATAATTACTTTTCTTTGTTATGTAATGTCATAGCTCATGACCAGTCACCTAAAGAGAAAATTTGCTCCCATTGCCAATAAAAAGGCAAAAATCTAATTAGTAAAGTTCCAGGGTGTCATAATAATAATTAGCATAGCAAAGGCAAATCTGACTTGATTAAGTCATTATAGAAGTTTAGCAGCAATTTTCAACTAGTCTGTCAGTTGTCAAATATAAATAAGAAAATAAAAGCTCTTTTTGAAGATGTGTGGTTAACACTTAATTTTTGTACCTTACTATCTTATCTAGTTTTTTCAAACACAGAGGTTTCCATGTGCTATGACAATATTGAGTGCCCTAAATAGCCAAGACCACATTAAAAATCATCATATTCAATACCTATGTAAGTGTAACCTATACAAATTCTAGGAGGTTCCTACCCAAATTCCACTTGCCCTGATGAGTTAGGTCCCAAAAGTAAGATTTGCTTTATGTCTCCTTCAGAGTTCCAAGTGTATTCCTGAGGAACCTGTTTCTAATATACTAGTTTGAACTCAAACTACAGTATATTCTTCCCAAAACAGTTTTCAGTTGCAGTTAGTATTTCCATTCTATCTCCCTTAACCCAGTGATCAGTACTTTAGAAACATTTAACCAATTAACATTAATTAGCTATTCTAAAAGATATACATATTGAGAAGGACTTGCAAGAAATACAAACATTTCACCCAAAGCTATGGACACATTCTCCCCTACCTCCTAGCTTACTCCCTAGAGTAAGTTCACACTAAAAACTATTACCATAAAACATTCATCCTCCAAATTCATTCCTAAATGTACTTTAGAGAAAGGACAATGTCACTTTCTTGCTTGCAGAAACCAATGGCCAAATTTTGAGTAGTTACTAAGCTGGATATGGGATATTTCTTGGAGCAATGCTCTATACAGAGCTCAGCTGCTCTCAAATTTTGGCATGGAGTCTAGTTTTTGAACCTATGATTATCTCTTGAACATTGGAGATTCACAGGGTTCAGACAATCAGTCAAATATTTATTAAGTGACTACCTTATGCCAGGAACTTTGTTAAATGTTGGGAATTCAAAGAAAGGCAAAAGAGAGCTCCTATCCTCAAGGAGCTCATAAACTAATGAAGTAAGACAATTCATTAAAAGAAGTTTAAAAGGGGAGTGGGAAAGGGGAGATACTCAGTGAAGGACCAAGATGAAGTCCAAAGGCTTAAAGCAAGATGGGACATGAAGGAATGGCTGGCCTAGGCCCATTACTTAAATGGAAGGTCTTCTTCAACATCCTCTACCTTCTCAAATTAGAGTCAAGGACTGAGTGTATGAGGTGTGGGTTTCAGAACTTATGATATCCTTCATGATGATGAGTCTCTGAAAAGCATGATGACGTCTGGAGGAATTCAAGTGAGTAGGAAACGAAGAATAGCTTCCTTCTCCAATATTCTTTCATCTAAGCCAAGAAAGACTAGATTTAACAGGGACAGAAACAATAACAAGGCTATATGCTTATGAACCCATTCCAATCAAGGTAGGGAGAATAGGTCACCATCAAATGGGCATTTTCTCTCTCTTCCCATCCCCCAGGCTTTTAGTAGTTATTGCTTCAATCCACCAGAAGAAGATAGATTTTTATTTCCTCTCTTCTGGTTGTCATACTAAATTCCATCTTAGGAACTGATTGAAGAGACCTTTCACCAAATGGGAGTGGACAAGAAATATTAATAAAATACGTGTGCATGCTCTGAAATGAAGAGCTAGGGCCTTCTATTCAAAATCATTGCACACTTCTAGAAACAGGTTCATCAGTTACACAAGTCCCCAGGCCTGAACCCTTCTCGGCAGGTCTTCCATTACATGATATCTAAGAATGAGAGTATAATGATGTTTTTTTTTTTCACATTAATTCTTTTAGAAAGTTTAGGACATGGGAACTATTATCAAAAGTTGGACAAAATGTGTGAGATAGAAGACAAATCAAATTCTGATTGTTTTGTTCTCATCATCAGTCTTTTATGAAAAGTAAAAACTCATCTATGCTTAGACTAACTATTGAAACTGTTTCTTTTTCCTGTCATTTTATACCTAATATATTTTTACATGCATTCATTTAGTGCCTGTAAAAGAGGAAATGAAAATACCAATAGTATTTTCTATATTTGCAATCATGTTTGAGTTTCCAAAGCATTTTCATATCCATTTCTCAATTGTTATTCTTAATAACCTGTGAGATAGGCAAGTCAGAGATTACTATCCCTATTCTACAAATGAAGGAACCTATGCTCAGAGAATTTCATTGAATTTCTCGAAGTACCAAAGCTTATACATGGTAGAACTGGTACCAAGCCCCAAATTGTTGGGTTTTTAGTTCACTCCTATTTCTGCTGTATTATAGTATCTTTAAATAACTGCTAATACTTTAAAAAGTACATTTTACTGCTTTTAAAGAAGACTGTAGGTAGAGTCAAGATGGAAGAGTAGAAGCATGAACCTGCTCTATCTTTCCCTCCAAAGTCTTTAAAATACCTACAAAAAATGACTCTAAACAAATTCTAGAGCAGTAGAAGACACAAAATGACAGAGTGAAACAGAATTCCAGCCCAAGACAACCTGGAAGGCAGAGAGGAAGAGTCTATTGCACTGGGCTCACAGTAGAGCACAGCCCAGCATAGGCCACACTGGCACAGATGGGAATGGAACTAGCTTCAAGGCCCTGAATCATGTACAGACGCTGCAATTTCCAGATTTTCAACCCACAAACACCACAGAGAGCTTCTAATGTCAGTGAGAAAGCTCTCTCACCTGAAGAAGAGGGGAATATGGTCCTGCCGAAGTCACAGCTCCAGGGTGGCAGCAGCCATTGTCACAGCAGCTGCCCCTTCTGGAGCTCTTGGCCTACAGATGGTAGGAAAATCAAGTGGCTGATCTGAATTGCAGTCCTGAGTGGTGATTATGGAGTGAGGAGGAGTGCTGGCATAGTGGAACTGGTGGTGGCTATGGAGAGGGAATCCTACTCTCAGTTCCAGGGCAGAAAAGAGTGCTTGTGGTTGCTAAGAGCAGAGCACAGTCCAGGAGAGGAGTAAACTCCTCACCCTTGATTGTGCCACCTTGGAGGAACTGAGAAATTACAGGTGCCTGGAGATATCTCAGAGAACATATGCACAAAACTTCTGAAGCCTGGGGTAGCATACCTTTCATTTGATGAAGGGCCCAAAAGTCAAGAAATTGATTGAGAAAATGTCACAAAGGGGAAAAAGATAAGGCTGTAGAAGGTTACTTTCTCACCGAAAAGGTATTTGCTTCCATCCTTTCAGGTGAAGAAGATCATAACATACAACCTGAATAAGGCAGCAAGGTCAAGGCTCCAACATACAATGCCTCCAAAAAAAATGTAGAGGTCTCAAGCCATGGGAGAGCTCAAAAAGGATTTTGAAAATTAAGTAAGACAGGTGAAGGAAAAATTGGGAGAAAACCAATGCAAGAAAATCATGAGAAATGAGTCAACAGCTTGCTAAAGGAGGCCCAAAATAATGCAGAAGAAAATTACATCTTCAAAAATAGACTAACCCAAATGACAAAAGAAGTCCAATGAGGAGGGGAATGCCTTAAAAAGCAAAAATGGTCAAATGGGAAAGGAGGTCCAAAAGTTCACTGAAGAAAATACTTCTTTAAAAATTAAAATGGAGTAGATGGAAGCTAATGGCTTTATGAGAAACCAATAAATTACAAAACAAAACCACAAGAATGAAAAAATAGAGGACAATGTGAAATATCTCATTCGAAAAACAATGGGCCTGGAAAATAGATCCAGGAGAGATAATTTAAAAATTATTGGTGTACCTGTAAACCATGATAAATAATCACCTTGTAAGAAATTATTAAGGCAAACTGCCCTGATATTCTAGAACCAGAGAGTAAAATAGAATTAAAAAGAATTCACCAATCACCTCCTGAAAGAGATACAAAAAGGTAAACTCCTGGGAACATTGTACCCAAATTCCAGATTTCTCAAATCAATGAGAAAATATTACAAGCAGCCAAAAAGAAACAATTCAAGTACTGTGGATAACACAGGATTTAGTAGCTGCTATGCTAAGAGATCAAAGGACTTGGAATATGACATTCCAGAGGTCTAAGGAGGTACAATTAAAACCAAGAATCACCTACCCCAGTAGAAATGAGTATAATACTCCAGGGAAAAAATGGAATTTCAATGAAATAGAGGACTTTCAAGCATTCTTGTTGGAAAAACCAGAGCTGAATAGAAAATTTGACTTTCAAATACAAGAATCAAGAGAAACATGAAAAGGTAAACAGGAAAAAGAAGTCACAAGGAACTCATTAAATTGATCAGTTTACAATCCTACATGGAGAGATGATATTTCTAACTCAGGAGACCTTTTTCAGTATTAGGGTAGTTAGAGAAAACATATATATGTGTATTATGTATGTGTAGATATGTATATGGGTTCATGTGTGTATACACACATATGTACATGTATACATATGTGTATGTGTGTGGGTATATGTACATTATATATGTACGTATACATGGGTGCATGTGTGTATATACACACATATGCATATATACACATATATACATATGCAAAAGTATGTGTTTGTGTGTATGTGTGTGTGTGTGTATATATATATATATACATACATATATATATATATATATATATATATATATATATATATATATATATATATATATGCATACATAAGGCATGGAGTGAGATGAGTATGAAGGAACAGTACCTGAAAAATAAAATTTACTGTTGAGTGGAATGATGTAGGAGAAAGAAGAGAAAGGGAAAAGCAGAATGTAGCAAATCATCTCACATGAAAGAAGCAAGAAAGCGATTTTACAAAGGACAGGAAGAGTGGGAGATGAAAGGAAATAAGTGAGCCTTGCTTTCATGGGATTTAGTTGAAGGGGGAGTAAGACATGCTCACTTTGGTATGGAAATCTATTTTATCCTGCAGGAAAGCAATGGGGAAATGGATAGGAGAGGAAAAATAATAGAAGGGAAAGCAAATTGGGAAAAGGGATAATCAGAAGCAAACACTATTTTTGGGGAGACAAGTCAAAGGAGAGAATGGTATAAATGGAGGGCAGGGCAAGACAGGGAAATGTATTTAGTAACTGTTATGGAAGTGTTTTGTATAGCTACACATGTATGACCTATATTTAATTGCTTGCTTTCTCAATGAGTGTGAGTGGGGAGGGAGAAAGAGAGAGAATACAGAACTTAAAGTTTTAAAATTGAATGTTAAAATTGTTTTTGCATGCAACTGGGAAATAAGATATACAGTCAATGCAGTACATAAATCTGTTTTGCCCTATAAGAAAATAGAGGGGAGGGAAGTGGAAAAAAGGGGCGATGATAGAAGGGAAGATAGACTGGGAGAAGGGATGGATGGGGTGCGTGCTGTCCAGGGGTGGGGATGGGGAGAGATGGAGAGAAAAT
Organism: Notamacropus eugenii; assembly: GCF_028372415.1. Classification (NCBI taxonomy): domain Eukaryota; kingdom Metazoa; phylum Chordata; class Mammalia; order Diprotodontia; family Macropodidae; genus Notamacropus; species Notamacropus eugenii. The sequence continues at coordinate 365,090,066 of NC_092873.1, read as the reverse complement.
GTGGAATTCAAATTCATTTAGAAGTGAAGAAGGAAGAGGAGGAGAAGAAGAAAGAGAGAGAATGAGTGAGAGACAGAGAGAGATGAAAATCCAGATTAGAGAGAATATCCAAGTAGAGAGCATGATCAGTAATGTCAAAAGATGCAGAGTGATCAAGAAGGTTAAAAATTTTTAAAAAGCCTCAGATTGGGCATTTAAGAGATCATTGACAATTTGAGGGAGAAACTTTTCTATTGAATAATTAATTTGGAAGCCAGATTTAAAAATGCTCAAAAATGAGTGAAAGTAAAGAGAGTGAAGGCAGATTTTTCTTGGTATTTTACTGTAAAATGGAAAAAAAAAATAGGACAATGATTTGAAGCAGCAAAGTCGTTTTTATTATTGAGCTTTTCTCCTCCCCAACCAGAATAGGAGATCATATTTGTAATCAGGAGCATAAGAAACAGAATACAGGGAGGGATTGAAAATGAGAAGGAGACTGATTTCAAGAGTAATATACTAGAGAGGAGAGACAGAGATGGAATCAAAGGCACATAAAGAAAAAGTGGTTTTGGTAAAAGGGTTCACTATTTTCATCGGAGACTGAAATAAAAGGAGGAAAGACTATAATGTATGAGGTCAACGGTCCTGAGCTATAAAGAAAGAAAGAAGAGGAAACTCATAGTGAATTATCTCAGTATTGCCATTAAAGCATGAAGGAAAGTCCTTAGATGAGAGTTTGAGGAAGAAGAGAAGGTAAGGGGCTTGAGAAGAAAAAAAGTTTGAAATACAGAATCATTTAGGGAAGAATTAAAAAAAAGTGACTGATGATAGTGAGGGCCTGATGGTTATTAGATCAACTATATTTGTAGTTAGCCTATTTACATATCTTGTAGGATTTCCTCCAACTCCATTCAGCAGATTATGAGTAGCAATAGCGGTGGAGGTGGGTAGGAGGGAATCATGAAGGGATAACGTTTGGAAAAGTGTGAGCTTCAATAGGAGAGAGAGAGAGAGAGAGAGAGAGAGAGAGAGAGAGAGAGAGAGAGAGAGAGAGAGAGAGAGAGAGAGAGAGAGAGAGAGACAGAGAGACAGAGAGACAGAGAGAGAGACAGAGAGAGAGACAGAGACAGAGAGACAGAGAGACAGAGATAGAGACAGAAACAGAGAGACAGAGACAGAGAGGGAGATAGAGAGGCATAGAGAGACAGAGAAGGAGTTCATGACAATGAAGAGTTGAACTGGTTAGCTCTAGGCTTGGCATTGGGAAGGAAGAATGGACAGTAAGGTAAGAGCAGGTTATTGGCAAGCAGGAAGGAAGATAGAGAGGGAAGGAGAAGGTGCAAATTGTGAGAAAATAGAAACTGTTATGAAAGTTCCCCCTTATATTTATCTATTTGACTTAAAAGGAGAAGAAGGAATGTGTTGGGGTTGGCAGGGGATGGAAACAAAGGAGATGAAAGCTTTATGCTTAGAGTGTTATTTGTAATCAATCCAAAAGGAAGCTTAAAAAGCTCTGGAGTGGTAAGATATTAGAAAAAATAGTACTCAGATGAAACAACAACAACAACGACAACAACAACAACAAAACAAAAAAAAATCATGCTTTTACAACTAAATTCAGTGACACTGTTTAATGTGAGACATAGTTATATTACATCTACGTTATTCAATAAATGGCAAATTCTCATTATGATCTTACTTTCTGTACTCTCAAGTGCTAATGAGCTCTTTAGTTCCTTTCTGGAAGGAACAACTTTGGTAACCTGGTTAGACATGGATCATTAAATATAAAATAAAGAAAAAATAAAATCCAAGGACTAAACTACGGCAGCAATTTCATAAGTCATGTCAAGTAGGAAATTGATATTCATCATCATAGTCTACATATCAGAAAGAATTTGAATCTACCTTTTGAATTGTTGTCATTTTATGCATTTGAAGTAATGTAAGCAACATACACATCCAAGCTCTCAGTTTTAGACTGGAGAACTTTCTAGAATTCAGTATAAAGATGAGAACCTATACATTTATGGTTAAATTATAGCATGACACATGCTACACATTTACAATGAACAAAGGATGTGTGTATGTGTGTGGGGGGGTATTGGAGGAATAGCTTCTTCTCTGTTCAAGATGGAGTAGAGAAAAAGGGGAAAAGAGTTCTCCTTTTCATAAGTCGATAAAGCTAGAAGAGATTTAAATAGATAAACAATGACATATGGGACAATATTTGTCTAGAAATAATTGTCTAGAAAGGCAATATCCAAGTAGATAAAGAGCTGTCCTATAAATCAGGAAGACCTAGATTCAAAACTTCCCTTTGCGTATACTGGCTGTGGGGCTGAGCATCCAAGTAACTTACACTCTCAGCGCTTTCAACAACTCTATAGGACTATGAGTTGCAGAGGAGATGTTGATTTCCCTTAGTAGGGTGAGTTTTCTTATCTGAGATCTCCCCATATATACTAGTGAAATCATAAGCCCAATTCCCACTCCTGTCTATAGTTTCAGATGCCGTACATATGGTCACTTAAATGCTTGATGATCGATTGGTACTGAAACCCCAAAGGCTAAGCATGCATAAGTTCGAATGATTTAAACTACCTAGTTAAAAAATACGATATCTTTAGGTATTGCATAATAAAATGAGTTGTTTCTTGGTGGAGAAGATATTGATCAATTTGATTTTACTTAAGGGAGTTATTTCTATAGTAACTTTCATATCTAACCCCTAAGAAGCCCACTTAAGTTGTTGTTGGAGTTAAAAGGTTTAATAAAATCTCTAGGCATTGCCAAGAAGAGTTTTGGAAATAAGAAAATGACTGCCTGTCAGATACTTCAGAAACAAGCTTCCTCTTTAGGTAAAGGTTGAATTGTACGGACTTTGAAATTCCTTCCATCTCTTACATTCTTTGATTTTCTGATTTTCTTGAATTCAAAGGAATGGTGGTGTACTTTTGAAATACTATAGACAATTGTTCATGTACCTCAAGAAATATATTGAGATGCGAGAGAAAATCAAGAGGAAAATAGCTAAAATGATCAAGGAACTAAGAATATCTCTTTAGAAGAGACAAAAATGAAAATGAGGATGGTTCAGCCTAAAAAGGTGAATACAACAAGTGGACACAATTGGAATTTGTAAAATTATAAAAAAATAAGAAGAGATTGAACACAAACTTGTTCACCCCATCCCTGAGTATTAGAACTATCCTTGAAGTTGGAAAACAATTCCATTTAGGACTAGTCAAAGAAAACACTAGTGTACTTTACACAGGAGGTGGTAAACTTGTAAACTTTGTTTTCCCGAGTGATGACAAAGGTTGAAAACATGCAGTCAGCTGGCTACGCAAGAGTTTCGATAAATTCATGAATCATAGATTCACAATAGCTTATTAAAAGCAGGTAGTACTGTTTAGGATATATAACTCACTTTTTTCAAGTTGAAGGTCATGGGGAGCAACAGAGCTCTTCCACAAAATACCCTTTTGTGCCATTGTTGGAAGCATAAGCCTGGGCACCATGAACTACTAGTCTAACCTATTAGATGACCTCTGCTGCTTTTATGTTTTTATCTGACCCTTAGGGAAAGCCTCAACAATAAGTTCCTTATATGATTGTAGGGTACATGAAAAAAAGATATTTGAGGAGGCAAGCCTTTTACAGAAGAGCTAGACTGCAATGCCTAAAGGAATTTCTCAGTATTGATTTTTAAGAAAAGGTTGCCATCTGATCTCTCTCTCCCACTTTCCTCTGTCAGTTTACAGCTACTGTATAATAGCAACAATACTCTAACCCTAAAGTAACACCTTATTATTCAGTATCACTAGGGAAAGCGATGACTTTTCCAGTAACTGAAGCCTGTATATTTAAGTTCCAGAAAAATTTTCTTATTTTAACCAGTTTTGACAGGAATTTTTCTATAATGTAGTATGTATGGTGAAAAGAATGATGGTTTGAGAGACAAAAGACCTGTGTTCAAATTCCACCCCTGAAATTTACATTGAACAAGTGACTTATCTCTCTATCTCTCAAATTCCCCTTCCATAAAATGAAGAGGTTGATCCCAGGATCCCACAGCGTATATTTTACCACTCTCTTTGTATTGTGCACTGAATGTATTTTGGCCTTTCATTGGTGATTTAGGGTTATCATTATTAGTATCAATTCTTATAACATAGAGATGATCTTCAGGTACATTGAGATATAGGATTGCTATTCATTTCACTAAATAGCCCCATATTGCTGAACTTTTTGAGTTAATTTCTTCTTATTTGAATCAGTCATATTTTGAATTTTCAAAAATAAATTTCTGAATGTTCTTCTATATTTTTAATTGCCATGCATTATAATCGTGTCTCTATACAGGCAGTCCATCTCTTCTTGTTTTGAATTTATTATGTGCTGTGAAAGCAAAAAAATAGTTCTCTACAATTGTTTATAAAAATAAATGATCACTGAGGGAAAATCTTGGTGACCTTCCAGGAGTAAAATCTGTTCATTTTAATGTGTGTGACTTTGTGAAATCCATTGGTTTTTTTATTGGTTCAGGGGCCCTTACTTGGTACTTCATTTTGGATCTAGTTGCTAGACAAATGGCCTTTGGATGCATGCTGAAATGGAAACAATGGGAACCTTGGGCAATATGGCCATATTTTCTTACAGTTTGTGATATTTAAGGAGAGGAATATTGGTCATGGTCAGATGTATGCCCTAGATTATAAGAAGACATTTCTAAAATTTCAGAGAAGTGATTGGTAAGCACTTCCTAATTTCTTTTTATTTTTTACCACTACATTCATTGACTTCAACCCATCTTGCCTTCAGTCCATCTTGGCTACTCTGAAGAGGTCTGTATGCTTCTCAAGTATAGAGTTTGATTAAAAAACATAACTTGTCCTGATGAGCAAGAATAGTAAGAGGTCTGTAATCTTAGTACTGTTGCTTCACATGTTTCCAAGAGTTCAAATTAAAAGAGTAATATGATTACTACAACATTATGTAGAGAAAGTGAAGAAGGATAACAGATAGAAAGACAGAATACAGTCCTGAAGTCTTCAGGACATTGGATACATTCCCTTAGAGAAATTATGAGAGGACTTTTTTCTCTCAGTTCTCTTTGTGTGTTTTGGCAGACATGGGAATTTAGCTGCTCCCAGAAGGTCCTGAAACCCCTGCCATGATCTCTAGTACTGGATGTACTTTTTTTCATGCCTCCTCAACCAACCAACCAACCAACCAATCAAACGAATTTATTAAGTACTTACTATGAGTCTGGCATTGTGTTGAAGGCTAGGGATACAAAAGAAAGGCAAAAGAAAAATAATTCCTTTCCTCAAGAAGATTACTTTCTAATGAACGTGCTGGACAAAGAAGAGCAGTAATATTCTTGTTTCCCTCTGCCACTTCCAGACTTTCCTTCTTCCCTCAACTACCTTCACTTAACAATTTGCCCTTCCTTCGTTTAGATCATGTTGATGAAAGAGTACTCAAGCAGCATCTAAACCAACCATTTAATTTTTAAGATGGTGAAACTGAGGCCTGTGGGGTTAAGTGGCATGCTCAAAGTCTTCACATGTAGTAAATGCCAGAGGTGCTATTGAAATACAGGTCTTCTGACTTCAGAATTGCTGGAGTATTTTTTTTTTGTTGTTTTACTTTGTTTTGTTTGTTTTTTTTTCTTTTTTTCTTGCAGAACTATAAGGCTGTTATTTACTATCTGACTTCTACCAAGACATTCCCCCTCCATTCTCAAGTTGCTCACTACTGTGTTATATTCTTCCTTCCTACCATAACTCTTGCCTTTATATGAAGGGAATTCAATTTATTTGCTTAAAACACACTGGCTCCTCATTTCATCAATGTATGCACCTTCATCTTTACTCCATCTCAGATGCATACAGGAATGATGGCCATATCCAAGATCTCCACATCACCTGTGATGATTTCACCTGCATAACAAAAACTTATGAAATTGCTTTATGTCTTTTTGACTCCATATCTTTATATCTCTCCCTGAGTCTCACTTCTTTTAACTTTTTTATTTTTTTTTACCACTGCATTCATTGGCTTCAACCCATCTTGTCTTCCCACACCATCATTTCTGTTATGACTTCATTTTCATTCACTCTATAGTTAATCTGTTAAATTTTATACAGTTCTTTACTCTTGACTTCACAGCTCTCTTTTGCCTCATATCTTCTTAAAACCCAACCATAAACTCCTACCATTTTCCTCCCTCCTGACTCCTATAAACATGTTGCTTGGAGGTACTGAAGAAAATGAAAAAAATCTTCTGAGTTTACAAAATTATTTATGTTATCTAGTTTCAACTAGACACTAATTACAAGAAAATTATTTTATGCTTCCTTAATTGATTCAATTTCATAAGCCCCACAATAAGTATTCTAAGCCTCTTTTTTTCTCTTCAGGCTTCCCATACTAAATATCTTACCCCTATCTCAAGCATCTGTGTTCTGGCCCCAAACTGTAAAAATACCCCCAGGTCTATCCTGGGTGATCTTCTCCTTGTTTTCTTTGCTCTCTATTTCTCTGTGATCTCTCAACTAGCCATGAGTTCACTCAACATTTTAAGGTCAATATAAATAGCACAAATCCCTTTCCTGAGTTCTAACCCTGTGTTACCAAATATCTAGCTGACATTTCCCATTGGATGTCACTTGTATGACTTAAATTCAAGGTATTCAAGTTTGGACTCTTTATTTTCCCCTCAATACCTTCTAAAGTTCTTCCTAACTTGATTATTTTTATCATGGGCTCCACTATAACTCTTGTTATTCAGGTTTACAACCTGAGAGTTATTCTTGACTATTTTAGTTGGTTGCTCCATGTATATAGTTTCCTGGCCATATCAAGCTGAATTCTGCAATATTCTTAAATTTATCCTCTTCCAAATCAGTTTGCTATTTCTGTCTTCATATCATCCTTCACATATTGCTGCTACTCTCCTCTGACATTATAATCACCCTGGTATAGCCTGTTTTCCCCTCCTACTGGACTATTGTAATAGTCTTCTGGTTGGTCTCCTTACTTCAAGTCTCTCTCTATCCCAGTCTATTTTTTCACTCAACTGGCAAATCAGTTCTCCTAAAGCACAGATCTGTTCATATCATCATACCACCTTTAATCAAAAAGTTACAATGGCTCCCTATTATCCCCACTATCAAATATAAAATTCTGTTTTCAACCTGTAAATCATTTTATAACCAGCCTCTTTCCTACCTTTCCAAATTTCTTCCACCTTCTCTATCCCTCACATATTCTATGGCCTAGTCAGTGACACTGGCCTCTTTGCTGTTCCTTGCATATGATACTCCATCTCCCAACTCCTAGTGTTTTCAGTTACTGTCTCCCAATGTTCTCCCTCCTCATCTCTGCCTCCAAGTTTCCATGGCAGTGTTCAGTTCTCAGTGTCAGCTGTTCAGTTCTCAGTGTCAGCTTCATGTTCTATGTTTTAGTCAAAGTGGGCTACTCGTTTTTCACATGTATATTCCATTTCCCACCTCCATGCCTTTGTAGAGATTCACTATCATTTCTGAAATGTGTTTATTCCTTATCTCAGCTTTCTATAATCCATAGATTCCTTCAAAGCTCAGCTCAAATGCATTTCCTGCAAATGCCTTCCAGATATTTCAAGGTGTTACTGAGCCTCTAATATTATCTTCTATTTTCCTGGTTTGTTCATCACATTTAATTATCTGTGTGTAGTTGCTTTCCTTGATGGAGTATAAACTGCTTGAAAGTAGAGACTATTTTTGTTTTGCCTTTGTATCTCAAAGACTTGACACAGTTTTTAGCAGTTATGTGCTCAGTGATTAAAAATGCTTGTGTAAGGGTGTACATGACTAAAATCACCTCTAGGGATTCAGGTTTCATTCCAGCTATATATAAAAACCCAAAAAAGAAATTCGATAAATAGAAGAGATGGTCACATGACCTCATCCCATAGGCTTTTCTTATTTCTCTTTTTCTTTAATCATTTATTTACTTGGGACAAAAAAAGAGATTTTGGATTAAAAAACAGGGAAGCCCCAAACCCTTGTTGGTAGTTATAGTAAAATACTTATTATCAGGTATCCTGTAAGCAATATATATCCAATAAATCCTAAGCTAGATTTTTAAAATTATATTGAAATACCTTCAAGAATGAATTTTTCCAGGGAAGTAAAGCCTGAATCATCATTATAGACTTCTGTTGGCCTAAGTACAAAACATGTACACAAGGAGTAGGGATTCCCTACCTCAGAATTGACACTTTTGTGACCAGTGTGCCAACATGGCTAACAGAGTGACATAGAAGCAACTCCTAACTGAAGTATTACTGTATCCTTGCTGAATAGCCTTTCTAAGCTATGGCTCAGTAAGCATTCTTTTGTTAACTGATATTCTGTGTTTCATTTCATTCCAATCCTGAACTTGTACCACTAAAATAAGAAAGTATATGGACAACTCAACATAAGCTAGAGAGCTTATGACAAAGGGATTTGAATGAAGAAGAAGAAGAAGAAGAAGAAGAAGAAGAAGAAGAAGAAGAAGAAGAAGAAGAAGAAGAAGAAGAAGGAGGAGGAGGAGGAGGAGGAGGAGGAAGAGGAGGAGGAGGAGGAGGAGGAGGAGGAGGAGGAGGAGGAGGAGGAGGAGGAGGAGGAGGAGGAAGAGGAGGAGGAGGAGGAGGAGGAGGAGGAGGAGGAGAAGGACAAGAAAAAGAAGAGATATATACAGCTAAAGACAGAGAAAAAAGGGAGAGACAGAGAAACAGAGAGACAGAGAAAGACAGAGACAGACAGAGAGTGGGACTGGAGGGAAGGAGGAGGGTAAGGAGGAAGAGTTTAGCTACTTATATGTACCCTGTCCTTTGTTCTAAAAACTTTATGTCCAGAGGCTGAGAATTTCCTGCTGGGAGGAAGAAAGGTCTCTTTCAACAATATGAGAAAAAAAACAAACAAACAAAGAAATAAGGATAATCAATAGGAAGTCATTTACTTATGCTCAGGCAAGGTTTTTGTTTTTCCTCTAAGAGTTAGGAATCAGAGAAGTCTGTGGGTTTTAACGCAGGCAGTAGAATCCTTTTTTCCCTAAGGAAGAAATAGCCAGGTTGGAGGTAGCTTAGATTGTACAGATACAGTTCAAACATCTACATATTAACATAGAATAAAACTCAAGTATAGGCCACACTGAACTCAGGATCAAAGAGGCATGGCTTTATTTTGCTGAGAAGGCTTGTTCCATTGGGAGCAGCATCTTCCTGAGAAGGGGAGATGTGGTCCAGTGGGAGTCTGTACTCCTGGGAAGGGGATATCTACTCCAAAATGCCTTTCTGAGAGTGGGATATTTAAACTCTGATCTTGGTGATCATTTAGAGCTGGTTGACTTGTTTATCAAGGTTCAGGACACACGACATTTCTGAGGTAGAAAGGTGCAGAGTGGATAGACAAACTAGTAATTTGTCTTCCTAATAATATATTATGAATAATATATTGATATATAACATTATTATGTAATAAGACATATCACATTAGGATAATAACAAAACATAAAATATAATAATAATGAGATATTGTTTGATAAGTAGCTGATAAGATATTATTTTTTCCTAGCTCTTTGTTAATATAGAACTGTATTAACTTTAAAAATACTACACTCTAATTTCCTATGGCCTAATGCTATAGCAATGGTTTTCATGTACAGATTCTATAAACTATACCCTCCCTTAAGAGGAGACTTGTATAGTGATCTCAAGACCAAGAGGATTACTAAGTCCTTACAGCACTGGCCTGATTGAAAGTTTGATAAAGTGAAAACACATGATTAATATTTGAGGGTTCCATGAATCAGAATCCAGTTTCCAAGTAAGTATTAAAAGATGCTTGCAGAGAAGTAAGAGGAGGAAACTGGGAGGCATGTGACAAGATAATGTTAAGCAATAAGCAGGGTAAGAGACACAAAATAATAATACGCTATAAGTAAGCATATTACTATGGGAGAACTCTCATATCTGAGGCCTGAAGAACCAGGCTTCACATTCTAGCTTTACCACTTGATAACTATGTGACCTGTGGCAAGTTATTTAACATCTCTTGGTCTGAACTTCTTCATCTGTAAAATGAGTAGGTTAGACCAAATTGTCATCTTTTAAATCCTTACAGCTTAACCTTAGAGCAACTCTTTATACCGCTTCTATTGTTCATGATCCTGAACTGGCCCTGCTTCCCATCTAGATATTGATTAAGCTGATTTCTACCTGCAGCTCCTCCCCCCCCCCCCAAGTAAGACCTCTTATATCTTGTCTGTAGATTAAAATTTACTGTATTATAATAGAAGTCCCTACCTCTGCCAGAACTTTCTGCTAATATCTGAAACAGATAATTTGCTCAGACTCAATTCACTGTGATTCTAATTTTAAACATTGTCCTTGGGTAGGCTGACAGAGGAATTAACTATGCAACTGTAGAGTGTGTGTGCGTGTGTGTGGCATTAGTAAAACTATAATGTCTAGAACATAGAAAGAGATAGTAATATGGTCTGTGCCAATTATATTCCATCTTTAAATGTTTGGCACAATGCCTAGCATGCAAAAAGCACTATATAAATATCAGTTATTACTATAACTAATATTATTATTATTATCTAAAATCTATTATTGGTACTACATTTTAAGCAGGGAAATGTGGAGCTGGTGATGAGGGTCTAGAAAGGTGCAGGAACCACTAGAGATTCCTGTCAACCTAGTTTGGAAAGAATTCCCTGGACTGAAGCAATCTTAAGTCAAGTGGGCAAAAAAGTTTATTATTATTACACTTTTCAGTGGGCAAGAGTTCTTAGGGAACCTGCAATTTAAGAGTTATAGATAAAATTTATACAGATTATTCAATAGTAAGATGTGTGCCAAATATGCTAACTGAAGTGTGATTAGGGAGTGGTTAAGAAGTGGTCAGTTCTTAAAGGAACATGCACTTTTGGTATCTGCTGAGGAAGTATTTCAAAATTCATTGGGAAATACCCCAAGGAGGGGCTACATGGAGGTGTGGTTTTAAGCCTGAAAGATTACTAAGTCAACTAACAATCAGGGTTGACCAGAAAAATCAGATTTCTCTCATCAATGTCTTGTTAGACAAAATTAATGGAAAGGGAGTACACATACATCCAAGTAGAAGGTATATATTGTTGTTCAGTGAGTAGCAAAACACCATTCTGACCCAGTGCACAGCTAGTTCACTCAGTATGCAGTTGGCTGTTATAGGTGCAGCTGGCTACTATGTCAGGAAGAGAGATAACGCTTCCTGCTGGGGAGGCTGTCCTTCAGCTGGAGGGAGACTGCCTGAGATAGTGTTTTGAGGTTAGAGAGAAATGTGATTTTTAAGAGAAATGTGATTTTAGAATTGGGGTCCAAGCACATACACACAAGCACCTCATCACTGGAACATGTCTCTCAGAGGATGAACAGGATGGTGATAGGTTTCAAAATTACATCACATGAGAACTTCAATGAACTCAGCATGTTTCACCAGGAGAAAAGAAGGGTTAAAACTTAAGAAGAGTCTCTTCTATATAGTTGTCAAATCTATATTACTACAACAGAAATCTGACCAGATAATTCCTTTGTTGGAGAAGCTTCAGTGATTCCTCATTGTCCTTAAACTACAATGCCCTCTTTTCAGAATTTTACAGTGTGATTTCAAATTACTCCAACCTGCAACCATACATTCCAGCCAAATTGACCAAGTTGTTTCTCCTCCAATGCATTGTATCTCCCACATACTTACCTTTGTATAGATAGTCCTCCACAACTAAAATGCTCTCCCTTCTCACTTCTCCCTCTTAAAATCACTTGTGGCCAGGCCATCTCCCTCCTTGCTGCCATTCAACCTCCAGTTAAACCCAACAGAACTTAATCTTTTCTTTCCTGGAACTCTGTCTTGGCACCTCAATATGTGTTTGTGGTCATTTGGGGTCATTTCTATGTGTAGGCAAGAATGCAGCCATAATTCACTTTATTCATCTCCTAGCAAGCTGCCATGTCAAAATGTAGGCATCCTCATCCTACCCACCTACCCCCTCTTTCAGGTTTCAAATATAATTAAGAGAATAATGAAAGAATATAATTAAAATCAACTGTTATTGCTCCTGTAGTCACTCTACATCCCTACACATTCCAAACCAAAATATCCTTCACTTTCTACTTCTTCACTATATATGTGTTCTGTTAGAATGTAAGCACCTGAAATGTAGGGCCATTTTGTTGTCACTTTAATATTTGCTTTCACACTGCTTGGCAATATTTGACACATGAGTTTAATGAATGTCTTGCTATTTATTTGTTTGTTTTTATTTATTCCATCACTGCTCTCTTTAAGATTGGACTTGGAGAGATCTTGAAGAGAACCCTGAAGGGGTCTTTCCTTATTCCTCATTTGTTAGTTGGCCTAGCCTATTTGATTAATGTGTATTTATAAATTTACTTCATTTATTTACTTATGTACATGTATCTCCATAGAAGAACAGCAGTTCCTTAAGGCAGGGCCTGTCTTCTGTTTTTGTGTCCCCAGTGCCTATTATAATGCCTTAAACATAGCAGGTGCTAATTACTAAATAAAGGTGTGATTGATTGATTGATTCAGAAAATATTTCTCTTCCTTCAGAAGACACAACTCAAGCACCACCTCTACACAAAACCTCTGCTTATATTCCCAAGTACTGATGTCCTTTCTCGCAAACTATCTGGTATTTAAGTTTTTTGTAGTTAAATCTATTTATTCTTTTTATATTTTTCCTTCATATAGAATTGTATATATTTTTGTGGCCTTTCCTTTCCAACATAAGTTCTCTTTGAGTAATATTTTCTTTCATCCATAGTTTTTACATCCTCAGCATCTAGCAAAGTGTCCGGTAAATAATTCTTGAATTTTGATTCTATAAAGCAAGTGCTATTGTAATATATCTCATTATGCCATGTTTCTGTACTGCAGCCTCCACTTTGACCTAGATACTCTAGATCTACTGTGGGGTCCTAGCCATATAACTCTGTTCATTTTCCCCATTCCCAATTGCTGCTTAGATCACTAGCAGAGGGAAAATAAATCAAATCAATACTACCATTCTTCAGTAGGACATATCCATGAGCTGGCCTCCTGACCAAAACACACTTCCTTGACCTCAACTCCTCTACAAGTACTGTTTTCCTCTTTTAACATATAAGTTACTTGAAGCAAAGGACTACCTTGCTTTTAATATTTTGTTCTCAGCACTTAAGACAATGTCTGACCATAGAAAGAGCTTTTTAAATACTTTTTTCATTCATCAGTGAAGACGTAAATATGAACCAAGACCAAAGAGAACTGAGAGAAAAATAGAAGCAATAAAATAGGCCCCATTTTGTTGTTGATAATATCAAGGCTATATTTCCCCTTGCCATTCTAAATGTCCATCACCCTTCTGGGCTAAATGGTGACAGAAAGATCCATAGGTGATTCAGGGTTACCAAAGACAGAAGAGATTACTCCCAGAAATGCTTTATCCATTTAAAATGTTCCATAAGAACATGTTATATGCCTCACAATATCTTTGGGGATATTAGATTGATGCAGCAGAAGCAGCAATCAGGTCAGTGTTGTTTTTCAGAGAAGGGAGCTGTGGCTCATTGATCACCACTTCAAAGTGAAATGTAAATTTAATATTCTTGCTGAAGCTGTGAGAGTTTGCTTAGCTGATTTGATGGTATGAGAAACAGAGCTATCTCTCTTTACTCTTGTGAAGACACATGCACACATACACACACATACACACACACACACACACACACACACAACAGTCTTGAATCTTCAATGTGATTAGTTGTAAAAGAAAAGCAGATGGTCAAGCCAAGTAGGGAAATTTTAAGAATCCATGGTTCTCATTTAAAAGTTGCCTCTTAGAGTGGATGGAAGATCACCCTTAGATGAGAAGACCTAGAATCACATCTTGTTCTTCCTCATAGAAGATGCATAACCATGATAAAAATTACTTAGAAGAACTTCTGTTCTTCTGAGAGGACTTAGATTCAAATGCTGGCTCTGTGTCTTGATCTCTCTGTCAAGTCACTTGAAGTCGTGCAATGAGTGAATTAAAAACATTATTAGTGAATGAATAAAAAATTATTTATCAGACACTATGTGTCTCAAAATATTCTGGGAATGCAAAAACAAGCAAGAAAGAGAGACTCTGACCTAGAGCTTATCTTCCAATAAGACAAGAAAGTCCTCAAAGAGACTTTGCATTGCTTAGGGATAGATAGGAGGTGAGTAGTAATCCAGGGACTGGGCAAGATAAGGTCCTCTCTGGGTCTAAGATGGGACCTCCTTGGATCTCATTTCATCTATAAAATGAAAGGGATAGAATAGTTAACCTCTATGTTATCTTCTACTTTGAAATATCTGATTTATGATCTGTTTATGACTCTGTGCCCCAGGTAAGTCTGTAAGACTGAATGTTATAGACAAGTTACTGATATGCAGGAGTATAAAAAAAAAAAAGAGCCTCGGAGATATACGCAGTGAAGAAATAATATACCCACCCAGACATATACCCCTAAAATAAGAAAAATAGATAAATAATCAACTATGATTGCCACAAACTGTCCAAGAAAATCAAGAATGAAGTGTATGGAAGCAAGCTTGAAAAGTCAATGAGAAATTTTTATTGAAATTATTCCTCTTCCCCACACCAGACTGTAAAAAGAAGCTGACACTGAGTACAACTCATTAATAATGGGGCTGAAATTTAAGTGACCTAGAATTCTTATTTCTCAACAAGGTAAGTAATGTGTTCAAGGGCCTTTAGTACCATGAATTAGCAGAGGACAATGTGTAATTTTTCTTGAATTGTCAAAAAATATGAAAACTGAGTTCACCAGAAAATATGGTTTGTGGAACAAATACAGCTGTAAGTATGTGTATGTGTATATGCTGTCTTCCCCAGGTAAAAATGTAAGCTCATTAATGTAACTATTTTTTCTTTGGATTTTCATCACCTAACATATAGCAGGTGCTTTTTAAATATTTGTTAGCTGGTTACTTGATTTAACATGCATATTAGATCACAAACAAATTGGGTATCTATCTTTAGAGGACCTTAGAATTCCTAGTGACTGAATCTCTGAGTCCCCAAAGGCTAGAATAAAAATTAAGAATTTAAACTTCACCTAACTGGGAAGGGGACCATAAGTGAAATTACTCAAAATAGCATTTGCATAGGTGTTCTGTGATTTGGAAACTGCTAAATAAATTATAGATTTGAATGCAATGGAATGTTGTTGTGTAGTAAGGCATGACAAATTTGATAAATTCAGAGAAAAATGAGCAGCCTTGAATTAATATAGTCAATAAGGGAGAGCTAGAAGAACTGTAATCACAACTTCAAAAAAATATAAATGAAGATAGAACTAAAAGACAATAGGATTCAAATCAAATGCAATTATTCATATTGGCTGTAGATGATTGATGTTAGAAAATGCTATCTTCTTAGTAAAGAGAAGGTAGGATCTGTATACAAAGTATAACAATATACTCAAAGTGATGGTTCTCTATTGGCACTTTGTTTAATTTGTTCCTCCTCTCTCCCCACCACTAACTTAAAGGAAGGTGCTCTGTGGGAACTATTAAACACTGAATTTGGTGTGTGTGTGTGGGGAAATACATTAATAAAATACAACAAAAACTCCCCCATAATATTTCTGCATTTTGAGAAGAGCAAATGGCAAATCAGTGATACCATGATTTCAGGACTTCACTAGGCAAAAATAAAGATCATATAAAAATTCTTCCAGGTTTAAGGGACTTGATATTATATAAAGAAAATTAATGGCCAGTTGCCAGAAAGACTTACCTGTTGGTTATGTAATGCATGTTTCCTTGAAATGCCCTTTTCAAGTTCTATTTTCCCCCTGATTAAAAAATTAGAAAGTGAATACTTTTTAACCAATGTATCTGAAATAGCTGAATTATCAAGAAACATTTATTTAAACTTTACTGTTTAAACTTAATAAGCTTTACCAATGATTTGGCATCATGGTTAGCGGTTTATGACTGATATATATTAAAAAGATCTTCCTACTTATAACAGAATGAATATATCAATACTGTTATAATTCTTCATTCACACTTATTTCAGTCATAGACATGAGGGTGGAGGGAGCGGTAGGGAAGAAGAGCCTTAGTCATCCAACAAGAATTGCAGGAGAAGATTTTTCCACAGGAAGGGACTCTAGGAAAAAACCAACTACTTCTTTGATCTATTCAGCCTGGTTTGTCATTGTAACATTAAAAATTTGGGAGGGTGCATTGAATCAATCAATCACTCTTCCCTTTTTAATGTAACTAACATAATACAATAACACTAATACATTTGTCAGGTGAGAACACCTCTATTGAATCACCAAGGGCATTGAACTATGCATAAACAATCTAGTTAATCAAGTTAGGAAGAAATTTTGGCCATTGGAAGAACTATATAGATCACACCCAGTAGATTTTGTATAAATTAAGAAACCTCCTCAGAAGCCAGTATTACATCGGCAAGCCAAGATACAGCAAGCAGTTTCTGCCATATCTCAAAGGTGGAATCACTTGAGGGGAGGAGTGGATGAACCATCTTCCCTTCCTTGCTTTGATGGGGCAAGACTTTGGACTTCTTATCAAAATACTAGCAGATTCTCTGGTATAGCAGTGATTACCAGTGATGTCTGCCTCAAGAGGTAAACACTTAGGGGACTCACTGGGGAAAGTCAGGTTTAAGATGCTACAAAGACTGTAGCAGAAAGCCTGTGTCTTCAGGGATGTGTGTGAGGGCTCCTAGAAGGTAAAAAAAGAACTTTGAGTAACCCAGAGCTGTGAGTTTCCCTTTTTCCATGTTAGGTCAAGTTTGATTCCAGTCCTCTCCAGACTCTACATGTGCTTGTTAGAAAATGTCATAGATATTCAAGGGACATTTCATATCAGCTCTTCTTATTTTACAGTCTTCATAGATAATCATTTCTAAAAGCTAATTGATATCAGCTAATAATTCGTGAGGAACCCCATCAGTGAGGGTTTTTTGGGGGTGAGGAAGAAGGGAAAGAAATCTTAGAGCCCTGAGGAGGAGCAAAAACTGGTTGTGTTTTTGAAATCTGGATTGTTAGTCCAAGTAGAAAGTTTGGGATAACATAGAATTATAGATTACAGCTTTAGGGATCTCAAAAGGCACTTAATTTAGTGCACTGATTTTACAGCTGAGGAAACAGGCCTAGAGAACAGAAGTGGGTGCTAGCTATTAAAAAAAAGATCTAGAGAGGGAATAAGTGGTCAGAGTATAAAGTGGGGGGGGTGTTTAAAGGAAAAGGGTAGCTTGAATGTGGCAATACTCATGAGAAAGAAGTGATATACTATTAGTGGTATCAAAGGCTCTGAAAACTGTCCTTTGTCCTAAAAATGTCTCTTCCTATTGCCCACACTGTGATACTTGAAAAAGGCCATATTGCCCAGTCCTCTGATTTGTGGTCCTGTCATTCTCTGCTAAAAACAAATGTGTTCTATGAACTGCTATCCTCCATAAATATTTAAGTATTAAAATAGTAAAGTTTGGACAGAGGATAGGGAAAATCTAGAGTATGAGGCATACTTCAACTTAGAAAACAGGTATCAAGTGAATAATGTTACAAGGTACTGGGCATTGAAAGACAAAAAAAATGAAATTGTCCCTTTGCTCAAGGAGCTTGCATTGTACTGGGTAAAGTGCACCATAAAGTGAGGAACTCTGGTAAACCAGCAAGAAGAAGGAAAACATTGATCCCTCATGAGTGATGACATGGAGAAGGGAAGGAAGAAAATGAACATTTATTAAGCATCTACAATATTATCTCCATTTTATATTTAAGGAAACTGAAACAGATAGAGGTTAAATGACTTTCCCAGGGTCACACAATGATCAATATTTGAAGTTGGATTTGAACTTAAGTCTCTTTGACTCTAGGTCTACAGCTCTCTGAATCACTTTTCCTGTGTTATGACAGGGGGTATAGAAAAGTGGGCTAAAGAAAATTTTGTCAGGAGCAATCCTTGTCTCAAGATTTTGACATTTGTAAGAAATTGAAATATTCTAGTTGTAGAATTACTCTTGAATATATGTGTAAGTAGGTGTGAACTTGCATATGCATGTTGGCTGTTGTCCTTCATTTTCCAAGAGGACCAAAATGACATCAAAATAATAAACTGAAGTTTTAATGTGTGGGACTGTGATGCATCAGACCAATAAGAGATTGGAATGTTCTACCACAGACTGGGCACAGATAGTCTGTGTGAACTTATGGGGTGTTTACTCCAAATCTGCACATCCTACATCTCCTTTGTGCTGTTTCAATTCTGCTTTACTCCTAAAACAGAGTACCTTTTCAGATGTGGATACACCATACAGACAGATCCTGTGCCAGTGTCTCCCATGTTCCACAATCAAATCTAAAGTTCTTGAGAGAGACCTTGAGACTGTCTTTATATCATTTCTTCTGACCATCATGTGATCACCTATCCCATGCAAGTTCTCCATAAAATAGTCTTTTTGGCAAGCATACATTTTGCCATCGAACAACATGGCTAGCCTATCTGAGTTGCTGTCTCTGAAGCATAGTTTGAATGCTTGGCAGTTTAGTTCAAGCAATGACCTCAGTGTCTGGTACCTCATCCTGCCAAGTGATTTTCAGAATCTTCCTAAGACATTTCAAATGGAAGTGATTCAGTTTCCTGGCATGCCGCTGGTAGAATGTCCATGTTTCCAGGCATACAACAATGAAGTCAGCACAATGACTGTACATTTTCAGTTTGGTGGTTAGTCTAATACTTCTCTCCCAAACTTTTCTTCAGAGCCTCCTAAACACTTACCTAGCTCTGGCAATGCATGAGTCAATCTCATTGTCATTGTGTATATCCCTGGAAAGTACACTACCAAGGTAAGTGAACTTATCCACAGCATTCAAAACTTCTCTATTTCTTGTAACCGATGGTTCCTTGTATGGCTGGTGTGGTGGTGAATGATGGAGCACCTAGGCTTTCTTGGTGTTAATTAGAAGGCCAAAATTAGCACGGGCAGCTGAGAATTGACCCATATTTTGTTACATCTCACTTTTAGAGATTACATTTAGTGCACAATCATCTGCAAACAGACAGCACTCCTCCACTTGGTTTTGACTTGTCTTTTCAAATTGAAGAATTGACCATCAGCATAGTAGTTGACTTTGATGCCTTGTTCATCGTCATTGAAATCATTTGACATGACTGAAAACATCACGCTAAAAACCTGGGAGCAAACACAGCCCTGTTTTACTCTATTCGTGACTGGGAAGGCATGAAAGCTTTGTCAATTATCCAGAACCCAGGCAAACATGCCATCATGAAATTGACATACAATGCAGATGAACTTCTCTGGGTAACCAAATTTTGACATAATTTTCCATAAGCCCTCATGACTAACAGTGTCAAAGGCCTTGGTCAGATAAACAAACATTGCGTACAGACCTCTGTTTTGCTCCTGGCATTTCTCCCAGAGTTGCCAAGCAGTAAATACCATATCGACTGTTGCTAGGCCCTTTCTGAAGCCATACTTGCCTTTAGGGATATCACCATCTTCCAGGTGAAGGAGCAGCTTGCTAAGAAGGACTCTAGCAAGAATTTTGCCAGCAATAACTAAGAGAGAGATCCCCCTGTGATTGTTACAGGACAATATATTACCTTTATCTTTATAGAGATGGAGAATGGAGGCATCCTTGAAATCCTGGGGGATAACCTTCTCTTGCCATATAACCTGGAATATTTCAGTCAGCTTTTGTATGAGCAATGGTCTCCCTAACTTGTAAATCTCAGCTGGAATAGAATCAGCACCAGGTGCTTTGTCACATGAAAGTAGCCTAATTGCACTCAAAACCTCTTCTTCATCTGGAAGGTTAGCTAAGGATGAGTTGAGTTCAACCTGAGGTAAACAGTCAATGGCCTTAGAATTGATTGATGATGGTCTGTCGAGAACACTATGGAAGTGTTCAGCCCATCTTTCTAGGATCATGTCCTTATCACTAATCAATGTGGGTCCATCAGTACTGAGTAGTTGTGATGCACCATAGATTTTTGGTCCATAAATAGCTTTCAGGGAATCATAAAAGTGCTTTGGATTGTTACTGTCAGCATAAAACTGAATTTTATCTTCCTTCTTACTGAATCAGGAATCCTGAATCTCTCTAAGATTTGCTTATACTTTACTTTTGATGAAATTAAATACTGTCTTCTTAGAGATGGATGAACTATCCTGCTGGTAATAATCCTGTGGAGTTCTTATTTTTCTTTAAGCAGCTTCTGGCTTTCCTCATTATTTTCATCAAACTAGTCTTGATGTTTGCAAGTGTTCTGACTCAGATGAGCAAATGAATTGTACATCAAATCTCTGAAAGCTGCCCATTCCTTTTCTGCTCCACTGTTGCCAACTGTGTGTTGGCTCAACTTTCCCTCCAAGTTAGCAACAAACTCTTGATGCTCAGAGAAGAGCTCTAATTTGTTAACAATAATTCTTCTGATAGTCATTTTGCCTTGGGGTAGGCACTTTTGATCAATGTGAATATTTAGCTTGGAAAGGATAAGTCTATGATCAGTCCAACACTCTGCACCACACAGTGCCTTTGTCACTCTCCCATCTTATCTCTCTCCTCCTTACAGCCACATAGTCTATTAGATGCCAATGTTTGCTTTGCAGGTGAATCCATGAAATTTTAATGCATTTTGATAAACAGAAAACAGTATTGATGATGAGAAGGTCATGTGATGCACAAGTCTTCAGCAGTACATGACCACTGTTATTGCTGTTTCCAACTCTATTATTCTCTAAGACTACCAGTCAAGTCTGGTAGTCTGAGCCTACTCTAGCATTAAAGTCACTCAGAATTATAAGCTTGTCTTCTTTTGGCAAATTAATGATAAGGGTCTTCATAAAATTTTTCTTTAACTTCATCAGGGTTCGTCATGGTGAGAGCATAGGCACTGATGATGATGGTATGGTATTTTCCTGCAAGTGGCAATTGCTTTTTCATGAGGCTGTCATTCACTTCTTTTGGCAGGCATACCAGCTTGCTTACTAGATTGGTTTTGATTGCAAAACCTACACCAACTTCATGGTGTTCCCCTTCACTGTAGTCACTCTGGAAAAATGTGTATCCAACTGCAATTTCAGCAAGACGGTCTTCATTTGCCAGTCTTGTTTTACTCAGGGCTGCTATTTGGATGAGAAACCTCTTGAGTTCTCTTGCAACAAGAGCAGATTTTCTTTTGGGTCCACTGGATTTTGTGTTGTCTATAAGTGTGTGTGAAGTTCATGTGTCGATGGTGAGTGGAATCATCTTTGCAGAAGTTTTTGTACATTTTTTACATTTTTTGTATTTCTACTTCAGAGTGGGATTCCCTGTCTGCAGCACTAATCACACTAGGGTTTGGTAAGCAAACAATTTTATGGCACCTTTTCTAGCCCTCTTCCTTGCACCATTAGGTGAGCAGCCAATCCTTAAAAGCCTGCTCAGACACCCAGGGGGTGGCAGAGTCACTGCTGCTTCCAGTGAGAAATGTCCCTATGGCCTGGGCTGCCTGTGTGCAGGGTTGTGACTACAGCTTCCAGTGTATTTGCACCTGTTGCTTCATCACTTACGTGTCGCCACAGGACTTTGAAGCACAATACTAAAATGGTATGGATGATATCTTTTGATTTGTGCATAAATTGGATTTAAGTGAGATATTGTTGCATGAAGATGTCAGCCTCACTCTCTACTCAGAGTCATCATAGTCCAGTGACAGGACAGAGTCAAAATGACTGGTGATGGCTAAGGATGCAATGGATGACCTTGGTATCTTCGGTGTCTAACCAAGCTCTAAGCACTTCACATCACCTGCTTCAGTTGCCTTCATGGCCACTGAAACAAACTATTCCCATCTGACCATTCCACCAGGGGAAGTCTTCATATGCTTGGGGTAGACACCCCCATAACTCACCAATGAGCTTGAGACCCTTGGTTACTTTAAACCTGATTTGGTCTGTCTGCCAAAACAGTTTACCAGTACGTGGCTGCTGGGCATGCTGCAGCTTCTTGGAGCCATAAGTGAGAACTGGATGGAACAGGTGGACATGAAAGTTGAAAAGAGACCAAAAATGGCTCTGCAGTCATCACACCAAAGGTACTACTGGTCCTCCCTGAACATACCATACACCCCAATATACATGCATATGCACACACAAAACACACACATATATAGACATATATATGTATAAATAAACTAATATGTATGTCCAATATACGTATATCAATATATCATAGATATTTATGTTTCAAGTATATATAACATAGATACACAGACACACAACATAGTATATACACTATATAAAAGTATATCTATATATGTATATCACATGCACATTAACATATATTCATTCATATGCATACACATGTACACAAAGTAGGCTGATGAGCTTGCATCAGAACTTACAGTGTTTCTTATTTAAAAGAAGGAACCAACATATATAGTAGTTTCAGAACACAGAGATAGCATTGAGATCAAGATTTTCACTAGTGATCATTTTGTGAAAACATTACACATTTAGGAAAATTGATTTCAACACCATGAATGTTTTATTGAACAGTACACAGGCATTCTGGGTCTTTGTTTCTTTAAATGTGTGGTAATACATAGAAGATTTTAAGTTAAGGGTTAGTAGATAAATTCTAGGGAGTTCCATGAATCATACAGAGGGTAAGTGACTTGCTCAAGGTCGCGCAGATATCATTAGGGGCAGGATTACAACTTAGATCATCCTTCATTAGGTCTAAATACTCTATTAGCTACATATATTTCTTAAATTTAATGTGACAGAGGACCATATATAGTTGCTAAAACCTGCAAGATCTATTGGAAGAATAAACCGCTCATCTAGTATGCTAACATTTAAAGACTCTATTATCTTCCTACATTCAGCTCCTTTCCAAGCTTTACATTTTAGTAGTCTGATGTAAAAACAATTGTAATAATAACTAGAATTCCTGTACTTCATTTTGAAGTGAAATTAGAGAAATCTATGATTTCGTTGATATTATAGATCACAAGTTATCAATAACAGTCCTAGAGAGTTTCCTGAGGTTCAGATAAATATGTGTGTCTATTACATACATATACTATCTCTTTGTATGTAAGTATGTATAGAAAGAAAGAAAGAAAGAAAGAAAGAAAGAAAGAAAGAAACGAAGAAATGAAGAAAGAAAGAAGGAAGAAAGGAAGGATGGAGAGAGAGAGAGAGAGAGAGAGAGAGAGAGAGAGAGAGAGAGAGAGAGAGAGAGAGAGGAAGGAAAAACATTTATTAAATACTTTCTATGTTACAGACATCGTGTTATTTGGTCAGATATATTAAGTAACTTGTCCAAGGTCACACATCTAGTAAAATTCAGAGGCAGGATCTGAACTCACCAAAGTTATCCTTCAACACTTTATCATCTCACAACAATACCTTCGAGTTCTCAAAGACCATGTAAAAGTAAAGCCAACTGGCAGATATTGCAAAGTTCTAATTTCAGGCCCATTAATAAACTGAATCTTTCTAAGAACAAACTAGGATAAGTTCAAAAGAACTCATAGCTAAGACAATAGCAAAATGACAAATTCCTTCACAATATCAATTTACAGAGACTGACATCCTCTACTAAGCTGAAAGGAAAGTTTGATCCCTCTTGGTAGAGGTAGTCCCCAGCACTGAAGAATACACACTTCCTTGAAATAGCAAAGGACCAAAGAATCACTGATCCTCCATTCCTGCTATCAAGCAGCAAATGCCAACAGGTAAGAGGTGTTGTTCACTGCATACACAATGACAAAGCTCAGTCCGTTGGGTAGTTTATTTTAGGCACAGTTGGTGACCTTAAAAAGTTGACTACATTTAGCCAACAACAAAAAACTCATAGAAACATGGACTAAATATAAACTCAAATGCAGCCCTGCATTGTTGAAAATGAGATGACAAAATACTTACGTTGATTTTTTTTCTTGTCCATAATCACCTTTCTGGGCAGCTGAATAGATAGAAACATTTTTGCCTGTCTCCAAACAAACTATTGATCAAATTCACATATGTCTTGGGGGAAAATTATTTTTAAAAACATTAAATATGGAGATGTACAATTTATTACACAGTGCTTTACTAAAACAGGGTCTCTAAATTAAACATTATAAGAGGGTGTGGTTTAGTACAAAAAGACATCACTTCACATTTGAACTTGTATAACCTCCAAAAAATGAAAAGGGATTGTTTAATGCAAGCACAACAATTATTCTTTAAATACAATATTTCATTTTTCTCCCTAGATGTCCAAGCATCCTTCCATCTACTTGATGTACTGTGGGAAAAATACACACACACACCTACACATGTGTATATGCATGTGCATATGTATGTATATACATGTATACACACACTTTTTATATATAGAAATATACCCACACTATAGAAATATACCCACACTGCATGTGTATATATCTGTGTGTATTCATATATACATATAGATAGGTATGTGAGTACATGTGTGTATATACATGTATACATATATAAATATACACACTACATATATTTGTATTTGTATGTATATGTGTGTATATATATGTATACACACACTCCTTTATGTATATATGAGTGTGTGTGTGTTTGTGTGTAAGGGATATCTTGATATCACACTTAGCAGCAAGAAAGTGTTGCTTTGTACATATCAGCAAGACAACTTGTGTACATATTTGGAGGGTGGTGGAGGGAAACAGTATTGCAATATGTTGGTGTCCTTAAGGTAATTCAGCAGTAAATTTTTTCCAGAAATTCTCCCAAAGAGAAACAACCCCTTAATTTTTGTTTCCAATGTAATCCATTGTTACAAACTCATGCCATGGAAAGGATAAGTACACATTCTCACATCTCTTCGTTCAGTTCAATTAAGTGCACATTAATTAATTCACTATGTCCCAGGGTAGTTGTGGGAGCCTCTAGAGATATAAAGACAAGAAAATGAAACTGTTCTTTGCTTCAAAACCTCTAATATTCTGGAATTTCTTGGCTGTGAAGAAAATCTGGGAGAAAATATTTTTGAAGGCACCTCCCTCCCCATTATACTGAAGCTGACCATCTATTTGCAAATAAACAGTTCATAATACTACAGAAAAAAAGTTTTACTGAAAAGAACATAGCTTACCTTTGGAGATAACACATTTTTGGACCTTAATACATTTTCTAGTCCAGCCCAACTGATCTTTCTCCCATTCTCCAATTATCAGGTGCTCTTTCCTGTCTCCATGCCTTTGACTAGGTTGTACTCCCAAACCCTCATTCATAGCATGTACTTTTTCTCACCTCCATGCTTTAGATTCCCTAGTATTTTTCAAAGAGCAGCTTTTGAAGCACCATGCCCTTCATAAGGTTTTTGTTGGTATGTTGAGCTGCTAGTATATCTTTGTGAATATTTTGTATTCTTATATTTTACATATGCATATATTATATATATCATACATATATCCATATATATGTATATGCATATATTAGTGCATGCATATTGTTTTCCTTAGTATGATCCTTGAAGTGTGAAAATTTCATTTTTGTTATTTTATACATACTTCTGGTTTCAGAGGTTGGCACTTAAAAGATAATTAATAAGCATTTATTGATTGATTAATATGGGAAGGATTATTCTATTTGGGGTCAATAATTGTGAGCTTGAATTTCAGTTCTGTTTCTTAAAATTGTGTGTCTCAGGAAAGTAGCTTAACCTGTCTGGGGCTGAGTTTCCTTATCTGTAAAATAAGGGCACTGGGCAAGAGAATTTTTAAATGCCTTTTTATTCTAAATTTTTAATTGTCTGATCCTAGAAATGAGTGGTCATTACTCTTAATTATATATGTAAATTTTCAGTCATTCACTTTTCTCAATATCATGGTTCCTCTGGTAGACTGACCCCCTCCTGCCACCTTCCCTGTTCCTCCACTCCTAAGTCCTGTCTTTGTGTCTTTGCAGTTTTTTTGTAAGCCAAAGATGTCACTGAGGATGAATATGAGTGGGAGAAAATTAAAAGTGACTTTTTTCTCCCAAATTCCATCTATGCTTCATGGTATTATCCATTTTCATGGCTCATTGAGCCTTAGAGTCAAGGCAAAGTCCAGCCTCTCTCTCTCTCTCTCTCTTTCTCTCTCTCTCTCTCTCTCTCTCTCTCTCTCTCTCTCTCTCTCTCTCTCTCTCTCTCTCTCTCTCTCAGTTTTGCACAGGAACTTCAGAGTCCTCTTCTTTTCAGCATTATAGCTCTGTATTCAATCACTTTCTTTACTGTTTCATCCTCCAAAGAACACCTTCCCTTCTGCCAAATGAAAGGAAGTAGACAAAGTAAAGGGTCCATCATCTACAGAACAGCTTATTTTAAACTTGTTCTTAATGGAAACACTCTTGTCTTTGGTTCCTTAATTATTAAGAAACAGATAATTAGGAAAATAGCACTCATCTATAATTGAAAATGAAACATGGGGGGAAATGAAGCACTACTTTAAAATTATTTACCTCTTCTTAGTAACGCAGGTTTCCTTGAGTCAGTGAGGGCAAATATGTGTGTATATGTATGTATGTAGATATGCATATGCACACTTACATATATATTCATATATGTATATATGTGTGTATAATTTCCTTATGTTTTGATACATTTGTGGGACAAGGATACATTAATTATATACGAACATTTGACTTCTAGCTCATCTTGTCTGTGTCTGATTGATAGTTTTGAAATTATTCCTTTTCATTTTAAAAAATGATCTTGGCTAAGCTAAAGAGCTCTCTCTATGCCTGCCAGGTTTTAAAATAATTTTTCTGAAGGCTTCTCAAAGATAACCACTGGATAGGAATAACAATCTACTATAAAGCACCTATTACCATCCTCATATATTTAGTTCCCTGCCAGGATTCAATGACTTCAGCAAAAATAAACAATAATACAAGCTGCAGTTTATGTGAATCATGCCAAGGGCTTGAGATTGCATTGGTGTCAAAGATCAAAGCATGTATGGTCATGGGATAATTTAGAATTAGAGCCTCAGAAGCCATCTAGTTCAACAGCGTGATTTAATAAAGAAGTCAGTTAAGGTGTGGTGAGTTTAAGTTACTTATTCAAGGTCACATGTGTAATAAACATCAGATGTAGCATATGAACCTAGGGTCCACTTTTATCTATAATTCAAGTTTAGAGAGCTTTTGAATGCTAAGAGAATTTAAGTGATTTGCTCTTATCACAAAGATAATAAGTGTCAAAGGCAGAAATTGATCCCAGTTCTTCTTGACTATGTCTTGTGTTTATCTTTCATTTTCGAAGAGGACCATGACATCAGAAAAATGATCACATGACTTGCACTTGACTTTGTTTTGAATGAGGGAGGGCTGTGCAAGTTTGTCAGCCTCACTTTCTCCTCCTGAGTCACCTGGATCCAGTGATCAGATATTCATCAGGATGACTGGAGACAGCCTAGAATGCAGTGGGTGATGTTGGCCTGTTAGG
Source organism: Notamacropus eugenii (assembly GCF_028372415.1). Lineage (NCBI taxonomy): Eukaryota > Metazoa > Chordata > Mammalia > Diprotodontia > Macropodidae > Notamacropus > Notamacropus eugenii. Next base: position 365,062,483 of record NC_092873.1, on the reverse strand, counting down.
CTAAGTAAGGCCTTTACAAGTACTCATTTAAAATGAAGTAATAGCCATTCAGTGAATCGTTCTCTTTATTTATTTTTTCTTTTTTTTAAAATTTAATTATTTTATTTGTTTTCAATGTTTTACAATCACTTTCATATATCTCAGGTTTTTCCCCTCCCTCCCCCTCCTTCCCTGCTCCCTCCCAGAGACAAAGTACAATTTTATATAGGTTCTACACATATATTGCTTTTAGATACATTTTCACCTTAGTCATGTTGCATAGAAGAATCAAAATGAATGGGAGAAATCATAAAACAAAACAAAACATAATACAAAAGAAAATGGTCTGCTTCATTCTGCTATCAAATTCCATAGTTCTTTCTTGGAATGTGGAAGGCATTTTTGTCTCAAGAGTCTGTTGGGAATTTTTTAAGTCCTTGCATTGCAGGAAAGTACTAAAGCTACCAGAAGAATTCCTCACACACTGTGGTTGTTGCTGTGTACAAAGTTCTCCTGATTCTGCTCCTTTCATTCAGCATCAATTCATATAAGTCTTTCCAGGCCTCTTTGAAGAGGACCATGACATCAGAGAAATGATGACATGACTTAAACAATTGCAACAACACAAGCAGATTGACTTGCAGTTGACAATGCAAGGGGAAATATAAAGCCTTTTGTATGGCAAATAAAGCATTTTATGACCTGCTACTTTCCTATTCTTCCTACTTCTTAAAGTATACTTTACTGCCATCTACATACACTGTCATTTAGAAACACTGGTAGGCTTGCAGTTCCTGTCACAGAACACTCCATCTCCCATATTCATGCCTTTTCACAAATTGTTTCTCATGTCTAGAATATTCTCTAGCTTCACTTCCCTTTCTTAGTTTGATTCCTTCAACTCTCAGTTCAAATTCTGTATTCTTCTTCATTTCTTCTGCTGCCAATGCTTTTCTTCTGAGATTACCTTCCATCTACTCTGAATTTATCTTTCATGTAATATGATTGCCCTGATCAAATTATGAACTTCTTAAGGGCAAGGATTTTTTGTACTTTCCTTTGTATGCTTAATATTTAACAAAATATCTTGTACATAAGTGCTTAATGAATTATTTTTGATTGATTATGATAATAGAATTGAATTTCAAAAGGATGAATTTTGACTAGCTAGAGAAGAAAGAAAAAGAAAAAGAAGAAGAAGAAGAAGGGAAGAAGAAGAAGGAGAAGGAGAAGAAGAAGGATGAGAAGGAGAAAGAAGAGGATGGGAAGGAGAAGGAAAAGGAGGAGGAGGAAAAAGTGTGGTGGTCTGGAAGTGAAAAAGGAATATATCTTTCAATTCCTGCCTTTGTCAAATACCATGAATGTCACCATGAGAAAATTATTTAACTTCAGGCTAACCCAGGGAGTTCTCCAAAAACTCTAAGGTAAAATAAGGATTAACATTGGTTAAAAGTGTTTCCACATGTGAAGATCTTTATAGAAATGAAATTAAATGGTGTGTGTGTGCATGTGTGTGTGTTTGTGAGAGAGAGGCAGAGACAGAGAGACAGACACAGAGAGAGACAGGAGAGAGAGAGAGAGAGAGAGAGAGAGAGAGAGAGAGAGAGAGAGAGAGAGAGAGAGAGAGAGAATCTTTGTGATATGGGTTTTTACTACACACAATGACATTAGCATGACATTACTAATGTGCTTTAGAAACAGTATAAATAACCATGCACCTGGATTAATTTAGGGGAAGCTTTGTAGGTACAGAATAACCTACATGACCTTTGAATATCCCCCAAAGTCCTTTTCTTCCTGCACTTTTCTAATTACGCTATATGTTTTACACTCATTCTGCCATGAAATATTTGTATACATTATTGATCAGGCTATATGTTTTAATAATTAAATGAAATTCTTCTGTATACTCTAAAATTATACAGTATATCAAAATGACTGGGCTAAAATACTTTATGCATCAATAGAGACTTCTAATTTATTGGAATGTATCTATAATGTGGTTGCTTACATTACTGATTGGTCTGTACACCTTGATGTTCAATTACTATCCTAGCCGGACTTTGATTGGGAGCATCATTAATATTCTCTGAGCTCTCAATAATAATAATGACAGTGTGCTATTTCTTCTAAGCAAGCTGAAAGGAGTTGCTAAAATCATATTCACTTTACTTATTACTGCATGGTTCTTTGCTAATTGAGCTGCATATTTTAGTCAAGTGTTTATATGCTTTGCTAATAGACTTGCACAAAATTCCTCCCTTCCAATTCCTTCAAATACATTAGACTAAATAGAATGCTCAACAACCTGCTGGGTGATTAGAATCACTGCAGATATCACATTTCTGGAATTGTCATCATTATCCTAAAGACTGGAGATGATAATGTGTTATATTTAAAACACTGGCATCTTTTGCTTAGAAAACATGTCGTCTTTAAAACACTGACATTCAGAGATAACATGACATAATGAATAGTGAGTCAACCTCTTGTCCTGGAATACTTGGCTTCATTGTGCTATCACTGACTCTGTAACCCTGGGCAAGTCTCTATCTCTCTGTGCTCTAGAAACTTTTTGAAGCTACAAACTGCAAAAATGAAACCAATATGTATAAGTAGAAGGAGTTTCCTCACAAGGGAATTGGCTATAACTAGTGGTATGTTAGAGCCAACTTGAACCATGTGTTAAATTTTCAGTATAAGCATTTATGTCTTTGGAACCAGAAAGTGCTACAAAGCAAGGCTTCATTTATTATTTTGTTGATAGATTAAGCATAAGAAAGTGATGGAAACAATTGTTAATAATAAAGACTAAGCTTAAACACCTGTGTGTGTGTGTGTGTGTGTGTGTGTGTATTTAAGGAGTCAGTTGTTAAACATTTACTAGCACAACAATGTCTTTAACTTTGAAGTACAGGTTCAAAATTTATTCAATTTTTTTTTAAGTTGAGAAGAACTTATGTAATAGTATTTAACATGATACTATAGCAAATCATTATAACTTGCAATCAGCTTATCTTAGAAAATTCACTCCACAATATTTATTTACTATCTACTATAGTCTACTATAGGTGATTTATCTAATACAGGGGTTGTGTGCCAAAAAAAAAGGTGGATTACTTCATCTGAGTAATTAACATGTCATTGGGTAAATTATACCTTCAATCTCTTAACTGGTCCCCATTGATGAGGGCTGGAAAGATAGAGGAACCCCAATATTTGAGTTCAGTGCATGGGTCATCTGGAAAAGAATATGTGGACTTAAGCATTCTTGAGGTTAAGGTGATAAAGACTGATTGTGCTTTTCAGTGGTCAAGAGTTCTTAGGCACCCCGCAACCTTAGAGGAGTGCAGTTAAATTTTATTTGGGATACTCTATAGTAAAATTTGCCAAACATGCTAGCTAGATGATTCAGGGCAAGATTAGGGAGTGGTCAAGGAGTGGTTAGTTCTTAAAGTAACATGCACTTTTAGTATCTACTGTGCAGGTATTTTAACAGAGTTCATGAGAAAATAGCCCAAGGGGAGTGGCTACATGGAGGTGTGGTTTTAGGCCTGAACTGTCACTAAGCCAACTAACAGTCAGGGCTGACTGACAAATACCAGGGTGCTCTAATCAATGTCTTGTTAGACAACATAAACATAAGGGAGCTAACAAGTGTCTAAGTCTAGGATGCATATGATTGGTCAGGTAGTAGTAAATGTTGTTATGACCCAGTACACAGTCAGTTCAACCAGTACACAGCTGGTTCAATCTAATAAATTCTATAGGTACAACTGGCTACTATATCAGGAAGGGAGATCTAGGATAGGCTGTCCTTGGGCTGGGAAGAAACTGCCTGGGATAGTCTGTTGTGGCTAAATAGAAATGTGATTTTGAGAGAGAATTGTTATTTTAGAATTGGTGTCCAAGCACAAGCACCCAAGCACCCCATTACCATGATACCTGGAAGACAATGGAATTCCACAAAAGCTAACTTATTTGCTGTCACCTGTATCCTAGAAGAATATACTTAACACTATTTGATACATCATCATCATCATCATCATCATCATCATCAGTTACAAATATTTATGTGTTACTTAAGTGTTTCAAACACTTTATTATAACCATCCTAAAAAGGAGGCAGTGGTAATATTTCCATCATTTTGTAAATAAAGAAACATAAGCTCGAGATAAATGGCTTATCTAATGTCAAATAGTTAAAAGTAGTAATTATTGTTGACTGATCCAGTTCAGAATCATAAATAGTACTTTTGGTGTCTTGGAGAAATATTAACAAAGGAAGCCTAAGATTAACTTTTAAAGAGTAGGAATTCATTTGAAGGAAGATTTGAGAGGCTTACAAGTTCTGGAAATAGGGCCTGTGGGGAGAGGCAGGACAAAGCTCTTCCACATTGTGATAATATGAGGAATACAACAAGGTGGGGCCAGACTAAGGAAAGGTATGGTCAATGGAAAGATGAAAGATGATAGTGAAATATAGTGGGGAAAAAACACTGGATCCAGTAATTTGCCATTTCATGTTCAATCATTTATTTTTCCATTCAACAATTTTATGAAAATGCTTTATTTTTTAAGTTCAGAATAAAATAAATAAACAAAGTACAAATGGAAACAAAAAAAATGCAAGTATGGTCAAATCTTGCTTCTGACCTTTTTACCTTTAGGAACTTGGCCAAATACATTATTACCACTCAGGACTTCAGTTTTATATCATCTTGTATAACGAAAGGATTGGACTAGATGAATTCTAAGGTCCTTCCAGATTTAGTTATATGTTCCCTTTTTAATGAACAATTTTTCATTATTGGACTGTTAACCTAATTGCTTCAATATTTTGGATGAATACAAACATTTCCAGCACTTGTGGGTGCAATATAAAAAACTGCAGGCAATGAAAGCTAAAGATCTTCCTCCTCCCAGTAGTAGACCACAGGTGGAGCCCATTAAGAGATGCTTGATTAGAGGGTGCTTGTTTTATAGGAAGGTCTGTATCTTTTGCTAAGTTCCAATGAGACACTGGGTTACTAGGGTCCTGATGCCCTCCAGCTCTGAAAAGTATATATATACTCTGAGGTCAGGTTTTGCTTTTGGCCTTTCTCATTATAAGAAGGTTTATGTGCCAGATGAGACTTTGGTAGCCATTAAAGAGTGTTGCCCTCACCCTCCCTCCCCACCCCGCTTTGAAAACCCAGATGTTGGTGCTTCTCTCTCTGGTTCACTATGTATGTATGTAGTGGTCAGATAGTTAGATCTATCTGTTGATCTGTGATGTATGCATTGCTTATGGTAAGACAGTTAGAAGCCCTGTCTGTTGGTGTTTGTTTCTTTGCTTCTATTTTCTCTATTGTCATATGTGATTAAAGAAGATTGTTAATCCCTCAAAACTTGCTTTCCTTTTAGAAAAGAAGATCTAAGACCTTGTGCCAGCAGGTCTTCCTGGATGTGTCAGGGTGCTTGCTGCTATAATGCCAAAGTCCTATATGTCCTGATTGAGGTAATTGCTACTTTGAATCAATTCAATAAGTATATGAAGGCTGTTCACAGGAAACCAAGATGCAGTTAGGAGTCAAACTTAGGACTATATTTATATTTGGAATTCCTGTGTCAGGAAACTCTACTAATAGGGACTGGACACCATTTCTGCTGTTTATGCTCTCAAAGACTTGACTGAAATATTGAATAGTTAAGTTATACGCTCAGAGACATATAGCTAGCAATTATTAGAGATGAGACTTGAACTCAGATTATTTTGGCTCCAAGGCCAGCTCTTTATTCTTTCTACTGTTATTAGTCTTGGCTTCTCCATAATTCTTGTAGGTGAGTTGTTTTCTTATCTAGACAGGGAACCAGTCTACCACACCACTTCCTTCTAATCTCCCCACCATATACTATTTCTACCATACCTGTCTTTCTATCATTCCATTACGGGTTGTCTTCCTTTTTAGAATATAATCTCATTGGGAGAGGAGACTATATTCTGTATATGTATGTGTATCCAAAAAAGACTAGATAGATAAAATAAAGTATATGTACACACACATGTTCACACACATATATACATACATACATAGTATATCTCAGTATGACGAAAGAAAACTTCCATAAAATCTAGTGAAAAAAAGAGCAATTGAATTTTACTTTCCAAGTTTGTGCACATAAGTATTAAGTAAACATTTTCAAATCTACATGAAAGTATAATCTTAAATGAAAAATATAAGACTAAGCAATATGGAATTAACCATGAATATTCACTGTTACAATTATCCAAATAATTAAATGCATAGTCCTAACTATTAACCCATATTATTAATGTGCAAAGAGAAATAATGTTATATCAACTTCATTAAAGTATTAGGCTAATCTTACAAACTCACATCTGATTTTTTCCCACTCATTCTTTTACACACAAGATGTCAAATAGTCAAGTTATTATTTTGAGTATTTGGCATGAGTCAATATTCACATAAAGCAACTGAATTAGGTAAGATATGTGAGGTTAATATGGGAACTGAGTAGAATCTATTGTTAATTCTGTGATTTTAAGGATGCCTTTGAAATATTACATCAAATACTAGAGTTTGTGATGTTATAATAGAAAGAGACATCGACTTAAACCCAAATAATTTTGTTTTGACACCTGACTTGGGGACTTACTAGCTGTGTGAATCCAGGTAAATCACTTAAACTCTCTGCTTTCATCAAACTCATGTTATAAAGAAAGAACATTTTCAATTATAAAATGGTATGTAAATATGAATTGTTACTAGTGATATTGAAATTATACTCAAATATATTTCAAGAAAGGATTCTCACTATTGTCAGATGAATTTTATTATCTCAGAGGGGAACCAAGGCTAGATTTGTTAATGTGTTGAAGACTAGAAGATCAGCGTGAGAGGAAGGAATAGATTTTTTAAACTCTGACCTTCAATCAGGTATACAGAATTCTTATGCCAAGTACTCTCACGGATTCTGCTTTGATACTTTTCATATTTTCCCTTAAGTTATTTCTCTAGGATGTCTGGCTGGAGATATTTAATATTTAACTAAAGCACCATATAAATATGATTTGTTATTGTTCCTTGTTCTCTCCTAGAAGAAAGGGTTCTTTAGCTGTAGACAATGAACTTATAAAAAATAAAACAACTTATCACTGCATTTCAATGTAATTGATGTCTTTGGCAATCCTATGTATTTTATTTTAGGTATTTAGAAATATTCTTCTGAGGAGATTTAACTAGGCTACCAAAGAGCTACCTGGCACACAATCAAGTTTAAGAACCTCTGCCTAGAGGAAGGCTTCTTCCCATTAGATATGAATTTAAAAGATTACATAGCCCAGAGATCATACTGTTTGTGCAAGCATGGAGAGGTTTTAGTCTGCATTACTGAAGTAAAAATCTAAATCAATGAGATCATAGATTTGAGAATCTGAGAATCATTATCATTATTCTTTTTGATAAGATTTATAAAGAAATGGAGAAATGGAAAAATTCAATAGCACTTACCTATTTTCAACCTTTGCTGTTGTTCAATGTACTGAGATATATTTTTCTAAAATTATATTGCAAGTGTTTAACATATTTCATGTCTGTTGGTAGAGCAACTACCAACAAACTTCCTTCTTTGTGAAGAGGAAATTATTGATGTCACTACACCTGCTGCCATGGTAAAATGATGTGATCTAGTAAAAACATTTTGGAGTGAACAATCAGAAGAGATTTATTGAGAGACACATAGTTATATAAGGAACATGAAAGATAGATCCTCTCATAAATACGTGGGCAACACTGAGGAGACTGAAAAACAATGCTATCCCCAAAACCCCAAGGACCAAAAGCTACAGTCTGTAGAAGCCTCAGAGAAACATAGTTATGAGACAGTATATAAAAGAGAGATGCCTCTGATTAAGGCCTACAAGATAGCCTAAGGCAAATAATTTGTTGTTTTGAAAGCTGCCTATAACTGTCCTTGAAGATGAGGCAAAAAAAATTTGTTTTCTCTAAAGTTAGCTTTGTAACGGAAATAAAGAAAAGTGTTTCTCCTCTGTTTGCCTAGCACATTTTATCATTAACTTAGGAGAACAAACTGGGTTGGAGAAAAACTTGAACACAAAGATTTAACCAACTCGTAGTGAAATAGGGGTTACATTTAAATGAAATCACTCTCTTTGCCTTCATATTCCTTCATTTTGTGTAATCAAGTAAATACAATTTAAAATGAAGAGACTTTTGTGTTAGGTTTATCAGTGAATGCAAAAGGGAGAAAGAAGCAATAACTTCATGGCTATAGATGTTAGCAATGATACGGAAACGTTTGTTCCCAGAGATCTGATTCTAAATTGTCTCTTTAGCTTGGATTTCTGAAAAACTGGCTCCGAGTTAGATGATTGTAAGTTCATATTAAAATTAAATTTCTAATATACTTTAATTGCCCTGAATTCAAGGCTACAGTGAAGGAATCAAGGTAACATTCAGAGCTTCCTTATTCCTATCTTTTTTCACTATAATGTCATATAAACATATACATACATAAATTCACATTATATATACACACATATACATACACACATATATGCATGTATGCAAATGTGTATATGTGACATGTTCCCATGTAAGAATATACGCATATCTATGACACACATACAAAGCCTTTCTCAAAACTTAGCTCTTTGTTTCTTTATCCTATTTACCTATTTACATGAGCCTGACCTCAGTTTATTTCTAACCCATTACTAATGCCAACAATTATAAAAATACTAAATGTTAACAGTCACAAAAATTAAAGCAATAACATTGTGAAGCTTGACACAGGAAATAAATAAGGGAGAGTTAACAGGAAATAATAGGGGCTTCATTGGAAGGTTCATGACATTTATTAAAGTAAATAAAAAGTTTCTTAATGTGTCTGAGTTTGTAGTGGCTCATGAATATCAGCCTCTGGAGGTACAAGTTCTTTTTTAATGTGATCTCTGGATCCAAGGCTGAAGGTACTGACATTTAGAAATAGTGATATTTATTTTCCCTAGAGGGCTTCATGGTAGTCTTGCTTCTTGGTAGTCATTAAGGGCATAGGACTGAGATTGAAAGTCTACATCAATTATTTATAGCAATTAAAAACCCATAGCATAGGAAGGTGTAAAGTTAGTTTATTGTTTTAATATTTTAACTTGCTTTTAAACATTATGTAACTAGCAGGTGTAAATGAGTTGAAATTGTTCAGCTTACAATATATTCCATGGTATAAGTTAAGTCATCTTCTTTGAGGTATATATCAAATTATTTATCTAGTTATTGTCCAACGATTCAAGGATAATCACTAAATACAATAATCAGTGTCTTTATAGTAGTTTGAAACTTATTCCAAACTTGATTAATATCTTTCTCTATTTTATTCTCAGCTAAAGATTCATGAAAGCATCTCTGTCTCTGTCCCTCTGTCTTTCTGTCTCTATCTCTGTCTCTATCTCTCTCCTTGTTGCCATCTCTGTCTTTCTTCCTTTCATTTTATCTCCTTTCTCCTTCTCTCCTTCTTAATATCTTATTTGCTCTTATGCAAGCAGCTGAATTGGAAAACAAAAGAGAGTAGAGACAACAATCAGATAATTTTGGAACACCAAAATTTTCTTGCTAAAATGTTTTCATTCCTGGTAAAGTGGACCATATAATTTTATTTAATTTACTCACTTAAGACAATCAAAACAAATAAATTTGCTGTTTTACACACTCATACAGACAGTATACTCCAGAGTCAGCGTCGAAGTGCATCCTCCTACCCCCTTGGATGCTTCTGTGTGATAGTCATAGAGATCTCTCTATTTGTGTTTGTCTTTAATAAAGAGATAGCCAAATAGTTAAGACAAACATGAACACAAAAACAGTGATCAGTGGACTTAAATTCTTTCTTAGAATAAAAAAAAATACTGTGGAAAATTGAAGACAACAGCCAAACTTTCTTTTCATCGTTCAGTTGTGATGTTTAGTTTTTATAGCTTTTTTTTCCTCTTAAGTACACTCACAGATCTTAAAAGAATAATCACATAAATACTTTCATTCCCTTAAGGGAAACAAACAACAACAACAACAAAATCTTAAACAGACGTAAAGAGCAGAAAGCATGTGGGGAAAAACAAGGGAGAGGATTATTGTGTATCCAACTTCCAGCAATGTTATTATTCAGGGATTTCTGCCAAAATGGTATTTCAACCACTAAAAAAAAGGAAGAAAGAAATCCAGAGAAGCGAAAGGAAAAGAGGAAACAAATAAAAAGATTTTGCTGAAGTGTACTAACACTATGTAAATGAGCAACCCACACTGTTAAGTTGACTTAAGACAATGCAGATAATTCAGACAAGCCCTCTAACAATCTTTAATGCAAGTGATTAGTCAAAAGTCAATCAATCATTCAATAATTCAGGAGAAGTGATTAAATTAAATGTCTCTTACAGAAACCCATTTCAAAAAATATGTGATGCTCTTGGTTTTCCTTTTTAGAGAGGGAAGAACCAAGATGGTAGAGGAAAGCCAGAGAGTTGTCTGAGCTCACCCCAATTTCCTTCTGAAACAAAGTTAAATCACACCTATAAATGGATTCTAGTGTGACAGAACACACAAAAAGAGGAATTAAACCATTTTGCAGCTTAAGATAGCTTAAAAGAAGTTCAGGAAAGGTCTGTCTCAAGTGAGTAAAAGGCAGTCTTAGCTGAGCATGGATGTCCAGGCAAGCCAATGGGAGGCTCTTAGCATCAGCACAGATCAGCAATCAAGGCTCTTAGGTCCTGGCTCAGCAGATAAGGAGTGATCTCCAGTCCCAGGCAATAAGGTAAACTGTGAATCTTGAAACTCTGGTACAACAGGCTTGATTAGGCTAGGCCATCCCAGCAAAGTGGCCAAGCTACAAGCACGAGAAGCTCTGCCTTGAAAAATCAATCACCAGGTCCCTGGCCCCATAGCACAGAAGATTGAGATGGTGCCTCCTGTGCCCCGGGAGCAGAACTCAATGTAAAAAGTCATAAAAAGGCTGAAAAAATGAGTAAGAAACAGAAAAGAGACTAGATAATAGAAAGCTACTGGGGGGAGGGGTGAAGCCAAGAAAGATGCACCTACTCTAATTCTTCCCCCACAGCCCATAAAATACCTGTAAAAATGACTATGAACAAATTCTAGAGCAGCAGAAGCCCCAAAATAAGAAAGAGATGTTCAGCCAAAGGTAGCCTGGAAAGCCAACAAAAAAGGTCTATCACATGGGGTACACAGCGGAGAAGAGCCCACAGAGCCCAGCTCAGCCTTGGCCACATGGCACCAGCAGGAACAAGACAAAAGCATGCCTCCTTAGTAGAATCCATGGTAGCAGCTGTGGTTCCCAGATGCATCAAGCAACAAACACCAAAGACAGCTTCAAAGGTCAGTGAGAAAGCTTTTTCACCTGAGTGAGAAGGAAACAGGATCCTCCCTCAGCCCCAAATTCAGGTGATGGTGGCAGCAGCAGTAGCAGGGTCCAATTTTGGAGCCCTCGGCCTAAAGAACCTTGGGGAATTGAGCTGCTGATCTGAGTATCAGCCCTGAGTGTCAGTCCTGAGGTAAGGAAGAGTGCTTACATGGTGGAGCTGGTGGAGGCTCTAGAAAGGGAATTCTATTCGTAAATCCTGGACAGAAAAGCTTTGGTAGCTCCCACACCAGAGAGCAGGCCAGAAGAGGAGCAGACTCCTCTCCCTTGATTGTACCACCTTGGAGAAAATGAGAACTTACAGGTCCCCACAGCATACAGTCCTCTTGACAAAAGACTCACAAGTCAAGTAACTGACTAAGTTAATGCCCATAAAAGGGAAAAACTAAGACTATAGAACATTACCTTCTTGGTGAACAGACATTTTCTTCCATCCTTTCTGATGAGGAGAAACGAAGTTTACCATCAGAGGAAGACATAAAAGTCAAGGCTCTTGCATCCAAAATCTCCAAAATAACTATGGAATTGTCTGAGGCCATGGGAGAGCTCAAAAAGGATTTTGAAAATCAAGTAAGAGAGGAGAAGAAAAAAATGGGAAGAGAAATGAGAGCTATGAAAGAAAATCATGAAAAGATAGTCAACAACTTGCTAAAGGAGACCCAAAAAATGCTGAAGAAAATAACACCTTTAAAACAAGACTAACTGAAATAGCAAAAGAGGCCCAAAAAGTCAGTGAGGTGAAGGATGCATTAAAAAGAAAAAATAGCCAAATGCAAAAGGAGGTTCAAAAGCTCACTGAAGAAAATAATTCTTTAAAAGTTAGAATGCAGCAGATGGAAGCTAATGGTTTTATCAGAAACCAAGAAATCACAAAACAAAATCAAAAGTATGAAAAAATAGAAGACAATGTGAAATATCTCATTGGAAAAATAACTGACCTGGAAAATAGATCCAGGAGAGACAATTTAAAAATTATGAGACTACCTGAAAGCCATGATCAAAAAAAGAGCCTAGATATCATCTTTCATGAAATTATCAAGGAAAACTGCCTTGATATTCTAGAACCACAGAGTAAAATAAACATTCAAAGAATCCACCAGTCACCTCCTGAAAGAGATCCGAAAAGAAAAACTTCTAGGAATATGGTAGGCAAATTCCAGAGTTCCCAGGTCAAGAAGAAAATATTACAAGCAACCAGAAAGAAACAATTCGAGTGTTATGGAAATACAATCAGGATAACACAAGATCTGATAGCCTCTACAGTAAGAGACTGAAGGACTTAGAATATAATATTCCAGAAGTCAAAGGAACCAGGATTAAAACCAAGAACCATCTACCCAGCAAAACGAAGTATAATAATTCGTGGTAAAAATGGTCATTCGATGAAAAAGAGGACTTTCAATCATCACTGATGGAAAGACCACAGCTGAAGAGAAACTTTGACTTTCAAACACATCAAGAGACAAATGAAAAGGTAAACAGCAAAGAGAAATCATAAGAGAATTATTAAAGTTTAACTGTTTACATTCCTACATGGAAAGATAATATTTGTAATTCTTGCAACTTTTCTCAGTATTTGGGTAGCTGGAGGGATTATACATATATATATATACATACACACATAATATATGCATATATATACATATATATATACTTACATATTTATGTGTGTGTATATACATACACACACACACACACACACACACATATATATATATATATATATATATACATATGTTTGTATATATACACAAATATATGTGTATATATAGACAGAGGCCTCAGGGTGAGTTGAATAGGAAGGGATGATATGACATCTAAAAAAATAAAATTAAGGTATGAGAGAGGAATATATTGTGAGAAGAAAGGGAGAAATAGAATGGGGCAAATTATCTCTCATAATAGACACAAGAAAAAGCTTTTTCAATGGAGGGGAAATGAGGGAGGTGAGAGGGAAAAAGTGAAGCTTGCTCTCCTCCCATTTAGTGTAAGTAGGGAATGATATGTACCCTCAATTTGGTTATGAAAAGCTATCTTACACTACAGGAAAGCAGGGAAGAAGGGGATAAGTGGGGTGGGGGGATGAAAGAAGGGAGGCAAATAGGAGGAGGGAGTAATCACTTTAGGGGAGGGATAAGGTCTAAAGAGAGAATAGAATAAATAGGGGGCAGGATATGATGGAGGGAGGAATAATTAGAATAAAGGTAAAAGACTAGAAAAAGTACATTATACTTCAGCTGAAGTTAATAAGAAAAAGCAGAGGTAGCAATTCTGATCTCAGGCAAATCAAAAACCAAACTATGTCTAATTTAAAGAGATAAGGAATGAAACTACATTTTGGTGAAAGATAATGTAAACAGTGAATTAATATCAATGCTAGACACATGTGCCAAGTAGTATAACATCCAAATATTTAGAGAAGTTAAGTGATTTACAGAAAGAAATAGAAAAAAAAAAAACAACTATGTTAGTGGGGCATCTCAACCTCACCTCCGAAGTAGATCAATCCAACCACAAAATAAACAAGAAAGAAGTTAAGGAAGTGAATAGAATTTTAGAGAAGTTAGATATGATAGATCTCTGTAGAAGACTGAATGGGAATAGAAAGGAATATATCATTTTTATCAATAGTACATGAAACCTACACAAAAATTGACCATGCATAGGGTATAAAAACTTCACAACGGAATACAGAAAGAAAAAACATATTAAATTCATCTTTTTCAGATCATGATGCAATAAAAATCATAGATAATAAATAAAGGACCATAGTAAGAGAGGCTAAAAACTAATTGGCAACTAAATAATCTAATGTTAAGAATGAGCGGGTCAAACAACAAATCGTAGAAACAAAAATCTTATCAAAGAAAATGACAATAATGAGACAACGTGTCAAAACTTATACGATAGAGAGAAAGCAATTCTTAGGGGAGATTTTAATCTCTAAATACTTACATTAATTAAATAGAGAAAAGGTCAATGAATTGGGCATGCAACTAAAGAGAAGTAGAAAATGAACAAATTAAATAGCAAATCAGGAAATCTGAAAATTAAAGGGGAGCTTAATAAAATTGAAATTAAGAAAGCTATTGAACTAGTAAATAAAAGTAGTATGCTTTTAAAAAAATCTCATAATAAAATAAGCTAACCTTTGACCTTGTCTTGGTTCATTGTCTTGGTCAGAGTAGCTAAGTCATTCACAGTTTATCCTCTTTAGAATTTTGCCATCATGTACAATATTCTCCTTGATTTGCAAGCTTCGTTTTACAACACTTCATATAAATCTTTCCAGGTTTTTCCTGAAAATTTGCTTCTCACCATTTCTTATTATACAGTAGTATTCCATGAAAGTCATGTATCGCAACTTGTTCAGCCATTCCCCAATTGGTGGCCATCACCTCAATCCTCAATTCTCTACAAGCACAAAAAGATGTGTTATGAATATTTTTTTTTTTGTAAATAGGTCCTTTTCACTCTTCTTTGGCTCTTATTGGAATGCATACCTATTGGAACACAGACAGAAATACAGTGCTATTGGTAGATGGAAGGGTATGAATGCTATCCATCTCCAGAGAGAAAACTGAGTACAAATTTTAAAGTGATTTTCCCCAAAAAACTTTACTTTTCCTGGAATTTGTCAAGCTACTTTTCATTTTCCCCAATTTTTTGTCACTTACTGAGATTTTGTCCCAAAAGCTTAGATTTGTGCATTTATCAAACACTAGATTATTATGTTCCTTTGTTATGATGTATAGTGTACCTGATCTTTTCTACTGATTCATCATTCTATTTCTTACCTGACACCAGATTGTTTTGATGATTACCACTTTGTAAAAAACAGTTTGAAATTTTGTATGCTGCCTATATTAATTTCAAAGTCATTTGAGATATAGATGTTCTTTTTGCCATCTGTTTCATTATTGAGTACAATTTCTGGAGTTTACTTTAAGCAAACATTTTCATGGACTTCTGGCTCTTCAACTTTTACCTCTTCAGATTTTATTAGTTTCTTATATTCATCTTTTATTTCATCAAATCTAATTTTAGAGACACTAATTTTTTTCTTTATTCTTGTACTATTTCAAAGTATATTCTGCATCATGAAGTGGTGAATAATAATGATAAAAAGCAGAAAACCTCTTGCTTATAATTTCTGAGATTCACTGCCGATTTTGATATCATATAATTCAGGTGCATAACAAGAACAAAAAATTCATCCATTTATTCCCACTTATTGATTGCATTTTAGTGGTCAGTGCCATTTGCCCTGAAACATTTAAAATAGGTGGGATGTTGTCATTTCTGATTTGTTCCAGTCTCTCTTGCCTTTTAGAACCAGAGTAAAAAGAACACCACATATTTCACTCTTCTCAGTGCCAAGATGATTATTAGGATATTATTGACAAAGGTCAGTCTACAACACTAAATCATACTATCTATGTCTTTTATTTATTGATGTAATTTCATCACAATGGTCAATCAGCTTATCCAGTTAGTGATTCATTCATATTGAAAAAATTGACTTCCCTAGTGTTTCAGTGTTCCAAATGAGATTCTTTATCTACCATACAGTTCTCAGGGTGCACAGAATACTAAAGCTATGCATCACTCTAGTTGATATTCCCCTCACATTTGTGAATATCAGTTCTCCCCACAATGCGAGCTGTGGCTAGGGTTTGAGGGGAAGTGATTATTATTATTGTTATTATTATTATTATCATTATCATTTTCATTTCTTTACTTGAAGGAATGTGCGTGAATATTTACTCTTTTTTGCCTTTTGCAATATTTGGAATAATGAAACATTAATCTAGAGATGAAAATGCTGATCGAAATACTTTTGCATTAATTTATATAGCTATCTCTCAGTTATTAGAGAATCATAGCATCATGATTATCCTTGGGAAATTAGCTGAATTATTTATCCTTGGCCAATTTTCCTTTCATATTCATTCAATTCAAATCAACTAGCATTTATTAAGTCCCTCCTTAGTGCAGAAAACTATGTTATGTGGTTACTGAGTTGTATATTTTAGGAAGGATATTTCTGCTCTCATGGTGTTTTATGGGAAAGTTTATATGATAAAGAGTGAAATAAACAGAATCAGAATATAGACAGTAGTTATAGTCATATAAATAAAAAAAATCTCCAAAAGAAGCCAGATTTTGAGTAAGTGGAAAACTCATTATAATTCTGAAGAACAGACAATAAAATATGCACTGCTCTTCTTAATAGGAAGCAGAGAGAGTATGTGGACAAAATGATGCATATTTCATAAATAAAGTCACTGTATTACTCATTTTTCCTAACCTGTTTTGCTTTATCACAAAGATGTGTTCAATTCAATAGGTGAAGAATAAGGTGGATTAGTTTATCCAGAAGGAACAGTGATGTCACAAAAGACACTAAGAAAAACTCATGGAAAAATAAATATTATAGGAGATTTTAATCAGAGTAATGTGAAATCAAGAGTATACGACTAGACTGAAAGGCAGTTTCCAACTAATATTGAGCAGGAAATTCTTCATAGAGATAGTATTAGAGTTAAGCTTTAAAATACAGGTAGGTATTCAAAGACAAAATGATGGTTAAAGGGTATCTCAGGAGGTGGAATCAATAAGGCAGAGTAGAATCAGGTACCTGTCTGAGATATCCCTGCAAATCTATCAAAATACTTGGAAAAAGGACCCTAAACAAAATATAGAGAAGAAGAATACACAAAAAGAGAGTGAAACAGATTTCCAGCCAAAGACAATCTGGAAAGTGGACAGGAAGGGTCTATTGCATCAGACTTCAACCAGAACAGAGCCCAGAGTGGACCATGCCATCACAGACAGGAATGTAACAGGCCTAGGGTGCTGAATCACTTGTAGTTGTGGCAGTTCCCAGATCTCTCAACATGAACACCAAAGACAGCTTCAAAGATCAGTGGGAAGACTCTCTCCCTGGAGTGAGAGTGGAGCATGGTCTTACCTCAGCTTCAGCCCCAGCCCCAGGGTTACGATAGCCAATATTGCATCAGTAGCTACTTTTGGAGCTCTTGGCCTACAGATCAGGGTCACAGCCCTGGGTGGTTGTCCTGGGGTAAGGAGAAGTGCTGTCATGGCAGAACTGGTGGAGGCTGTAGAGACAGAATGCTGCTCACATTTTCAGGGCAGAAAAGAGTGCTTGTCGTTGTTCACAGACAAGAGTACAGACAAGGAGAGGAGTAAACACCTCTCCTTTGATCATACCACTTTGGAGGAACTGAGATTTTACAGGTCCCTAGAGGTGTCTCTGAAAATAGCTTCGCAAAACCCCTGAAACTTGGGACAGAACACCATCCACTTGACAAAGAGCTCAAAAGTCAAACAATAGGCTGAAAAAATGGTCAAAAAGAGGAAAAATATGACTATTGAAGGTTACTATCTTGGTGAAAAGGTTGTTTTCTTATGATGAGCAAGAGCAGCGCATAAAACTGAAGGAAAATTAAAGCATATAACTGAAGGAAGATAGAAAGGTCAAGGCTTCCATCTCCAAAGCCTCTATGAAATATATGAAAAGGTATCAGGCCATGGAAGAACTCAAAAATGATTTTGAAAATCAAGTAAGAGAAGTAGAGGAAAAAGTGGAAAGATAAATGAGAGTAATGCAAGAATATAATGAAAAATGAGTCAATATCTTGTTAAAGAAGACCCAAGAAGTGCTGAAGAAAATAACACTTTTAAAAATAGACTAACCCAAATGGCAAAAGAGATCCAAAAAGCCAATGAGGAAAAACCATCTTAAAAAGCAGAATTGGTCAAATGAAAAAGGAGGTCCAGAAGTTCACTAAAGAAAATAAGTCCTTGAAAATTAGAATGGAGCATATGGAAGTTAATGACTTCATGAGAAATCAGGAAATTATAAAACAAAACCAAAAGAATGAAAAAAGAGAAGGTAATGTGAAATATTTCATTGGAAAAATAACTGTTCTGAAAAACAGGACAGAAAATTTAAAAATTACTGGATTACCTGATCAAAACAAGAGCTTAGATATCATCTTCCAAGAAATTATCAAGGAAAACTACCCTGATGTTCCAGAATCAGACAGTAAAGTAGAAATGGAAAAAATTCACTGATCACTTCCTGAAAGATATCCCAAAAGGAAATAATCTAGGAATATTGTAGCCAAATTCCAGAGTTCCCAGGTCAGGGAGAAAATGTTATAAGCAGTCAGAAAGAAACAACTCAAGTACTGTGGAAACATAGGAATTATCAGCTTCTACACTAATGGTTTGGAGTTCTTCGAATATGATATTCCAGGGATCAAAGGAGCTAAGATTAAAACCAAGAATCAACTACTGAGCAAAACTGAGTATAATAAAAAATTGGAAACAAATAGAATTTTAATGAGATAGAGTACTTTCATGCATTCTTGTTGAAAAGATCAGAGCTGAATAGAAAATTTGACTTCCAAATACAAGAATCAAGAGAAACATGAAAAGGTAAACAGGAAAGAGAAGCCATAAAGGACTCATTAAAGTTGAACTGTTTACATTCTGATATAGAAAGATGAAATTTGCAACTCATGAGACTTTTCTTAGTATTAGGATACCTAGAGGGAATATATACATACATACATATATACATACATAAATACATACACACATACAAACATATATATATATATATATATATATATATATATATATATATATATATATATATATATATATATATACAGAGAGAGAGAGAGAGAGAGAGAGAGGACACAAAGTGAGCTAAATATGAAGGGAGGATAGTTAAAAAATAAATTGTGTTGAGAGGAATGTAGTTGGATAAAGAGAAAGGGAGAGGTAGAATGTAGTAAACCATCTCACATAAAAGAGGCAAGAAAGACTTCTTACAATGGAGAGGAAGAGGTGGGGAGATGAGAGAGAATAAGTGAGCCATACTTTCATCTTAATTTGGATTAAGGAGGGAATAATATACATACTGAATTGAATATGAAAAAGGCAGGGGAGAAGGATATAGTACAGGGAAGAAAATAGAAGGAAAGGCAGATTGGGAAAAGGGGTAATCAGAAGCAAACACTATTGTGTGAGGACGGGTCAAGGGAGAGAATGGAATAAATGAAGGGTAGTACAGGATAGAGGAAAGTGTGGTTAGTCATTCACAACATGTCTGTTATGAAAGCGTTGGGCATGGTTACACATATATGACCCATATGGAACTGCATACTTTCTCAATGAGGGTGGGGAGGAAGAGAGAGAATGTGGAACTCAAAGATTTAAAAATGAATATTAAAAATTATTTTTGCATTTAATTGGAGAATAAATTGTACAGGCAATAGGGTGTATAAATCTATCTTGCCCTGCAGGAAAACAAAGGGGAGGAGATGGGAAAAGGGGGGGAGAGTGATAGAAGAGAAGGCAGATTGGGGAAAAAAGTGGCTGGGGCACATGCTGTCCTGGGGTGGGGGGAATGGAGAGATGGAGAGAAAATTTGCAATTCATAATCTTGTGAAAGTGAATGTTGAAAACTGAAAATGAATTATATTTAAGAAGCGTATTTCAGAGATAAGGTACAGCATGAGCAAATGTTCATGAACAGGGAAGTATAAGACATACATAAGGACTGGTATGGGATCCATAGGTTTTGGAGCACATAAAACTTAGGTGAGGTAGTAGTATATTATAAAGTTGGAAAGGCAGAGTAAATCCAGTTTACACAAGACCATGAATTCAAAAATAAGGAATTTACACTTTTTTTCAGCAGATAGAGTGGATGGATCCAAGAAATCTTACAGAGACAAAAGTGACATAAGGGAAAGATGGAGAAGGACAGTCAGATGGGACATGGGGTGAATGGGTATACCACTGATAGAAACAGTGGAGTCAAAAGACAGGACAGATTTATCAGAGATGTAAATGAGTTTGAGGTTAAGCTAGGACTTCCAGGTTACTAGGAGAATGCCAATAGGGTGATTATCTCTTGGCAGATGTGTGCCTGAAACTTTTAAGAGGTCAAGACTGAAAATATAAGTTTGAGAGTCATCTACACAGGGAGGAGAATTGAAAACATAGTAATGAATGATATTATTCTGAGTACAAGGATAATATAAAGGAGACAGAAAAGGAATGATTAAAAGTTGAAGGAGAATCAGGAGAGTATAGTCTCAAAAATTAAGGGAAGAGTATTCAGGAGAATGGGGTTGTCAAACATATGTTGACAGCACTTACCATACTTAGTTGAGTGGCTCTTAGATATTTAGTGCATTGATTCTAAATAATCCAAGACATTTCCCATTTTGACCTTTGAATTTCCTCTATTTTTTCTATGAACATTTCTGGAATTATAATATTAGATTTCAGATATATAGCTGCATTCTCATTTATGGTAAAATAGCATGTTACGAATATTTTGACTACTTTTTCCCCTCACTTTTTCCCTGATTATTGTCTTCTTTATAAATTCATCTTACAATGTTCCCAGTATGAACTACATTACTTATATCTTTCTAAAAGATTTGAAAAATCTGAAATTTTATAAACGTGCATGCCAAACATTACATGTCCAAATGAGTATTAGCTCCTTGGATATGATCAAACTTAGAGACCATATTCTCATCCAATTAGTCTACCCTTGCTCAAAATATTTTGCATGCCCTAATTTTGAATTATCTTCAGATCCTTGTAATATAGTCTCTTGAATATTAAAATGGGTCATAAATTTTAATCCTTTGAGAACAGAGTTGACTTTTAGAAAAAGCCAAAATATGGTGAAAAAGGTGAGTGATTAATCTGACAAGGCATTTTTTGAGGGGTAGTGGAGTTATAACTCTAAGGCATTAAAACTGAGCTTGCAAATATGATACATGAAGTCAATTCCATGGGAGAAATTGTGAATGTGTATTCAGAAGCAGGAACATGATTAAATCAATTAGATTGCACAATTTAGAAAGTATGTCTTTGGGGAAAGACAGAGTTCATTTAATGACACCAACCTCTTCCATGAAACAAAGGCTTATCTTTAAAATACCAATATTTTTCCGTAATAGTATGGCTTTGATTTGTAGCATTCTATTGCCACCAAAGAACTGAAAATTGAGGATCACTCACAGGTATTTGATAGAAATGAATAGACTGCAATCCATGTTAAATGAGGAATCATGAAAAATAAGTGGCACAAAGGCTATCACCAGAGAAATGTATGAATTGAAAAGAATAAAAGGGCGAAACATGATGAGATGGTCCTATGGTGATAAGGAGGGGAAAATGATTGATAGCCAGTATGCCCCATTGGTAACAGCAGAATCTGAAGAAAACAGGAAGAAGGTATTTTATAAACTTGAGTGAATTGCCTATGGGAGCATATCAGTAAGAACTGCAGAAGAGGGAAGGGCATGAATAGAGATTTGGAGATAACACCTACATTAATGAGGTCATGGTTTCATTGGAATACTTGAACATTATTTTCTTTTAAAAAGTAGTCCCACTACCTTAAACTTTTGTTGGGGTTAGTGTGGTGTTGGAGAGGAGCTCTGATTATGTCTCACTGATGTGAGAAAAATATCCCCACTCTTTTAAACTGACAATTGTTTTGAAACTCAGAGTATTAGAGAATTATCTGAGTCCCTGAGATGTTTGTTAGGTGACTTAGTCAGGGTCATATAAGGTCAGTACGTATCAAAGACAGGATTTAAAGTCAGTTCTCTGTGACTACAAGGACACTATATGCACTATTAACTATTTCACACTGACTTGAATTTATATCTTTGTATTTATATCTTACATACCACATTATTAATGTCTGAATTATTCACTTTGAGTTAGTCAGACCTCAGTTCTTTCCTGTCTCACAATGATGAAAAAATAAACAAAGCTTGTCTATTTCTTGAACTTCAATTTTACTTAGAATTTTTATTATGGGAGAACCATTAAATTACTTTCATTGAGAAAACTTTATTTCTCACTTCTTCCAGAAAAAAACAACACTAAAAACAAATGTTAAATTTGTCATTTCCATCTCAGAATATTGTTAAAAGGCTATTTCTTTTCTCTTTTCCTCAAAGGTCCAAAAATTTTAAGAAAGGTGAATGAATGAAGAACATTGGAGTTTGAATGTTGTCATATGAATTTCTTGCCCTATCCTTATAAATAAAAACAATGATCTTGTTTCTTTTATTTCTTCATCTTGGTTTCCATTCTGCAGGGCAAGCTTCTTTCATTTTTTTTTTAATATGCCATCATCAGTTTAATTGGTGAGCAGGTGCTTCTTACTACAATTCCATTATTTTCTCCCTGCTAGCTTTCAGAACCAAAACCCCCTGTCCCAAATTAGTTCTTGGAAACACAGTTAGGAAAGGGTGACACTAGAGTTCCTGCTGCCCCAGGCAAAATTGAGAATGTCTATCACTTACCTCTCCTTGAATACCTTTCAGCCTAAGAGAACTTCTAGTTCTGCATGCGGTTTGGTAATACCCCTACACACTTTTCCGTATCAGGAATGTTAATTGGCCAGAGCAAGGAGACTTTCTTTTAGGAGGAACTCTTAGATCATCTTCTAGTCTCTTAGTGCCCTTTTTTTTTTCTTTTTGTTTGTTTGGTTTTTGTTCCCAGACAAGAGAAAGTATCAATAAATGCTTAGAGTATAGTTTAAATTTCATCAGAAGAATACTTCCCTTAGTATCTCATTTATTAATAAATGGATCACTTAAGGTAAGGCTCTTTGCATTTAAATCAGATGGAGAACACTGCAGAAGGTAAATACTTGCTTCATAGACTTAGACACATAGCTCTTGCTATGAGTTCATAACAGTGGTGGATAAATTATTTAACAAACATTTAGCATATTTTTGAATAGCGTGCCATCAAGCTTCCTTATCAGTCAGGGATTTATATTTATCCCCTTCAGCATTTAATCAGAAAACTGTTAGGGGAAGGAAAAAGAAAAAAAAAAAAACAACTTTATTTGCTATACCATGATATGTAGAAGCAATTACATATTTATTCCTTCATGCATAGTTAATCATACAGTGATCACTTAAGCAAATAATCTAGTGCCTAAAACAGTATATGGAAAATTTGTGAGGACAGCATCCATCAAAGTCAGAGCTGAGTGATTTTTTTCTGATGTTGAAAATTGCAATCTTGTTGAGCAGCTACTTGGTGAAAACTTAAGTGCTTGCTTAGAATAAATGCTGCACTGAAGCTTACATTGATAGGATTTTATCATGGGCTGTTTTCTTTACACTAGCCATATTATGCCAGATATTGTAGTCTTACCTTGGGGCTTTAGTTACTATAATACTCAGAGTCTACTTAATATCTGTCTTGGATGCTTTGTTAAAACTGGTGAAACGGTTTGAGTGAGCTCCCCTACTAGTTCAGACCCTCATGATTTCTAGCATGGATTTTAATGCAATAATCTCTTATTTGGTCTCCCTGTCCCTAATTACTCTTCACTCCCATCCAACCTCTCGAGAGCCACTAAAATGATTTTTCCTAAAACTCATGTCTGGCTATGTCATCTCTTTACTCAATAAAGATGAGGGGCCACAATTACCTCTAAGGGGAATGTGTACATATATATATATACATATACCTATAATATTCAAGTATATTTGTAGACACACTCACATACACACACATCTATACTTATTTTGCTAAATACTGATGGTAAATTATTAACAAATGTAGAATTATGGGAATAATACATAGGTTTAACTTTAAAGTATTAAAAATAACTATATAAATAGGATATGGTGGCAATTCCAAAGGAGAAGTTATATGCATACTTGATCCTCATTACTTACAAATTATATACTTGTGAATGGACCTATTGACTAAAATGTATATGTAACTACAAAATTAATATGTGTGGTGATTTCACAATCATTCATGGACTCATGCAGAATGGTGAAGACTTTCAGTTACCTCATCCCCTCCCATTTTCCCAAGCTCAGGTCAAAGGCAACAACACTCTGTCTTCCTGTTTTGTCTCTCATGTGATAAACAATTGTCCTGGAGAAGGAATTCTACTCATAGATCCTGGGCAGAAGAGTGCTTATGATTGCTCCCAGACCAAAGCACAGGCCAGGAGAATAGTAAATTCCTCTGCCTTGATTGTGCCACCTTGGAGGAACTGAGAACTTACAAGTCCCTAGAGTATACCCTCCTCTTGACAAAGGACTAAAAAGTCAAGTAACTGGCTGGGAAAATGCTCAAGAAAGGGAGAAATAATAAGACTCTAGAAGGTTACTTTTTTGGTGAACAGGTATTTCCTTCCACCTTTCAGAGGAAGAAGAACATTGCATACCATCAGAGGAAGATATAAAAGTCAAGCATTTTGTGTCCCAAACCTCCAAAATAAATATGCAATGATCTAAGACCAGGGAAGAGCCCAAACACGATTTTGAAAATCAAGTAAGAGAGGTGGAGGAAAAAGTTGGGAATAGAAATGAGAGTGCTACAAGAAAATCATGAAAAGCAAGTCAACAGTTTGCTAAAGGAGGCCCAAAAAATGCTGAAGAAAATTACACCTTTAAAAATAGACTAACTCAAATAGAAAAAAGGCCCAAAAAAACAATGAGGAGAAGAATGCTTTTAAAAGCAGAATTAGCCAAATGGAAAAGGAGGTTCATAAGCTCACTGAAGAAAATAGTTCTTTAAAAATTGGAATGGAACAGATAGAGGTTAATGACTTTATGAGAAACCAAGAAATTGCAAAACAAAACCAAAAGAATAAAAACATGGAAGATAATGTGAAATATTTCATTAGAAAAATAACTGACCTGGAAAAGAAATCCAGGAGAGACAATTTTAAAATTACAGGACTACCTGAAAGCCATGATCAAAAAAAGAACTTAGACATCAACTTTGGTGAAATTATCAAGGAAAACTGCCTTGATATTTTAGAACCAGAGGGCAAAATAAATATTGAAAGAATCCACTGATCATCTCCTGAAAAGTATATGAAAAGAAAAACTCCTAGAAATATTGTAACCAAATTCCAGAGTTCCCAGGTCAAAGAGAAAATATTGCAAGCAGCCAGAAAGAAACAATTTAAGTATTGTGGAAATATAATCTGGATAACACAAAATCTAGCAGCTTCTATATTAAGGGATTAAAGGGCTTGGAATATAATATTCCAGAAGTCAAAGGAAGTAGGATTAAAACCAAGAATCACCTACCCAGCAAAACTGAGTATAATATTTCAGGGGAAAAAATGGTCATTCAATGAAGTAGAGGATTTCAAACTTTCTGGATGAAAAGACCAGAGACAAATGGAAAATCTGACTTTCAAACACAAGAATCAAGAGAAGCATGAAAAGGTAACAAGAAAGAGAAATCATAAGGGACTTCATAAGTTGAACTGTTTACATTCGTACATGGAAAGATAATATTTGTAGCTCTGGAGACTCTCCTCAGTATTTAGGCAGTTGGAGGGATTGTGTATATATATATATATATATAATACAAACACACAGACACACACAGACACACACACATATATATATATGTATATGTATATATACATATATATATATATGTATATATATATATATACATATATATATATATATATGGAGAGAGAGAGAGACAGAGGGCACAGGATGAGTTGAATAGGAAGGGATGATATCTAAAAAATATAAAATTGAGGGGTGAGAGCGGAATATGTTGGGAGGAGAAAGGTAGACATGAAATGGGGCAAAGTATGTCTCAAAAAAGAGGCAAGAAAAAGCTTTTTCAGTGGAGGTGAAAAGGGGGGAGGTGAGAAGGAAAATATGAAGCTTACTCTCATCACATTTGACTTAAAGAGGGAATAACATGCATACTTAATTTGGTATGACAATTTATCTCACACTACAGGAAAGTGGGGGAGAAAGGGATAAGTGGAGTATAGGGAGGATAATAGAAGCGAAGGATAATGGGAGGAGGGAGTAATTATAAGTATACACTTTAGGGGAGGGACAAGGTCAAAAGAGAAAATGGAATAATTGGGGGGCAGGACAAGATGGAGGGAAATACAGTTAGTCTTTCACAACATAACTATTATAGCAGTGTTTTGCAAAACTATACATATATAGCCTATATTGAATTGCCTGCCATCTCAGTAGGGATGGGTGGAGAGGGAGGAAGGGAGAGAAGTTGAAAAGCAAAGTTTTAGGAATGAATGTTGAGAATTGTTTTTGCATGCAACTGGGAAATAAGAAATACAGGTAATGGGGTATAGAAATCTATCTTGCCCTACAAGAAAAGAGAGAAAAATGTGGATAAGGGAATGGAGGGATGTGATAGAAGGAAGGACAGATTGGGGGAAGGGGTAATCAGAATGCACAGTGTTTGGGAGTAGGGAGAGGGAAGACATGTGGTGCAAATTTGGAACTGGAAATTTTGTGGAAATGCATGTTTAAAACAAAAAATAAATCAATAAATTAAAATTTAAAAATTGCTTAAATACCAACAGCTACATGAAGCCTTTTCCAGCCCTTTCAGATGTTAAGCTACCTCAATATTACCTTGTTTCTGTTTCCTATATATTGTGTAATGCATATAAAACTCATTGTGAAGTTGTAAGCTTTCATAGGTTAAAATTGTATTATGTGCTTTGCAACAACTCTGTATCTCTCTACATAAGTGCATGCGGTATGACTTTAGCAAAATGTAAGTTCTTTGAGAACAGAAACTATCTTAATAGATTTTTTAATGGATTTTGGGTTTTATTGTGTGTAACTTTGGTTTCTCCTTCCTTCTTGGAGAGGACTTCAAAATCAGGAAGATGATGCCATGACTTGCAAATGCATTGGCTTTAAGTGAGGGAGGTAAAGTCACTAGCCTTCCTTTTTCCTCTGGAGCTTTCTGGGTCCAGTGACCAGATACTGGTCAGGACAACTGGAGATGGCACACAGTGCAGTGAGAAACCTTGGCCTTTTTAAGCTAAGATCTTTCCAAATACTCACTTTGACTGAGGCAATATCCATTCAGTGATTAATGTGGTTTAAGAGGTGACCCAAGGGATGGCCCCTTGAATCCAAACAAACAAACAAACTGGGAGGGGAAAATCCTCAGGGTTCTTGGCCAAAAGAGAAACAATTACTATTTACATTCACTATGAGCCATCAGGTCCCAAATAATAACAATTAAGTGACACTTGGGTAGGAACCTATTGTGGGCCAATCCCTGAGAACCAGAATAAATTGGATTTAAGGAATGGTCTTTTTTTTTATGTTTTATTTATTTATTTAACTTTTAACATTCATTTTAACACAATTTTGAGTTCCAAATTTTCTCCCCTTTTGTCCCCTCCTCCTACCCCAAAACACCGAGCATTCTAATTGCCCCTATCACCAATCTGCTCTCTCTTCTATCATCCCTCTCTGCCCTTGTCTCCATATTCTCTTTTGTCCTCTAGGGCCAGATAACTTTCTATATCCCTTTACCTGTATTTCTTATTACCCAGTGGCAAGAACAGTACTTGACAGCTGTTCCTAAAACTTTGAGTTCCAACTTCTTTACCTCCCTCCCTCCCCACCCCTTCCCTTTGGAAGGCAAGCAATTCACTATAGGCCAAATCTGTGAAGTATTGTAAATGACTTCCATAATAGTCGTGTTGTATAAGACTAACTATATTTCCCTCCATCCTATCCTGATCCCCATTGCTCCTATTCTCTCTTTTGATCCTGTCCCTCCCCATGGGTGTCGACTTCAAATTGCTCCCTCCTCCCTATGCCCTCCCTTCCATCATCCCCCCCACCCTGCTTATCCCCTTATTCCCCACTTTCCTGTATTGTGAGATAGGTTTTCATACCAAAATGAGTGTGCATTTTATTCTTTCCTTTAGTCGAATGTGATGAGAGTAAACTTCATGTTTTTCTCTCACCTCCCTTCTTTTTCCCTCCACTAATAAGTCTTTTGCTTGCCTCTTCTATGAGAGATAATTTGCCCCATTCCATTTCTCCCTTTCTCCTCCCAATATATTTCTCTCTCACTGCTTGATTTCATTTTTTTAAGATATGATCCCATCCTCTTCAATTCACCCTGTGCACTCTGTCTCTATGTGTGTGTGCGTGTGTGCATGTGTGTGTGTGTAATCTCACCCAGTACCCAGATACTGAAAAGTTTCAAGAGTTACAAATATTGTCTTTCCATGTAGGAATGTAAACAATTCAACTTTAGTAAGTCCCTTATGACTTCTCTTTGCTGTTCACCTTTTCATAGTTCTCTTCATTCTTGTGTTTGAAAGTCAAATTTTCTTTTCAGCTCTGGTCTTTTCATCAAGAATGCTTGAAAATCCTCTATTTCATTGAAAGACCAATTTTTCCCCTGAAGTATTATACTCAGCTTTGCTGGGTAGGTGATTCTTGGTTTTAGTCCTAGTTCCTTTGACTTCTGGAATATCCTATTCCACACCCTTCGATCCCTTAATGTAGAAGCTGCTAGGTCTTGTATTATCCTGATTGTATTTCCACAATACTTGAATTGTTTCTTTCTAGCTGCTTGCAATATTTTCTCCTTGACCTGGGAACTCTGGAATTTGGCCACAATGTTCCTAGGAGTTTCTTTTTTTGGATCTCTTTCAGACGGTGTTCTGTGGATTCCTTGAATATTTATTTTGCCTTCTGGTTCTAGAATCTCAGGTCACTTTTCCTTGATAATTTCATGAAAGATGATGTCTAGGCTCTTTTTTTGATTATGGCTTTCAGGTAGGTCCATAATTTTTAAATTGTCTCTCCTGTATCTATTTTCCAGGTCAGTTGTTTTTCCAAGGAGATATTTCACATTATCTTCCATTTTTTTCATTGTTTTGGTTTTGTTTTGTGATTTCTTGGTTTCTCATAAAGTCATTGGCCTCCATCTGTTCCATTCTAATTTTGGAAGAAGTATTTTCTTCAGTGAGCTTTTGAATCTCCTTTTCCATTTGGCTAATTCTGCTTTTGAAAGCATTCTTCTCCTCATTGGCTTTTTGAACCTCTTTTGCCAATTGAGTTAACCTATTTTTTGAGGTGTTATTTTCTTCAGCATTTTTTTGGGTCTCCTTTAGCAGGGTGCTGACCTGCTGTTCATGCTTTACCTGCATGTCTCTCATTTCTCTTCCCAGTTTTTCCTCCACCTCTCTAACTTGATTTTCAAAATCCTTTTTGAGCTCTTCCATGGCCTGAGCCCATTAAGTGGGCTGGGATACAGAAGCCTTGACTTCTGTGTCTTTCCCTGATGGTAAGCATTGTTCTTCCCCATCAGAAAAGAAGGGAGGAAAAGCCTGTTCACCAAGAAAGTAGCCTTCTATAGTCTTATTTCTTTTCCCTTTTCTGGGCATTTTCCCAGCCAGTGACTTGAATTCTGAGGGTCCTGTCCAAAGCCCCCTCACCTCCGGATCCTCCCAGCTAGTGCTTGGGGTCTGAGATTCAAATGTTGCTTCCCAGCCTTAGGGCTTTGGGCGGGGGCTGGGCTGCTATACAGTGTGAGATCAAGTTCAGGTGCTCAGGTTGGGGCAGGGCCGCCTCAAGGGCTCAGTTCCCTCAGGGGGTTTATGCAGAGACCTTCAACAATGGATCCAGGCTCCTGCCTGCCTGGGGAGCCTTGGTCTGCTCCTGCCTCTGCTGCTGCCTCCCAAGGGGGCTGGAGTTATGGGGGTACCCCACACCCCTCTCGACCCGCCAAAGAGACCCTCTCACTGACCCCCATCACCTGTGGGTGGAGGGACCTGCGTGGCTGCTGGAGATTCCATCCCCAAAGCCTGCTTGGATCCGCTCCTCTCAGTGCCACGCCATGGCAGGGCTGGGCTCTGCTCCCCATCTGCAGCATGGTGGACCTTTTGTGAGAGGTTTGCAGGGCTTTCTGAAACAGAAATCTCATCTGCTCCCCTGTTCTGTGGCTTCTGCTGCTCCAGAATTCGCCGGGGGTTCTTTTTTACAGATATTCTATGGGTTGTGGGTTCGAAGCTAGCGTATGTGAGTCTGTCTACTCCTCCATCTTGGTTCCACCCCAGGAATGGTCTTAAAGAAAGAAACAGCCAGTAAACCCTAAGATATCTAGGTAGGTTTCATCCTTCAAAATATACCTTCCTTTGGGTAAATCTCCCTCAGGTAAAGTCTTGATTCCCCAAGTGGAGAGATGAGAACAGGGGAGAGGAGAGGATAGGAGAGGAGCTGAGTTGCCCAACTGAAACTGATCAGTTCTGTCCCTAATGGGCCACTCAGACTACTCACAGGTTGTTGTTTGTCCTTCATTTTCAAAGAGAACCATGAGGGAATATGATGCCATGGCTTACAAATGAATTGGATTTAAGTGAGGGAGGACTGTGCAGTCACCAACCTCACTTTCTCCTTTGGAGCCATTTGGACCCAGCGGCCATGGATCAGCATATATACGTTAGATTTTTACCATGTCCCTCCCCATCCCAGAAAACTATCTTTTATCATATGTGTGTGCATGTATATGTATATATATCCATGTATGTATGTATATATGTATGTATGTATGCACATATGTACATTTATGTGTGTACACACATACATATATACACATACATATGGGTGTATGTTGTTTTTTAATGTATACATGTAAATGAAGATGATATTGGAGATACCTATTGGTCACTCTCCCACAGCACAGAGCTAGCAGCAATGGTGATTCAGGGGATTCCAAGGATTGGGTACTATGGAGGTGCATGATGAAGACTTTTCTGCCTATGTTCTATAGATGCCTGGGTTAGGTTAGATTCTATTCTTCCTGAGTTTACCATATCTGGGGCAACAAGAAAAGATCAAGCTTGAGAGGAATGGAATAGTGGTGAAAGGGATAATGTGATTCTATAAGATACAAGTCTATGATCTAATCTAGGCAGTGGAGAGGATGGGTTATAATTTGTCTTTCCACCCTGTTCAGGTCTTACTAAGAAGGACAGGACTAAAATTAGGAGGATATCACTCCCTCCCAACAGAAAGAGGTGAGACTAAATCTTAGACTACATCTATCTCTTCATGTGGCTAGCATTCTTGTGTTACCTTTTTACTTCTTAGGTCTCTACTCCAAGGTGGCAGGAGATTGCTCAGCCTCAGACACCCCACATTTAAAAAAAATGCAAATATAATTATTTATATTAGCATAATTTTTACATTTGTTTCTGTTAAAAATTGGTTGCTTGAACTATAAATCCTACTAAGTAAAAGTTTTATCCTGAACACCCACACTCTTCTCATTGCCAACTTACACTGGTGATCACCCTATATACAGTCCCAAAACAAAGATATGATGTTATGAAAATGGGAAGTGGTTGGGGAGAGGTTTACCAGAGGTTTGAAATCCAGATACCTTTATTTAATATCCGAGTGCTTTGGAATTTGGTTGAAAACATCCTGCCAGTCTTGGGTCAAAGGGTCAAAAGACTGGAGGTCTAAAACCAGACTAGCTCTTAGAGTGACCAAGTCAATGATAGGCCATGATTCATTTATCTCATAGACAAAAAACAAAGCCCCAAACCTATTTAAGCTCCAGTTTGAGGGATTTATGCAAATGTACTGATAATTAAATAAAAATTAAATCCTGAGCCTTCAGATAACTTCTAGCCACCATGTCAGAGATGAGAATCCATAGCTAGCTCCATTCTGCCTAAACAAATGGCTTCTTGGTTTCTTGTCATCCTTACTCTCACTGTATAGCAAAGCCATTCACAGACAACATTATTAAAATGTTTCCCTTTATTTAGAAAAAAAAATGCATTTTAAGGAATCAGAAAGCAAGTTAAAAGAAGAGGGAAACAGGAATAAATAATGCTCACTTTTTAAAGAAAACAAGCAAACACGTAAGAAAGAAAGAAAGAAAGAAAGAAAGAAAGAAAGAAAGAAAGAAAGAAAGAAAGAAAGAAAGAAAGAAGAAAGAAGGAAGGAAGGAAGGAAGGAAGGAAGGAAGGAAGGAAGGAAGGAAGGAAGGAAGGAAGGAAGGAAGGAAGGAAGGAAGGAAAGAAAGAAAGAAAGAAAGAAAGAAAGAAAGAAAGAAAGAAAGAAAGAAAGAAAGAAAGAAAGAAAGAAAGAAAGAAAGAAAGAAAGAAAGAAAGAAAAAGAAAAGAGGGAGGGAGGGATGAAGGGAGTAAGGAAGAAAGGGAGAAAGGAAGGAAGGATGGAAGAAAAAAGAGAAAAATAAGAAAGAGAAGAAAAAGAAGAGAGAGAAACCACTTTTACCACTGTTGCAGCAGTTACTCCAGGTTAGATTCTCTCAATGACTAGAGTAATGAGCAGGAAGAAGAAAACCTCTCACTACTTCAAAATTTAAAGTCAACTCTCATGCCAGGCATGCTCCACTTACTATTGGTCACAGCCACTACAGCTGTTTCCTCTCTCATGCATTAGTCATATTTACTACTTCCCAGGTCATCAAAAATCTACCCAAGCCTGCTCATACTGTATAATAGATTTCATCTGGGAAATGAGATTCTATGCCAAGAAATTTTTGCAATTTTGAACATTTCCTAGGAGACTTTCAGTGACAAATCTGTCCAAAAGTCAACAAATCTAGGATTTGTCTCAATGATCTTTTACCCTCTAATGGATCAATATCTCACCATTTGGAGTTTAGCCATAGAAAATTCGGGGTCATATTGTACTCTTCTTCCTGGAGGCATGGTCACTACCAGGCCACCCTGATGTAAGCAATTCTCTGGGACTATAAGTTACAAAGGAGAAGTGGATATGCACCTTTGGAGCAGTTTCTACCCTAGGCTGACCACATCCATGACATACAGTTACACAGAACAGTAGTTTTGAAAGGCAGTTAGGTGGCACAGTGGATAGATTCATCTTCCTGAATTGAAGTCTGGCCTCAGAAGCTTACTAGCTGTTTAACCTTGGTAAGTCACTAAACCCCATTTGCTTCGGTTTTCTCATCTGTAAAATGGGCTGGAGAATGAAATGACAAATCACTCTAGTATCTTTGGCAAGAAAACCCCTAATAGGGTCAGAAAGAATTGGACATGACTGAAACAACCAAACAACAATAGCAGCATTTAAAAGCTTGTTTCGCATGGATGAATATCAAAAATACTTAGAAAATTTTGCATTTTTAAAACTTCTAACAGTTCTGACAGAAACATATTATGTTACATAGTCTTTCATTTGCTAGTGTTCTTAGCTTCATGTCTCCTTTTCTGAGTTGATATTAAGGCATCACTCAACTTCCCATCTGCTGTTATACCTGGATTCGGTAGCCCCTGGTATCCAGTCCTCTGTCTCTCCTCATTTCACTTCCTTTTGTGATGACTTTCCCTATAAGATTGTAAACTTCTTGAGGGCAGAGACTGTCTTCTTTTTTCTTATCTGTATCCCCGGTGCTTAGAACAGTGATTGGCATATAGTAGGCCATTGCTAATTGTTTGTAGAATAGAATTGAAAATAACTTTACCTTCTCTGAACATAATTTTTACCTACAAGTCATAGCTATGATTACATGTACCATTTTAGGGGATCAAATTGGCCGTTTGAAGACCTGGGCTCTGGCCCCTGCTACTGGTTATAAACTCTGGGCAAGACCCTTAAAATTCTTGTGCTTCCCTTTCTTTATCCCTAAAATGATTCTGTGGAATGAAATGATTTTAGCTCCCTTCCAGTTCTAGCCTCCTGTATTAAGTAGAGCAATTATTAACCTTTCTATTGAGAAATTGTATCTGATGCTGCTTGGCTCTGAGGTGTATAGAGGTGAATCCATGGAAATTACAGGTCAGGAAATTACTAGCTTCATTAAATAGAGGCTGAATGCTTCCTATTTTCCTTTGTTCAATTAATTAAAATAAATAATTAAAATGAAGTATTCCCCATTGAACTCCAAAGTGTGACAATCCCAAACAGCCACTCTTCTTATGTGTGATAAATACTATAAGAATACCTCATTATATAGGACAGAATGAAACGTTGTATTTTGTTATGAAATGACATTATCTTCACAATAAAATTTAGCAGAGGGCTTGTATGACTGATCCATTTAGCCCAACTAGAAACATTTCACTTATTAAATTAGTATTCTTGATTACTCTTCACTTAACAGCTGTGTTACACTTAAAGTTGCTGTAATTTACTGGGAAGTCTATAGATGAAGAAACCTTACTAATTTTCTATCATTTAATTCACAAATGCATCCAAGTAGGAACAACTTTTATTCCCTATACAATATAGGAGGATTTTTGTATATTAAAATTTGAAACTTACAGTCTTTAAAAAAACATCATTTACATAGAGTGTCTTGGTTCCTTAATAGAGGAAACTGAAGGATGTGTAGGGTTTCCTGACCACAAAAGTTCTGGGAAATCAAAGGTATGATCATGTGGGGACACTCATCACATACTTTTAGTATATTTAAAAGAATATACAGATCTGAGATGTGAGGTAGAGGTAGTTACCCAAAATGAATATGAGGTCAATGACTGTGACTATCCAGTCAAATTGGGAAAGAAATTAACTGATAAAAAGGGGGAAAAGTGGGTCATTTTTCTTTTCTTTTTTTTTAAACTTCTTTTTTCTTCTTTTCTCTTCTTTTGTTTTTTTTTATTTTATTCTTAATTTAATGAACCTGAGAAACAAAGAAAGAGAACATTTGCATATACAATGAAAAACAGAAAAGGAACTATATATGAATCTAAAAATTTCATTACATTCATCCTGTTTTTTGGAAAGTATATAATAAAATTAATATTTTTAAATTTCCTGGTTTTCTTTTTCTCCCTTTAAACTTCTTTCTGTTCCTTTTTGTGTGATTTAAAGGTGCCTCAGGCAGTGAGGTGGTGCAGTGAAGAGAGCACCAGCGCTGAAGTCAGGAGTAACTAATTTCAAATCTGAACCCAGACACTTACTAGATGTATGAACGTTGGCAAATCACTAAATCCTGATTGCCTCAAAAAAAGTAAAAAAGGAAGCCTCATTTTTTTCTTTTTTTTCCCTTTTAGATAGCTCTATTAGTAGCTTCTCCTTCACAATGTATACATACATGCATGTATATACAACACACACACACACACACATATATATACATATATATACATATATATGTATATATATATATATGCTTGCCTATGTGTACATATAGACACACACACAGAAACACACACACACGCACATTCCAAGAAAGCAAATCCACTCCTTTGTTTGACAGGTCAAAAAGGCATGAATCATTCTGCAGGAGATAAGTACTATTGAACATTATAGAAGAAAGATTGTCCATAGTTCTTAAGTCTTTACAAGTTAATTTTATAATGTTATTTCTTTCTAAGTAACTAAGATCTGGTTCTATTCACTTTACTTTGAATCAGTTAATACAAAATTTCTCAGGTTTCTCAGAAATAATCACTTTCATCCCATATTAATATTGTTCCATTAAATATGCTATAGACTTTTCAGCCACTTGATAATTGAAAAACACCACCTACAACTGCTAAAACAGAAAGAGCTGGTGGGAATATTTTTGCCCTCCTGCATCTTTTTCTCCACTTTCTTTGATCTCTTTGTTATATAGAGCTCAGTAATTTTATTGGTATGTCAAAGGAAATCCACAGTTTAATAACTTTTCAACATAGCTCTAAATTTCTTTCCAGAATGGTGGTGATTGCCAGGCCTAGAGGCCTGAGGGTTACCCAAGTCTTCCCTTACCTCTATCGGAGGTCTTCGGTTGGCCAAACTGGATGCTCGTATGAGAGAAAGGACATTCCAGAGTCGAACAAGGGTTGAGCTTTATTTCAGGGTCTAGTTACAAGTGCAGGGGAATTCTTCCTTAGGAGGGAGCGAAGAATCTCCCAAGGAGGCAAAGATCTTACAATAAGAGATTGGAAGTAGAAGTATAAGCGGGGAGAGAGGGGGAGGGGAGAGAGGAGAGAGGAAAAGCGGAGCCTTGTTGTCCTGTCCGCTCCGCCCCCCTCCG
The DNA here is from genome assembly GCF_028372415.1 of Notamacropus eugenii. Lineage (NCBI taxonomy): Eukaryota > Metazoa > Chordata > Mammalia > Diprotodontia > Macropodidae > Notamacropus > Notamacropus eugenii. The sequence continues at coordinate 365,026,192 of NC_092873.1, read as the reverse complement.
CCCAAGAGAGCTTTCAGGCTTTTCTGATCCTACTTAAACTCTCCAGCAGCATAGTTTGCATCTGAATACCGTGCTGTTAGATAACAATAGTGTGCCCAGATCCGGGACAATCTCGAGGGAGGGGAGAGCTCTCTCCCATCACGTTTCTCACGGGAAGAGGTGGAAATACACGAGATAGCTCGGTTCACCTCGATTCCCAGTCGTTTCCTGGGGGGTCTCGTGAGAACTCTAAGATTTAGAAGTTCCCACCTTTACCCGCCCGAGACTGTCCACCTGGAATTGAGCTTCCATCCCCAGCAGGTGATGAGGGTGGAAGGGAGGTGGTGAGACCCCCACAAAGACCACGGTACCAGGGGCAGGCCACCTGGAAGAAATTCACATACTCAAACATTGTTAAGGTCAAGGTAAAGATTTATTGTGCTTTTCAGCGGGCAAGAGTTCTTAGGGAACCTGCAACCTTGGAGGGGTATAAGTAAAGTTTATATAAGACATTCCACAGTACAGCATGTGCCAAATATGCGAACTTGGTGCTTTGGGATGGGATCAAGGAATGGTTAGTTCTAAAAGGAACATGCACTTTTGGTATCTACTGCCCAGGTATTTTACCCAAAACTGATTGGGAAATAGCCCAAAGGAGGACTGCCTGAAGGTGTGATTTTAGGCTTGATATGTCACTCAGAAATACCAAGTTTCTCATCAATGTTTTGTTAGATAAGGTAAACATAAGGAAATATATGTATGTCTAAGTCTAGGATATATATGATTGGTCAGTGAGTAGTAGATGTCATTATAACCCAGTGCACATCCAGTTCAGTCAGTACGTAGTTCTGATTAACAAGTTCTATAGGTGCAGCTGGCTTCTGCAACAGGAAGGAAGATACTAGTTGTTGCTGGGGCAGATTGTGTCATTGTACTAGGGAGAAACTGCCTGATATAGTATTTTGACACTAGAGAGAAATGTGATTTTTAAAGAGAAATGTGATTTTAGAAATGGGGTCCTAGTACATATACTCAAGCCCTGCATCAGTGTGACCTAATTCATAGCTTTACACTTTCCAAGGTCACTTTATAAGGACACATTAAGACCCTTTTTCCCCCCAGTATTCCACCTATCCCAGGTAGGTGATCTTGACCTGGCACAAAGTAAAAATTATTCAGCAAATCTAGATTTTTTTTAAGGGCTGTATGTTCTGAAGTAGCTGGTTAGCACTTACCTCAGAAAAGAAGTACCAATGTGCCTTTTGAAAAGAAACATCCAAAAGGCTAAAGTGAACATCAGATCACTGGAAAGGGAGGTAATATATAGCAAAATGAAAAATCAGTGAACTTAGATTCAGAGAAGCTAGATTTAAATCTCACATCTACTAGTTTCTTTTGTGTCTTAGAAAAGTAACTTCTCTCACCCTCAGTTTTTTTCTCTGCAAAATGAAGAGGTTGGACTAAATTATATGTGTCATCATTTACAGATTTATATTCTATTACTGTACTACAGTAGGAAGAAGGCTTTGGTCCAGAAGTCATGGGATATGCAACTGAAAACGTGAAAATTATTGCAATCAGCAAAAGCTTGAATTGTTGACATGAATGACGTAATGTTTTTGCCTTTGTTGTTATTAATAGTCACTTTTTAACTATCTTTTTAGCCAGAGTACATAGGAGTTGTAAAGAATTATACTTTTCAGTAGGATGCATTCCTCAAGATCTGAATGTGGACTTCAGTATTCTTCCCCCAAAAAAGATTTTTTACTTCTGGCACATAAATTATACATTTATTATATAACAAAATTAATGTTTAACATAGTAAAGTGAGTATATGAATAATAGGAATTTGAATCCTGACTCAATTCCTTACTCCTTGTTTAACGTTGGGCAAGTCACTTCATCTCTGGGTCTCAGTGTAGTCCTGTGCAAAAATGGAAGATTGGATTAGATTACCTTTTAAGATTTCCCTAGCTCTAATACCTAGTATTAACTCAAATATTCAGGCCTACTCAATAAATGCTTGTTTGTGACCTAAAATGCTATATTTTGTCATTTACTAGCATAAAGACCTCAATTGATCAGATAATTGAAAATATTACTTATTAGTTCAACATAACTGCAAAATGAAACCATGAATCCAAGAATCACAGTTTACTTGCCAGTAACAGACTAGAACATACTAAAAGTGCAAAAAAGCTCTAAATCAGGGAGCTTCTGCCCATAATGGGGAGTCATTAAAACTAACCAGTCTTTGGAAGTGCTGAATTATTTACTGTTCAGCTATGCTACAATTAAAATGAGTGTGAAATCTTTTTACATTAGTTAAATTATTCTCTACTTGAATTTTACATTTAATTAGATTTTACTCATAGACACTAACACATAAACATATTAACAAAAACATAGATGGAAAAAATTGTTAATAGATTTCCATGCAATTTCAAACTTATGTGACAGAGCTATTGAATTACCAGGACTCCAGTAGAGGCATAGTATTTATATAAATATACTATACAAGGACAAAGGATGGAAAGGTTATTTTTTAATGTAGGAGATTCTGCTCAATAAGCATCTACTAAGCACCTAATCAATGCAATGCATAATGACAAATGCTGGAGACAAGACAAAAAAAGAACAGGAAATTCCCTACTCTCAAGGAGTAGAATAGTTTACTGGAAAGATTCATAGACAAGGTTGCCTTAGAGCTGAGCTGTGAAATACGAATAAGTATTCACAAGTTTGAGGTGACATTACAAATAGAGAGAATTCCATCTTGTGGTTGGGGAGAGGGGAGAGATGGGAAGAAATTTTGGAACTAAAAATCTTTTGGAAATGAATGCTGACTAAAATAAGTAGATTAATATAAATGAAACAGACAATAATATGAAGACAGGCATGTATGTTAGTAAAAAGGTACAATAAGTATAAGACACAGCATGGAAACTAGCTTGGAAAAGCATGGTGCACATGAAGGATAATTTATATTAAGGTGAAAAAGGTAGGAAGGTATTAGTCTCTGAATGAATGAATGAAAAAAAATTACTAAGTACTCATTGGAGCAGTTAGATGGTATGATAAATAGATAGAGTAGATAGAGTGCCAGGCCTGGAGTCAGGAAAACTCAACTTTCTGAGTTCTAATCTGGTCTCAGATACTTCCTAGCTGTGTGATCCTGGGCAAGTCACTTAACCTTGTTTGCCTCAATTTCCTCATCTGTAAAATGAGCTGGAGAAGGAAATGACAAACCACTCAAACATCTTTGCCAAGAAAATCCCAAATGGCATCACTGAGTCAAAAATTACTTAACAACAACAACAAAAAGCACTTATTACCTACCAAGAACTATACTTATTGCTAAGGATGTAATTGCAAAGAAAAAAATAGTCAGACTCTTAAGAAATCACTACTCTGATTGGAAGAGACAAAAAATTTTTGAGAATTCAGCTTCAAAGAAGAAAATTTTGAAGATTTTAGCAGCATGGCAAATGGCAAGGTCCAGGAGTCCTTAGGACATATCAGCAGGTCAGTGGACTGTGACTGGTTGACTGAAAGACATACTCACAAGACAAATGGTAAGACCTTAAGGACTTTCAAACTCTATGATAAGGCATATGTTAAGGCTTGGTGGTTTCTCACCTCATAAGAATTGAATTTGTTGATTCCTCACAAATGCAAACATGTGTGTAACCATATTGTTCTTTCTGCTTGCCCATCTGAATTATGTCTGGGTAGACCTAGTTCAGGAGGTTTTAAAAGAAAGGCAAGCAAAAAGGGTACTCCAGATAACATTATGGATGACTTTTAAGCCATATTAAAGGATTTAAACTATATTCATAGAGAATATGAAACCATAGAAGGATATTGAGAAACAAATTACATGCAAATGTGGGAGACGAAAATAACTTTGTTCTTAAGTATGAATGGGAGAAGATAAAACATGAGAGCCAGAAGCAGAGAGAGTTAGAAGGTGGTTTCAGGAGGCCAAATCGGTAGTAATGAGATTCATTATTGGCAGCAGTAATAGAAAAGTTGAGACAGACTAGAAAAATCTTGCAGAGTTAGAATCAGTAAGGCATGTTAACTGATTAGAAATGAGAGATAAAGGAAAGAGAAGAGCCAAAGATAACACAAAACTTTTAAACATTAGTGTTATCTAGAGTGAGGAATAGTGATTACAAAACCCCAGTGTGGCTTCATCAAGAACAGTATAAGCCCCTATAATTTCTAAACTGGTAGTTCAGCCGAATTCTGTAAAGTTTATATAGGCTTTAGCAAAGACTGGCAAAATAGTACATTCTACATTTGTGGGGAAATTGGAGTGGTTTGTATCAGGCTTTAAAGTATTTAGACAGATTCAGAATTGGTGAAATAGCTGGACTGAAAGGGTATCTATTAATGGTTCAAAGTTGATTTGGCTGGACATCTCCAGGAGAGTATCTGAAGACCCTGTATAGCATAATGCTTTTACTGTTGACTTGGATAAAGTCATAAATGGCACACTGATAAAATTTGAAGATGACATAAAACAAGGAGCAGTAACTAATATACTTCATGACATGAAATACATGACAAAAAGCTCTTGGCAAGTATTGAACTGAATCTAATGAGATGAAATTCTGTAGGCATGAAATTGCAGTCTTATATTGTGATTCAAATGATGAAGTAAACAAACAAAAGATGAAGAAGGCACAACTCCATAAAGGTTTGTCTAGAAAAGATCTAGGGGAAGGGCTAGTGGACTGCAAGATCAATATGAGTCAGCATTGTGAATATGATCTTGAAAGGCCTTCAAAGAAGCATGACATCCAAGAGTAGGCCAATGACCCTGCTGAACTCTGGTTAGAATATATCTGGAGTATTATGTTCAGTTCTGGGCGCCAACATTTAGGAGTGCAAGCAGCATGGTGATAGGCCTTCAGTTCATATCATATATTAATCTTTTGAAGGAATTGTTTCTGTTTATCTTATTCAGGAAAGACTTCAGGCAGAATTGATAATTGCCTTCAGGTACTCATGGAGTCATCATGTTGGAGAGTGATGATTCTTTTGGTTTATATTAGAGGGAAGAATTACGAGTAAAAGATACGACTTACAAAGAAGAGGATTTAAGACTAATGAAGGGGATGGGGGTAGTGCAATACCATTTAAAGTATCCAATAGTGTAGTGTTCTGCCGCTAGAGGTTGCGGGTTCCCCTTTAATAAAGATCTTCAAGGAAGGGTTATGTGGTCATTCATTGGACATGTTATATTGGTGATCATTTTTGGTTATGGAGTAGAGTAATTGATTGTTATATTCTCTCCTAATTTCCAAACTCTGCAGTTCTGAGACTGGGCAAATAGTGATGCTACTGACAAAAGTTGGGGAGTTAGAAGCAAAAGAACAAATTTTCAGAGAAAATAAGGAATATTAATTTGAACATACACAATTTGAGATTTCACTGATATGTGTCAAGAATTTCAGTACTGACTTGCAGTTTGGTGAATCATTCAGGTGGAAGTGAGTGATGAGTCTGTGAGAATAGATGAAGTTGTTAAAGTGGAGACTACTAATACAGAAGAAATAACAGAACAATAAGGACATATAACTAAAGGAATTGATAAAAAGAAAAAAAATACATAGTCACATAGAAGAAAATTGACCAGAGGGGTAGGAGAAAACCAGAAAAAAATGATGCCACAGAAACCAAGTAGAAAGACATAAATGACACTGACAGGAGGAACTTCCAGGAATCAAGATGGTAAGATAAGCAGTAAATTGCTGTAAGTTTTCAATATTTGCCTTCAAATAACCATACAATAATATCTCATCACAAATCGTGGAAAAGCAGAAAACAGTTGCTTAGCCCATGAAACTTGGAAGTTCAGCAAGAAAGGTCAGTCCCACTTTGGCAAAAGAGGAATACATACAGAGGACAGGAAATATCCAGCAAACGAGTGGGAGATCCTGAGCCACTGGAGCCAGCAAATGCCAACACTATGACCTCCTGTGTCTCTTAGCATAGAGAAGGGCACAAGCTGACTCCAGCTCCAAGGATCACCACATACTTCAGCTTAGCCCCAGGAAAATAGGCATCCTCCAGCAAGATAAGAAAGTAGGCCAGAACTCCATGTGCTTCAATGCAGAAACACCCCACCTCAGCACCAATTAAGCTTCCAAACTCTTGTGTCTTCCAACTGTACCATTCAACAGCCATCCCAGTCCCTTATCATAGTACCAGACACAGGAGTCCCCTGGGGGCCTCAGGGAAACATTAATGCAGCACCAGGTAAACAAATCAGGACTTGTAGCCAGTGACACAACAAGCCTGGGACAGTATCCCTTCCACCTAGGGATGCAGAGCTAAAATTTAAAAAGAAGAAAGGAAGGAAAGAAGGAAGGAAGGAAGGAAGGAAGGAAGGAAGGAAGGAAGGAAGGAAGGAAGGAAGGAAGGAAGGAAGAAAGAAAGGAAGGAAGAAGGAAGGAAGGAAAGAAGAAAGAAAGAAAGAAAGAAAGAAAGAAAGAAAGAAAGAAAGAAAGAAAGAAAGAAAGAAAGAGAGAAAGAGAGAAAGGAAGAAGAAAAAAAAGAAAGGAGAAAAAGAAAGAAAGGAAAGAAGGAAAGATGAGCAAAAAACAACCATAAAAGAACCTGAGCATAGAAAGTTATTGTGATGACAGGGAAGACCAAGAAACAAACTCAGAAGAGGATAACAATATCAAAACACCTATGGAAAAAGTCCCAAAGAAAAACAGCAAGTGACCTCAAGTCCAAAAACAAAAAGCTCATGGAAGACCTCAAAAAGAAGATTTATAACATTATGAGAGATAGAATACAAAACAGAAAAAGAAATGAGAGTGGTGTAAAAGAATTAGGAAAAAAGAGTCAACAGCTTGGAAAACTGCTTAAAAAGTAAAATTGGCCAAATGGAAAAGGAGATTCAAAAATCCACTGAAGAAAGCACTTCCTTAAAGTGTATAGTTCACCAAATGGAAAACAAAGTACAAAAGCTAATTGACAAAAACAGCATCTCAGATTTTTACTTGTTATGCTGTTTCAGAATTTGTTTTTGGGTGCCACTTTATGACTGTATGGAGAAAAACATGGGAGAGTTACAATGACTTACAGCTAACTCTGACAAATAGAAACTAGTGACTCATTATTGCTGTTGCTTTGTTCTCAAAGACATCAGGAAGATGATGCCATAGAATGCAAATGAATTAGATTTAAGTGAGGGAAGGCTGTGCAAAGTCACCAGCCTCACTTTCTCCTCTGAAGCCATTTGAGTCCAGTGGCCTGATATAAATTCTGACAATTGGAGACTGAGGGACCTTAGAATCAATCAAACAAATTTGAAAGAATGAAAAAAAATTGGTAGAAAATGTAAAAGGAAAAATCTCATGGGAAAACCAACTGACCTGGAAAGTAGAACCAAGAGAAACAATATCAGAACCACTGGGCTACCTGAAAGCCGTAATCAAAGAGAGGAGCTGGACATCATCTTTCAAGAAATTATCAAGGAAAACTCCCTTTATAGCCTGGAACCAGAGGGCAAAATAGATGTTGGAAGAATCCACCAATCACCTCAGCAAAGAGATCCCAAAATAACAATTCCAAGGACCATTATAGACAAATTTCTGATTATCGGATCAAGGAAAACAAACACTAAAAGTTTCCAGAAAGAAACAATTGAAATATCAGGGAGTCAAAATCAGGATTATGCAAAGACTTGGCAGTTGCAATATTAAAAGATTGGAGTTCATGGAATATGAAATTCTGGAAGGCAAAAGAGACAGGTCCTGAGACTAAAACCAAGAATCACTTAACCAAAAACTTTAAGCATGATACATCAAGGAAAAAAGTGATCATTCACCGAAACAGAAGGATTTCAAGTTTTCTAAGAAGACTAGAAGGAATCAAAAATTTGACCTCCAGTATCAACACCCAGGAGAAACATAACAGGGAAAAAAGGAAAAGAAAAAAAATAAGGGATTGAATAGAGCTAAACTATTTACATCCCATAAGGGAAGATGATAGTTTTAACTCTTAAAAATTGTATCATTAACAGTATAGCTAGAAGGAATATGCACAGAGAGAGGGTAGAGGTATAAGGTGAATTTGAGAGAATGACATAAAAATAAATTGAGGGATGAAAAAGAGAAGCACAATTCATGCAGTAGAAAGGAAGAGGTAGAATGGGATAAATGACTTTACATAAATAGGAACAAAAGACTTATTACATTGGAGGGAAAAAATGGGAGGGTGGGCAACGCATATCACTTGAACTTTAATGTCATCAGTATTGGCCCAAAGAGCCAACAATCATTTGAATATAGAAGTCTATCTTACCCGTTAAAGAAATGGGAGGGACTGGAGGAGCCACACATATGCCAGCTCCGAATGCACAGTCCATAAAATATCTGTAAAGAAGAACTCTCAACAAATTCTGGAGCAGCAGAAGCCACAGAACAACAGAGTCGATGAGATTTCTGTTCCAGAGAGACCTGAAAACCTGACACAAAAGGTCCGTCATGCACCAGACCCAGAGCGGAGCCCAGTCCTGCCTTGGCCGTGCAGTGCTGGGAGGAGCAGATCCAAGCAGGCTTCAGGGACAGAATCTCCAGTGGCCACCTGGGTCCCTCCATCCATGGGCACTGTGGGTGAGTGAGAGGGTCTCTTTGGCTGGCCAAGAGTGGAGTGGTGTGTCCCCATAACTCAGGCCTCCTCAGGAGGCAGCAGAAGAGGTGGCAGTGGAGGGAGCAGGGGACGGGGGCTCCCCAAGCAGGCAGGAGCTCAGATCTATTGTTGAAGGTCTCCTCATAACCCCCTGAGGGAACTGAGCCCCAGAGTGGCTGCCCTGCCCCCACCCAAGCAGCTGAACTTGATCTCACATTGAATAGCAGCCCCACCTCCGCCCAAAGCCTTGAGGCTGGGAAGCAGCATTTGAATCTCAGACCCCAATTGCTGGCTGGGTGGATCTGGAGGCATGGTGGGGGTGGAAAGAAAACTCAGAAGGCAAGTCACTGGCTAGGAAAATGCTCAGAAAAGGGAAAAAAAATAAGACTATAGAAGGTTCCTTTCTTGGTGAACAGATATTTCCTCCCTTCCTTTCAGATGAGGAAGAACAAGGCTTTACCATCAGGGAAAGACACAGAAGTCAAGGCTTCTGTATTCCAAACATCCAGAATAAATATTCCACTGGCTCAGGCCATGGAAGAGCTCAAAAAGGATTTTGAAAATCAAGTGAGAGAGGTGGAGGAAAAACTGGGAAGAGAAATGAGAGAGATGCAAGAAAAGCATGAAAAAACAGGTCAACACTTTGCTAAAGGAGACCCAAAAAATGCTGAAGAAAATAACACCTTGAAAAATAGGCTAACTCAATTGGCAAAAGAGGTTCAAAAAGCCAATGAGGAGAAGAACACTTTATAAAGCAGAATTAGCCAGATGGAAAAGGAGGTTCAAAAGCTCACTGAAGAAAATACTTCTTTCAAAGTTAGAATGGAACAGATGGAGGCTAATGACTTTATGAGAAACCAAGAAATCACAAAACAAAACCAAAAGAATGAAAAAATGTGAAATATTTCACTGGAAAAACAACTGACCTGGAAAATAGATCCAGGAGCAACAATTTAAAACTTATGGGACTACCTGAAACCCATGATCAAAAAAAGAGCCTAGACATCATCTTTCATGAAGTTATCAAGGAAAACTGCCCTGAGATTCCAGAACCAGAGGGCAAAATAAGTATTCAAGCAATCCACCCATAACCGCCTGAAAGAGATCCAAAATGAGAAACTCCTAGGAACTTCATGGCCAAATTCCAGAGTTCCCTGGTCAAGGACAAAATATTACAAGCAGCTAGAAAGAAACAATTCAAGTATTGTGGAAATACAATCAGGATAACACAAGATCTAGCAGCTTCTACATTAAGGGACCGAAGGGCAAGGAATATGATATTCCAGAAGTCAAAGGAAGTAGGACTAATACCAAGAATCACCTACGCAGCAAAACTGAGTATAATACTTCAGGGGAAAAAATGGTCTTTCAATGAAATCAGGGACTTTCAAGCATTCTTGATGAAAAGACCAGAGCTGAAAAGAAAATTTGACTTTTAAACACAAGAATGAAGAGAAACATGAAAAGGTAAACAGCAAAGAGAAGTCATAAGGGACTTACTAAAGTCGAACTTTTTACATTCCTACATGGAAGGAAAATATTTGTAATTCTTGAAACTTTTCAGTACCTGGGTAGTGGGTGGGATTACACACACACACACACACACACACAGAGAGACAGAGAGCACAGAGGGAATTGAATAGGATGGGATCATATCTTAAAAAAATGAAATTAAGCGGTGAGAGAGAAATATATAGGGAGGAGAAAGGGAGAAATGGAATGGGGCAAATTGTCTCTCATAAAAGAGGCAAGCAAGAGACTTTTTAGTGGAGGGAAAAAGAAGGGAGGTGAGAGAAAAACATGAAGTTTACTCTCATCACATCCCACTAAAGGAAGGAGTAAAATGCACACTCATTTTGGTGTGAAAACCTATCTTACAATACAGGAAAGTGGGGGAGAAGGGGATAAGCAGGGTTGGGGGGGATGATGGAAGGGAGGGCAATGGGAGGAGGGAGCAATTTGAAGTCATCACTCTAGGGGAGGGACAGGATCAAAAGAGAGAATAGAAGCAATGGGGGGCAGGATAGGATGGAGGGAAATATAGTTAGTCTTACACAACACGACTATTATGGAAATCATTTGCAAAACTACACAGATATGGCCTATATTGAATTGCTTGCCTTCCAAAGGGAAAGGGGGGGGGAGGGATGAAGAGAAGTTGGAACTCCAAGTTTTAGGAACAACTGTCAAGTACTGTTCTTGCTACTAGGAAATAAGAAATACAGGTAAAGGGGTACAGAAAGTTATCTGGCCCTACAGGACAAAAGAGAAGATGGGACAAGGGAAGGGAGGGATGTTAGAAGAGAGGGCAGACTGGTGATAGGGGCAATTGGAATGCTTGTTTTTTTCGGCTGGGGGGAAGGAACAAATGGGGAGAAAATTTGGAACCCAAAATTTTGTGAAAATGAATGTTAAAAGTTAAATAAATAAATTTAAAAAAAATAAGAGGGAAAGAGATCAAGCATAATGAGGGGGAGTATGAACTGACAGAAAGAATGGAACATCAGGTGTGGTGTTACAAGCAAAACACTGCTGAGAAAGGAAAGGAGAGAGAGGACATACAGGAGAAAAAACAGAATGGAGCTAATAATCATAACTATAACTATAATGTGGATGGCATGAATTCTCCCATGAAACAGAAGCAGTTACCAGAGTGGATCAAAAACAAGAATACTATGATATGCTGCTTTCAAGAAACTCACTTGAAGCAAAGAGACACACGCAGAGTAAATGTAAGGAGCTGGAGCAGAATCTACTGCGCTTTAACAAGTTAAAAAACAAACAAGGGATGGTAATCCTGATCTCAAAGTAAAAAATAGCCACAATTAAAAGAGATAAGGAAGGAAACTCTATCTTGCTAAAAGGTACCATAGACAATGAAGCAATATCAACATTAAACATATATGCACCAAGTGATATAGCATTCAAGAAATTATCAAGGAAAACTGCCTTCATAGCCTGGAACCAGAGGACAAAATAGATATTGGAAGAATCCACCAATCACCTCAGCAAAGAGATTCCAAAATAACAATTACATTATAGACAAATTTCTGGTTATTGAATCAAATGTAAAATGGATAAATTTGATTATATTAAACTAAAAAGCTTCTGCACAAATAAAAGCAATCAAGATCATAAGGAAAACAGAAAGATGGGAAACAATATTAATAGCAAGTATCTCTGATAAAGGTCTCATTTCTCAAATATGTAGCAAAATGAGTCAAATTTATGAGACTACAAGCCAATTGAAAAATGGACAAAGATATGAACAGGCAGTTTTCTGATAAAGAAATCAAAGCTGTGTATAGTCATATAAAAATTCTCTAAATCATTTTTGATTAGAGAAATCCAAATTAAAATAACTCTGGGGTACCTCTTTATATGTATCAGATTGGCTAATATGACAGAAAATGAAAATGATAAACACTGGAGAAGATGTGGGAATATTGGGACACTAATACACCATTGGTGGAGTTGTAAACTGATCCAACCTTTCTGGAGAGCAATTTGGAACTATGCTCAAAGTGCAATCAAACTTTGCCTACCCTTTGATCCAAAATCACTAACTACTATGTCTGTATCCAAAGAGATCATAAAAAAGGAAAAGCACCTACATGTGAAAAAAATTTTTTACCAGTCCTTTTCATGTTGTCAAAATATTGGAAATCAAGGGGATGCCCATCAATTGGGGAATGGCTGAATAGATTGTAGTATATGAATGTAAGGGAATACTATTGTATAAGAAGAAATGATGAACAAGCAGATTTCAAAATCTCCAGAAAGACTTGTATGAACTAATGCAAAATGAAATTAACAGAACCAAGTAAACATTGTACAAAATATCAACAATATTGTGTGATGATTAACTATAAATGGCTCAGTTCTCAGCAACACAATGATCCAAGACAAGTACAAGTACAAATAACTCATGGAGGAAAGTGCTATGCATATCCAGTCAAAGATCTGATGGACTCAGTGCCAATCACAGCATATTTTTTTCACTTACTTTGTTCTTTTTTGTGTTTTTTTTTCCTTTTGATCTGTTTGTTCTTTCACAACTGTGACTAATGTGAAAATATTTTTGCATAATAGTACATTTATATCAAACTGCCTACCATTTTCAGAACAGGGGAGGGAAGGGAAAGAGGGAGAAAAATTTGAAACTCAAAATCTTGTAAAAAAAATGCAAAAATTTTCTTGACATTTAAGTGAAGAAAAATAAAATACTACTAAAAAATGATGGTGACAAATATTGCAGAGGCTAAAGATGATGAAAACGTGAAAAGTATTTTTAGAATTTTCTATAAGATGGTCATTTGTGAAGTTTGTGAAAAGTTCTATAACAAAGTGTGTATGGAAATAAGTTTCCTAGCTATTTAGTGACATAAGCATGTGGTAAGGAAGTTATGGCATCTAGTATACTTTTCCTAACAGATTGTACAGTGAAAAGAAGGAAAGAGATGTTAGGAAATACTCATCCTCAAAATGATTAATCCTAAGTATTTTTCTGTACAGCTTCCACCTCTTCCAAATGCCCACTTCCACCCATTCATTGATAACAATTGAAAAAGAGCCACATTGAGCCTGCATCCATAAATACTACTGACTTGGAAGCAAATAAACAACTTTTTGAAGAAGTAATTCTAAAAGCAATAGGTTAATAACAAACCATTTCTCTCTAATCAAATGTTCTTAAGGTAACAGTTTGCATCTATTCAACTATTTGTCTATCCCACTATTTGCCAACAAATCAGTTTGAAGCATAAGCACAGTTTTGGAATTTGTAATTAGGTTACTTTTTTATCATAAGATTTCATCAGGGCTAGGTTCTAGCATAAGGCTTGAAAGAAAAAAAAAAACACATAATAAAACTACTTCCCGTATTCATTTATTATTATTTTCTAACCCATTCAGATAGAATTGCAAATACTATTTTTGTGTTATTTCTGCTTAATTATACCAGGAAATCTGCCATTACATTTGTTTCAAGTTGTTGTGACTGAAATGTGTATGCTAAGTTTAAGACACTTCTTCATATATTATTTTCCTTTAACTAAAGAAGAAAGAATAATTTGAGATTAGGACATTATTGTTAATTCAATATTTTTTGAGAAAAACACCTGAAATTTTTATATAGACTTGTGTGTATATCTGTATATGTATATATGTCTATATTTCAATATTGTTATAATTTATGGTTTTATTGCTGTTGATTCTACTTCTATTAAATTAAATGTCCTCTAGGAACTGTTTCAGCACCAAATCTATGATTCCATGAATGAATGGAAATTGAATGATTTGAATCTGTTTCAACATGTTGTCAAGAAGAGGCCTTTCTTTACTGAATAGGTGAGTTTCATTTAGCCTTATTCACAAATGTGTGCTACAATCATGAAGTCTATTACTGAAGCAGACATTACTAATTCACCTAGAGACTAAATTCTGAAACAGGTGAATTTGGTGTGATTGCATGGACACACACACACACACACACACACACGCATGAACGTACACACACATTTTCCCTCATTTTGAAGTTTCTATTGCTAACCAAAAACATTGTACAACCAGCTGAATAAGGTAAGAAGTTTTTTTGTGATTCCAGGAGTCTGATTTTCATGGAAATTGGTGGGAGGAAGGGTGAAAGTTAGTCAGACAAACTTATTCATCTTAAGATTAAAAGAAACCCAAGGAAATGTCATTATTTTTGCTAGTAAAAATGCAAAATAAGCTACTTCACTGGACTTTTGTAGCAAAAGAAATGTTTTTTTTTTCCATATAAAAATTATAGCCTGCCTCTTGGCAATCTGCCTTATATTTCATAACAAGCACAAAAAAGAATTACACCTTCTTGGCTCTTCTAAATTTGTTTAGAAATTTTTTTTTTAACTTTACTATTGGCAGACAGAATTTCTTCCCAGATTTATACACACAGCAATGAATTTGCTGATATTCACAAAGAAAACTTTTCAAGTAATTTTCTCCAAGAGACTAAACTGTCCGTAAAGAGGAAGTATGGCATAGGGGCTATAGGGCCAACATTAGAATCTAGAAGGTCTGGGTTTAAATTATGCCTCTGACACATTCTGAATGTTCAATCCTGGGCAAATCACTTAAACTTTCACTGTTCCCAGGCATTTCTTTAAGATGTTAAGTTGCAAGCAAATTGTCCATCTACTTGACAAAGAGAAAGCTTTTCTGCCTTGAATAATCCTCCAAGCCTAATTCTTGATTTCCAGTTTTTAGGTCTGCTATCCTTTTAATTTTTGCCTGTGTGTCATGGATACCTTTGAGATGCTAGTATAGGCTATAAAACCTCTTTCTTAAAATAATGCTTATAAATGCACATAAAGGAATACATAGTTGGACAATTTTCTTTTCTTATCCTTGATTACAAAAGAAATCAGTTATGCTAAAACATAAGCAAGTTTACAGATCAGAAGCTAAGAACTTCTGTTTTAGAAGAACGTCAACCTCTCCCAAACCCCAAGCAAGACAGAGTAATGTAAATAATGTAGGTTTCAATATCACTTCATTTGTGGTTTCTAACAGTGGTCCACTGATATTCTGGAACTACTTCAACTCTAGATCCTAATAGGGCTTTCTAATACTTATATAACAGCACACATCACACATGAATGAGAACACACAAGAGCTACCTCATTTGTTCTTCCACATGATGGATAGTCTTTTTTATTTCCCTTTCCACATTTGGGTAATTTCCCCTTAATATTTTGGGGAATGGAAATTCCCCAATATTAGGTATTCTTTGACCTCTTCTCCCCTCCTTACAATTGCATAATGATTCTCCCCATCTCTAATTTTCTTTTTTTTCCCAGCTGAATCTAAAGGGTTATACTATGATGAAATCAAAAGACTGTTGGTTTGGGAACAAGATACTGATTCTAAAAAGTACTTTCTCTACCACTAACTAACTGTATGACATACTGATTTCTCTGTGGGACTCAGTTCTCTCTTCTCATATAGTAGAAAATGTGTTGGTTTTATACTCTGAAGACATGGGGTCAAATACATTTTGTGATTCTTACTAGCTTTGTGACCGAGACAAACCTCCTCCACTCTCAGTTTCATCTTCTCTACAGCATACATAGTGATTCAGAGAACTGAAGATATGATTAAGATAAATGAAATTGAACAGTGAACTCTACCAAAATATTCCCTGAGTGGGGAAAAACATGTCTCAGTGGGGAAAAACAAATAAGAAAGGAACCAACAAGTCTTGTCAATGATTATGAAGGCTTGGGTGAGAGGCTGAAGGCAATAGGGGCATATGCATTTTCTTCACTGTGCACATGAAAGTCGAGGAATACAATACAGAAAAAAATGAGGAAGTGAAAATGTAGTCACACAAATGGTGTCTGAAAAATGTATTTGGATTTCTGGATCACAGATTTCAATGTAAGGTTGACATATTCCTGTCTAGAATTGGGGTATACTTAAAGATGGCTAATAAGAGTGCATTTTCAAGATGTCTCACATATTTAACCAAAAGGAATTTTAGGTGAGAGTGGTTGGGAAGCAAGAAGGGAGTATACCTCTCCCAAGTTAGATATAGATAGGAACCACATAAAAATGATGGATAACCGTTGAGAAATCTAGAAATTTCAAGACACAAAATTCAAGAAAGGCACCAATAGTGAAACCAATGGCCTCAAATACTAATGCACTGAAAGATTAGATGAGAAAAAAGAATTGAAGGTTCTCACAGGAAGGAATAGTGGATATCATGGAAACTTAATGGAACAAAGCTTATGAGTATACTATGTCTTTGGATGGACATACTTTATACGTGTGCAGCATTATTTTCAGCTCAGGGTATCACAGTTTAAGAAAGGTATTGCTCAGTTGGAACAGATACAAAGGAGGGTGACTAGGATGGTAACGGGCTTTGAGTCAATGACATATCAGTCTATTAGAATCAACCATTAGAATCTAACCCTATGAGAATATAAATTCATGGCAAATGAGTTTGTTTCATTATCTGTACTGGTAAACGTAGCATCTAATGTAAGGTCTGACACATGGTTGTCTTTTAATAATACTTGTTCATTGATTGATGAATAGTTGAAAGAACCGGGAATGTTTATCCTGGAGAATGATGTAGTTATTTTTAAGCATTTGAAGGGCTATCATATGGAGTTGGGCTTAGAATTTTTCTGTTCTCCCTCAGAAATCAAAAATAAAACAACAACCACCACAACAACAATGACAACTGTCAACTTAGGATGGACATCTAGGAAAACAAACAAACAAGCAAACAGACAGAAAATTTCCTAACAATTAGAGATGTCTAAAAGTGGAATAGACTGCTTTGAGGGGAAATAGTTTCCCTCAACTTGGAGGCTTTCAAGCAAGTTTTTTTTTTCTTTTATGGTGGTATTTTAAAAATACTTTTAAGTATTTTATTTACAACTTACAGAATAAAACAAGTATTTCAGTAATAATAACAGAGGTTGCACATGAGACTGCAAATCTATTATGTAGACCTTGCTATTTCTTTTAAATATATAATAAAGTTATCATGTATTATTTTTTCTTTTTTTTCTCACTCCCACCAAACCTCCCATACAAGTACAATCACTTGTTGGATATGTGAGAATGGGACTCCTTTTGTTTATAGTTTGGATCAGATGGATTCTGAGACATCTTCCAATAGTCAAGTTTTGTCATTCTGTGAGTCCCTTCTCCTGAAACTTTCTTCTATCCATGGAAGAAATTCCTTCAATTTTTATTCTTTACATAGTTTAGTATTTACAATTGTATCTTTCCTTCAGCTACTGCTCAGAACAGATAACTTCCCTAAGTCACACTCTGCCTAACCACAAAGTTGTCTGACCCATGCAAAGCTGAGCCAAGTCAACCTTCCTGCAGCCTTTGATGAAGGACTAGACTAATACTGACTACCATGTCTCACCTTAGCCATGCTACAAATGGGAAACCCTACATTCCTAGCTCAGGTCCCCAATGATAATTTTGAAATTCATGGTTCAAGAGCTTCCCAAATAGCAGATATTGGCAAAAAGATTTTTTACCACTGAGACCTTTTCAAAGCTAGCTAGCTACCTACCAATTACACATATCTATGCTGCTTTTAGTTTTGTTAAAAGTCTTTAGAAAACCCCTTCATGTGCTACTATGAGTACTTATAATAAGTACCAATAATACTAATATTATAGGTGAGAAAATTTGCTCAGAGAGAGTAAGTCTGTTGCTCAAATTGACATTACTACTAAGTGTCAGAATCCAGAGTAGAATCCATGTTTGTAGTGATTCCATGTCCAGGACACTTTTTGCCTTATCATATATCATGTATACTGAGAGCATTCATTTTCTTTTTTCTTCCAGATTCAAGTTTTATAATATTTAAAGCATCATACAAATCTTATTTCACAAATACAGCTGTTTGAATATTGGTATAGCTAGATGAATACAATTGAACTCTGTCTGTACTCCACCATTTTTACAAAAGACAAATCAGTTTAATGAAAATGACTTGGGAGTAATTCTAGCTTCTATAATGGCAACGCAGTAATTATCAGCAAATCCTCAGTGTCAGATGTTGCTTGTTTCTCCTCATCAGTCTCTTCTATTTGACATTAGTGATGATGGTTAAATACTGTATATTCATTAGTGATCATACCAAAGATCTCTAATAGCACTTAATATATTTTCTAAGTAAACACTAATTACAAATGTCCACAGTGTACAAAAGAGTATGGCTATGCCAAGTCCTGAAGAGATTTTGAAATGCCTCTCATGGCATAGAAAGAATTTCTTAAAACTAAAGACATTGGACTTCTTCATGTCTGACATAGCTCTAAAACTCAGCTGTACCTTTCTGTATTTTTTGCTAGGGGGTGGAGGTGGGAGGGGAATTGAAGGTGTCATTGATTTTATCTTTTATTAAAATACATTACAATGCATCTTTGAAACATTTACACAGGATTAAAATACATCACATTTGTTTTAAAATTAATCTAGTAAAGGGTATTGTCAGTGTGAGAGATGAGTAGAGCTAGGACCTATTTTAATGTTTTATGAACACATTATTAAAAAATCCATCATTAGTTGCATTTCCCCCCAAGTCTCTAAGCTCAGTTAAAATATATTAAGCTTACTTTAAAATCAATAAAGTATTTTAAAAGATTTTTTTTTCTCTAACACAAAGCAAAAGTGGGATTCATTTATTTTAATCTCTCTTAAACATGAATACATAATCTATCATCATGGGACAGTGCATGCTAAAAGAAAAAAAAAAGAACTTATTTTTGTTGAATAGATCGGTGTTTCAAAGTATGTTTTTCTATTCCCTAGGCAAAAAAGAGGTTTTCTTAGCATTAATTCTAGTTGGATGGTGTTTGCCTTTGTTGCCTTGATTGTTTAAAACCTTAAACATTCCTCTTTTTATCAAAGTATCTGGAAGCAATGAATTCAGAGGCTAGAATTTAAGTATGTTATATGTTAATTTCTAGTTCCAATACAACTTTTAAAAAGTCCCTTCATTTAATCAGAAAATAACATAAATGAATTATAGACATGAACTTTTCTTGGAGTTACACATCTGTGGCACCAAGAGAACTGAATGAAAAGTTTAGTCATTCATTTTAGCTCAAAGTTTCAAACATCTGGATGTTTTTGGCATTGTATAATCATAGCTTTGTATATCAGCATGTCTCAGGAGTGGTATAATAATGTTGGTGGAAACTGGCCAGTTTTCATTCTTGCCACCACAATCTCAAAATTTCCTGTTATTTAATTAAACAGAATTTCTGCCAAAATATAATTGGCATAGATAAAATTATTTTTCTAAGCTTAAAAGTTTTTCAGATTAATTTAAAAAACAAATAGAACAGATTTTATTGAAAAAAATAAAAATAAATAATTTATTCAAGTATTTGTTGCTTTTGACTACCCAATCATCTTAGAACAACAACAACAACAACAAAGAAAGTAACAGCTAGGTTAGACCAATGGAGCTTGGATCCAAAGAATCTCGGAGGGCACAGAGTGCTCAGAAGTCATCTAGTTTAACTCTCACATAAGCAATTAAAAAAATTGTATAATAAATTTGACAAGTGGTCATCCATACTTTACTGTAAGACAATAAGAATTCCAGTGAAGGTTACCTACTAGCTCCTGAAGCAATTCATTTCACTTTCGATCCTCATTTATTTTTAGGAAAATATTCCTTGGGTAGAAATTAATTTGAGGTTCGTTGTCTCAAGTGTCTTTATATACCAATCCATTCTGTCCTACAGTCAATTGCTAAGATAATTTAACTGACCACCTTCTGCCCACTCATCTGTACTCTATTGATTCCTTATTACCTTCAAATCAAATGTAACATATTGTAATTAACCAATAGGATTATATAATATCCTTTATTTAACACTTAAATTCTTTATAATGTGGTCCCTTCCTACTTTCTGTTCTTTTTAGATTTAAAACTTCTTCATAGACTCCAGGATTCAGGCATACTAGTCTCTTTGCTGTTTCTGGCACATCATACTCTGCTGTCCATCTCTATGCATTTGCACTGAATCTTCTTCATATCTGTGTCTGAAATACTCTTCCTCTTCACCAATATCTTTTAGGTTCTTTTGTTTTCTTCAAAATCGAGTTCTAGGGAGAAACTTCAGCTGCCATGTATCTACTACATCAAAACCCTGACATTTGTATCACCTGAAATCCATTGCAAAATTATTGTGGTTTATTTGACCCCCAAACTATACAAGAGGGCAGCCACTTAATGAGGATAATACAAATGGTGACTTCCTGAAAAGGAAATATCAATAAATACACCTAACAAAGATAACATCAATGTATCCATCCATAATATCCAATAAGAGATATTCAGGAACATGTATTGGACATAGGCTCTGTGTACAGGAGCAGCAAAAATAGTCAGTTACATGCATAACATTCCAAAGTCATCAAAACACTTCCTTGTAAATGCTGAGGAGGAGCAGTTGCCAGTCTGGTGTTTTTTGTGTCCACAGACCTCAGAACTGGACAGACTAGACCCAGGAACTCTGAGACAGAAAACCCTCTGTTCTGAGATGCCAGACAGGGCTTTGAAATGCTAACAATCTGAATCTCAAATATTTGGGTAGGGAAAGGCTAACCCCAAAAGTTAGAAGTCACTGAAAACATTTAGGTGACCTGAATGAGACCAAATAGGACCAACTATCCCACTTAAAAGCATAGGTAGGGATGGAGGGGATTGGCTTGAGCCTGAACTCTTAATTCAGAAACTGAAATTGAAGAGATGAACAAGACAAAGAATACAGTGACCAGTATTTTTTTTAGTGCAAATCTAGAGGCCAACCAAAAGGAAAGAGTAACTATGTTATAATTATAAGTAGGCTCAGAGGAAAAAAATTTCCACAAAGACTACTTAAATATATAGAAGAAATTAAGAAAGAACAAAAAGTGAAATTAAAACTCTTGGGGAAAGAACTGAAAGGAGAATAAATAGCTTAGAAGCCAAAGTGGTAAACTTTATTCAAAAAATGGGAACTTCACCCATATGCAAATTAGTATGCATCAAACGTAAGTTAATGATTCCATGAGACAGTTAAGGAATATTTGAATAGAATCAAATTTTGAAAAAAAACAGAAAATAAAAGATATTTTATGTCAGAAACAACCTAACTGGAAAACTGGTAAAGGAGAAGTAATTTAAGGACCAGTGGACTCCTTGATAATTATGATTTCAAAAAAAATATTCTGGCCAGGATAATTTAAGAAATTATAAGTGAAATTTATCCAGATCATTTATAAGAAAAAAAAACAAATTGAAGATAGAAGGAATATACTTATGATCTCCTAAAAGAAACCTCAAAAGATGTGATGATTAACTATGAACGTCTCAGCTCTTCCCAGCAACACAACGATCCAAAAAAAGTGCAAAGGACTCATGAAGGAAAATGCAATCCATATCCCAATAAAGAACTAATGGACTTTGAATGGAGATTTAAGGATATTTTTTCACTTCATTCTTTCTTGTGTTTTTTTTTTTTATTTTTATCTGTTTCTTCTTTCACAACTGTGATTAATATGGAAATATTTTTACATGATAGCACATGTATAAATGATATCAAACTGCCTACCATCTTCAGAAGAGAGGAGGATGAGAGAGAGGGAGACAAATTTGGAACTTAAAATCTTGTAAAAATAAATGCTAAGAATTTTCTTGACATGTAACTGGGGGGTGTGTGAATAAAATACTATTAATATTTTTAACAAAAAAAGAAAAGAAAGAAACCCCTAAATGAAAAATTCCAGTCTTTGTGTAGTTAAATTTCATAGCACCCATATTTAAAAGAATACTTTGGGTATCCAAACTGAAGTTGTTTATGGACCAGGAAACAATATTCAGTCTTATGCAAGATCTAGCAGCTTTTATCAAAAATGAGAGGAAATATTGGAGAGTAATATTCCAAAAAGCAAAAGTTTTAGGCTTCCAACTAAGAATAATTTATCCCCTAAAGATAAGTATAGTCCTAGATGGGCAAAATGGATCTTTAATGGAATAGAGGGCTTTCAAGTATTTCTGAAGAAAAGGCGACAACTGAATGGAAACTCTGAAATACAATCACAAGAGTCCGGAGAAAGCTAGAAAAGCAAATTAATTTGAGTAATTTAGGTATATGAGGCTGTAGTGCTAACATTCCAAGAGATAAAAAAAGTTTCCCTTCAGGGAAGGTCTTTAGAGAGTAGAAAGCACAGGGTTTAAGAAGTGATTTGTTCTGTTCAGAGAATTTGAAGAACAGAAAAAGAAAAGAAAAAGAAAGCAGGGTAAAGACAAAAGTAGAAGAAGGGGTTGGAGCATATCTATTTTTCTTCATTCAGATGCATTGAAAAAAGTATATGAACACGGAGGTAGGGGTGGGAAGAGTAAGCATCAGGTGAATCTCACTCTTAATGAAATGGTCAAATGGTTGACCATATTCACACAACTTGTTTTAGAAACACATCAAATCTAATAGGAAATAAGTGAAAATAGAAAAAGAAGATCTACAAGCAAAACTTCTTTACCCTGAATGCAGGGGCAGAGGGGAGAAGGGAGTGAGAAGGGGGTAAAAGCACTTTTAAAAAAACTTACTTTAGATCACCTTTCAACTTAGATATATAATATATTCTATGAATTTATTATAATATTTTTGCATTACAAAAATGACAAAGTAGAATATTTTGGAGAATTTTGCATAATATGAACTAACACGGAGTGTGTTTTGAAGAACTAAAACAATTTTTATAACAAGGCAACAATGTAAAGCAAAATAACTTGGAAAGACTTAAGAACTCTAATCAGTGCAATGACCAAGAATCTGTGATGAATCATGTTACCTACCTTGTGTCAGAGAGTTGATTAGATGATGGACACAAGGGAAAGAGAGAAGTGTACATTTTGTACATGACCACTGTATAGTTTCATTTTGCTTAACTATATTCATTAGTTACAAAGCTACAAAGCTGCCTTTTTAATTGTTGTCCTGTCTTTTGATTCATTAAGGAGAGGGGATTAAGGAGAGAGGGACTTAGAAAAAAATTCCAAAAAGGGGATTATTCTAACATTTTTTTCAAAAGCACAATCCTTTGCTATCACAGAAAGAGTACACACAAATATTTTACTGTATAAGTGTCTTTTTCCTCTTTCTTTGGTCTCTGGGGAATATGCTTAGTAGTGATGTCACTAAGTCAAAGAGTTTGCAAATTTTATTAACAATTTGAGCATAGTTATCTACTTATATTTGAAAAGAGGCTCATCAGAAAATGTTATTGAAAACATCCTCAGTTAACTGTTTCCTTTCTTAATTTAGCTATATTGCTTTTGTTTGTGCAATAACTTTGAAATAGTACCTGTAGCAAGTATGCTCTGGCTCATTATCCCACAACCCAACTGGCTACCTCTCCCTCTAAGATTTCTACTAGCTCATTTTTGGGTTTCTCGGTATCTCTTGTGTAATGCACTAGAATGGAGCCCCCACTAGTTATATCCCAGTGATCAGTGTTACAGTAACCCTTCACTACTTAAAATAAATTACCTTTTTTTAGAAGGTATGTTTATTTCAAATATATAATAATAGCAAAAGTATAAGCAATTCCCCTCAACTTGGGGATACAATTTTTCCTCTCCTACCTTAGTCCCTGAGAAGAGAAGGCTAAAACTTAATCGAGTCTCTATATGGCATTGATAATAACAAGTTCATATCCAGATGTGAAATGACTATCCAATGAATTCTCTTATCAGCTGCTGGTGATCTAGATCCTGAAGGTCACTCTTGAAGTTTAGCCATCATTCTTTAGAGCATTGAAGGTAAGGTGAATGCAAAAGCAAAGCAAAACAAAACAAAACAAACAAGCAAAAAACCCATCATGAACTGTGACTCCAGGATTCCTGAAAGCTTGCTCTCCCAAACTTTTGAAATCCATAAGGTCCAAGGCTCCAGATTAATTTACTTCATTTAATGAAAAAGAACAAATGGCTAAGGCAGGCAAAGAACCAAGTCTCCTTTTCATGAGGCTACAATGACCTTGGAAAGGAGGATGCCCCAAGTCTCTCACCTTAAAGTGCTGGGATATCTCAGAAGACACCAAAAGAGAAATCAAAGAGATCAACTGTTATCAAGAACCCTAACAGAAAGTGGTGAAACTAGTTGCTAGTCATTTTGCAGGTATCCCCAGTTCTTCCTTTGCAGTCAATCAGGAGGCTAACACATAAGATGATTGGTTAGAAAACAACAACCAGAATGACTTGAATGTGTCAAGGTTTTTTAAAGTACTTTTATTATTTATAATTTATAATTCATTGTATTGTATAAGTATAATTTATTGAATTCTTTAAGGTTTGCAAAGTGATTCACAAATATTATATCATTTTATCTGCATAACAGCTCTAGGAAGAAGGACTATTATTATCTGAATTTAACAAATGAGGAACCTAAGGGAGACATAGGTGAAGTGTCTACTCAGGGTCACATAGCAAGGAAGGGTCTAAGATAGGATTTGAAATAAGGATTTTTTTTTTCTGATTGTGTCTAGTATTCTATCCGTCATCACGTTATCATCACATTCCCAGAAGGAGGCCTTCCAGCCTCTCCTACTCTGTAACGTTATATCAGTAAAGTATAGTGATGCACTTTGCACATGTGACACTTTCTTGATAAGAAAAAAACTTTCTGTTGTGTATATAACTGAATTTTTCCATTTTATTGTCTGTTATCAACTCTATCCCTTGTTTCTTCATGAACTCTTCCCTTATCCATAATTCAAAAGGTAATTTGTTTTTCTTGTCCCATTTATTTTTTTATGATGTGACATTTTATATATGTTATGTATCTATTTGAGTTTATCTTGGCATAATGGCATGGAGTCTTGTTCTAAACCTAATTTCTGCCAAATTAATTTCTATTTTTTTAAGGTTTGTTGAATTGAGTTCTCACTGGGATCTTTGAGTATGTTAAACACAAAGCTACTAATTTCATTCATTTATGTTCTGTACTTAATTTATTCAGCTGATCAAGCTATACCAAATAATTTTGTTAACCACTGTTTTGTAAAATACTTTGAGAATTGTTACCCTTAGCCCCTCTTCCTTCACACTTTTTTCATTACTTTTGTTGAGAATGTTGACCCTTTTTTTTCATTTCCTCGAATTGATGAATGGCTTGACAGAGAATGGTATGTGAATGTAGTAGTGGATAAAATGATGAAATGGATGGATTTCAAAGAAACCTGTAAAGATTTTGTGAACTAAGGTAGAATGAAAGGAATATATCCAAGAGAAGAAGTTATACTCTAACAATATTATGAAAAATTAAACCTTCAAAAAACTTAAGAAGTTTTCTCATTGCTATGATCACTAAATATGAATTTAGAGGACCAAAGTGAAGAATTCTATCCACCTCTTAAAAGAAAGGTGATGCATTTGGAGAAGAATGACATGTATTTCTTTAGCAGGGGTAATGCAGAGAATTGACTTTGGTTGAGTAGTTAAGGCAGAAGCCTTTACTTCAAGGAGTTTATCTTTGTTGTTGTTTGTTTGTTTTCCTCCTGAGGGATGGAAGGGAGATGAAATAATTCAATTTAACTGAAAAGTTTATTTAAATATTCAAAGAAGAAAACAGAAGCAAGTTGTAAAAGCAAACACCCTGACATACACTGGGATAGAGGGAGGGGGCTGATATCACAAGTTCTTTGATCTACTTTTCTAAAAGGAAAGGCAACTTTTGAGGGATCAACAATCACTTTAAACCAGTATATGTATCATTCAAGTACTTCAGGGGAAAAAGCCAGCACATTGAACTTCAGAAAAAATACAGAGAAATCAAAATCAACAGACAGGCTTCCAACTGTCTGGTATACATCACAGATCAACAGATAACTGTTTGACCATACACACATAGTTACCAGAGAAGGAAGCACTAACATCTGGGTTTTCTAAGTCAAGAGGCTCCATAGAGCCTTCTCAGAGTCTCATCTGGCCAAACAAAACACTTCCAGTCAGTAAGCCCCAAAGTAAAACCTCATCTTAAGAGTATTTATACATTTTTTAGAGTCAGAGGGCATCACAACCCATGAGAACTAGTGCCTCATTAGAAACTTAAAAAAAGGTGTGGGCCTTCCTACAAATCTTCCCAGGCCAATTAAGGTGGGGAAGATCTTCTTTAACCACATTATTCAATCAGATACACTTGATTATACTAAAACAAAAATAGAAAAATATCCTACTTTGCTTGGCCTTACACAAGTTCAGAAAGAAGTATAGACAAGCGAGAAAATTGCAAAAGAAAATGTTAGTATTTAATATATGCTTTTAAAATATATTTAGGATTTTATTTTTCCCCAGTTACATGTAAAAAGAACTTCTAACATTTGTTTTTTAAGACTTTGAGTTCCAAACTCACTCCTTTCCTCCTTCTTTAACTCTCACACCCATTGAGAAGGCAAGCAATTTCATACAAGTTATACACGTATACTTATGCAAAACATATCCATAATAGTCATATTGTAAAAGAAAAAATAGACAAAAAAATTCAAGAAAAATAACATTAAAAAACAAACAATATTCTTCAATCTGTATTCAGACACTATGAGATCTTTCTCTAGGGATGGATAGAATTTTTCATCATAAATCCTTCAGAGATGTCTTGGATTGTTGTATTATTGAGAAAAACTACATCATTTACACCTGACCATCTCACAATATTACTTTGTACATTGTACATTTCACTTTACATTAGCCCACACATGGTTTTCCAGGTTTTTCTGAAAGCATTCTGCTCATCATTTCTTACAATACAATAGAATTCCATCATAATCACATACCACAACTTACATAGCCATTCTACAACTGATGGATGTTCTCTCAATTTCCAAGTCTTTACTCCCAGTAAAAGACTGCTATAAACAAGTTTGTACATACAAATCCTTTTCCTTTTTTAAATCTCTTTTGGGATACAGACCTAGCAGTGGTATTGCTAAGCTAAGGGGTACACATGGTTTTATAGTCCTTTTGGTATAGCTCCAAATTGCTCCATAGAATGAATAAATCAGTTTACAACTCTGCTGAGAGTGCATTAATGTCTCATTTCCCCACATGCCCTCCAACATTGCTCATTTACCCTTCCTGTCCTACTAGCCACACTAATAGGTATGTGGTAGTACCTCAGAATTATTCTAATCTATATCTCTCCAATCAATAGTAAGTTAGAATTTTTTCTTCCAAATGGCTATAGAGAGCTTTGATTACTTCACCTGAAAACTGATTATATCTTTTGATCATATATCAAGTGGGGAATGACTCTTATTTTTATTAATTGGAATTAGTTCTCTATATGTTTGAGAAATGATGTCATTATCAGGGAAACTTGATTCATAGTGTTATTTCACAGCTACAATTACTAGCTGTATTTACATCCATCCTCCTCTTATCCCCCCTATTTATTCTATTCTCTCTCTTCTTTCACCCTGTACCTTTTCAAATGTGTTTTGTTTCTAAACATACCCTCCCCCAACCTGCCCTATCTTCTATCACTTCTCCCTTCTTTAATCCCCTTCCCCTCCTACTTTCCTGCAGGGTAAGATAGATTTCTGGGGCAGCTAAGTGGAACAGTGAATAGAGCACTGGCCTTAGAGTCAGGAGGACCTGAGTTCAAACCCAACTTCAGACACTTGACACTTGCTAGCTAGTGACCTTGGTCAAGTCACTTAATCCCAATTGCCTGCTTTCTCCACCTCCAAAAACAAAACAAAAAAGATAAATTTCTATATTTAAGGTGTATGTCATTCCCTTTTTGAGCCAGTCCTGATGAGAGTAAAGTTCACCCATTTCCCCTCATCTCCCTCTTCTTCTTCTCCATTTTTAAAGCTTTTTCCTGCCTCATTGATTTGAGACAATTTACCCCATTCTCTGCCCCCCTTTCTCTTTTTCCCAGTACATTCCTCTCTCATCCCTTAATTTTATTTTTTAGATATCATCCATTCATATTCAGTTCACACACATTGCATCTGTCTATATATACTGTTTGTAATCACCCTAACAACATGAAAGGTCTCTTGAATTACAAACATGATCTTCCCAAGTAGGAATGTAAACAGTTTAAACTTAAGTCCCTTATGATTTTTCTTTCCTGTTTATCTTTCTATGCTTCTCTTGAGTCTTGTATTTGAAAGTCAAATATATATTTTTTTTAAAAAAAAGAAAACAAGAAGGATGAAATTAAGAGTCATAGCTTCAAAGAAAATGCTCATTTAGGGTTCTGAAAATTTCTTCAATGAAAATATGACCTCTCCCTCATTTGTAAAAGTGGATGACAATGATATAAAATACTGCACATACTGTCAAATACAACTCACATATTATGATGATTGGTCTTTCACAAAACTGTTTTAAATCCTTTTATTCTTTTTCAGATCTTGTTAGAAAGGAAGGCACTCTAAGGAGGGAAGGAATATATTTTGAAGGTAAGATGATGTAAGAACTATAACAATGAAAGATTCAGATCTAATCTTATCTCTTTCAGCAGGCTTTGCTGATTTTCTAGCTGCTAGTGCCTTCCCTCTCAGATTACCTTTTGTCTGCTATGAATATATCACATCTGTACCTATATAAATCTATACCCATAAATAAATAAATCATCTCCTTCTGTAGAATGTGAGCTCCAAGAGGATGAAGACTTTTTTTTGTAAGTACAGTAGTTAGCGTAATAGCACCAGGCACATAGGAAGCATTTAATAAATGATTATTCATGACTAAATTATTCTCTCTTCATCTTCTGTCTGTTGTTTCTGTTCTGTGCTGTGAGTCCAAGGAAAACAAAATTAGCTTCTCTTACATGTGACAATTCTTCAAACACTTTATTATAAGTGTGTTGTAAAATTCAGATGACATAATGAATATAAAGCACTTTGTAAACATTAAAGTGTCACATAAATGCTAATTATTGTTATTATTTTTAATTAGAGGAAAGGAAAGAGGAAGGGAAAGAGTGGGAGAGAGAGAAAGAGAGAGCAACAGAAGAAGAAAGGGAAAGTCAGAGGGGCAAGAGTAGAAAGACAGGCAGACAGAGTCAGAAAGAGACATACAGAGATTGAGAGAGTGATATACACAGAGCCTAACTAACTAATGGTATACAAACTGTTAAAAAAAATCTTGGTTCGAACCTTTCCCTGATCAGTAAGTGTAACTCAGGAAAAGAAAGGTAAACACTTTTATTAACACACCAAGGCGGCAAGGAGTTGGGAGTGATATCAAGAATTTCAACTTGCACTGCTTTTATAGACAGGAGTAAACAATTTCCATGTAAGGACTAAAGTATGTTGATTGTGTTGCCTCCACTAGTCCCCCTTATCTAAGTATGCATGACCAGGGTATTTTCAGACTGCCATCCCCTTCTATGCTGGCTGTACCCAAAGTGTAAGAAAGGTTTAGGTCTCTCAAACGTATTCTGCACATGTGGAAGATTTTGACACAACTAATGCATCAACAGAATCTGAAATTATATGTGATGTTCTACCCTCATAATCTCCCACTTCTGCAAAGAAAGGAAGTCCATTGTTTTCCTCCACTTCTAGGTCAACTCCAATCACTATATTAGTAAATGCATACTTGGTTTGAATTAAATTGGCTCTAGTAGATTTAAGAAGAAGTCAGGGACATTTGATTGGGATTACAGAACATAAATCATGTCTAAGACCTGTTCTCAGACCTAATATCATATTCTCATCATAACTTCTATTCTGAGAATCATCAGACTTTCTTGAACATATATATTAAAGAGAATCAGAGTGAGGAAATGTTCTAATGATGACCGAATACCTCATGATATATGCTGTCAAGAACTTTTAATGGTAAATTAAATTCACTCCTGTTACCTCTGGCATAGGTATACTTAAATAGTTATTGTATTAGATTGCCTGAGATGGAGATGTCTTTTTTGATTGTGAAAATTCATTTTGGCATTCAATCTAAAAAGAAATCCTTTTCATGGTGGGGAGATATAAACTTCACCCTCCAAAGGAAAGCTTGCCTTGAACATGCAGCATATATTTTGACAGAACATGCAGTTAGTTTCTCATTCACACAAAACTCATATAATCCTGTTGTTAGTCTCTTTTCTTCTTAGAAACTAATGTTGAGCTTCATCTGGCAGAGATGGTACATAACTTGGTTTCTTTTTATGAGTGCTTAATATTCCTCTACTTCAAGAGAATATTTCTTCCTGGTGCATTCGACAAATAATGAAAACACCAAGAAGCAAAGTGTACTATGTGAATTGCTTACTAACTGGTCCCAAAAATTGAGTAAATGAGCATACCTGGATAAGCTAAAATGCACTTTCTAACTTCCATGATAACCTGTCACTCTAAATACTGTATTTCAGTAGGTTTTATCAGGAGCATTCTTTTCCCCTCCAGGCTTTTCAAATGAGACTCACATTTCACATGGTCTCTGAGGCAATTTTCTATGATTTCTTACAAACCCTGAGCTCCAAACATTATTAAGATTTTTCCATATACATTACAAACCTCTCTGCAGCCCAACAGTGAATCATCATAATTTGGTTATGCCAAATCCGTAGATGATCGAAACAATAAAAAGGAAATCAAGAAAAGGCTCATGCTGAGTTTTAGCAAATGATTTCTGACCAGCTTGACAGCTCTATGAAGTTTTAAGGAGTGTATTCATTCTCTTCTATAGTATACACACTCTAGTTCATTATCTCAAGCTATGGACATGCCCTTCCCAGCAGGCAGATACACTCCCTCTTTTCTTCTATGCCTAAATCTTCTTAATGGAAATGGATGTAAATTCTTCTATGTTTACTTTGGATATCATTCTTAGAGCCCCAGTGCCTTCTTTGTTTACTGAATCCTTTGCAAAATTATCAGTGAGGAAAGCACTTTATAAACTAAAAAGCTACCTGAAACATGACATTCCATTTTTATTTTCCTCCTTAAGCCTCGTTTATTATAGATTTGGGAAGTTGGCTTGTCATCCACTCCTTAGAATGTTTCAGAATTAAAGATATATATGTTACCAATTAAGATAAAACTACGAAGTCCTCAATTCAAAGTTTTAGGAACAAATGTTGAGAATTGTTTTTGCATACAACTGGGAAATAAAAAATACAGTTAACGGGGTATACAAATTCATCTTGCCCTACACAAGACAAGAGAGAAGATGGGGATAAAGGAAGGGAGGCAGATTGGGAAAAGGGGCAATTCAAATGCATGGTGTTTTGGGGTGGAGTGAGGAGAGAGATGGGGAGAAAATTTGGAACTCAAAATTTTGTGGAAATGAATGTTGAAAACTAAAAATAAATAAATAGACATTAAAAAATATCCTCCAAGTCCTCCCCTCCTCCAACAAATCTGAATTCACATTCTTTGATTACAGTTTTTTTGAAAGGCAGCATACTACGGTACAGAGTAATGGTTTTGAATTCAAGGAATTCAGGTTCAAATACCACCTTTGACACTCAGTAAAGAGCTAAGTGGCACAATACATTGTGTTGGACTTGGAAACAGAAAGACAAGTTTAAATCCTGCCTCAGGTACTTACTAGCTCTGATCCTAGGCATGCCACATAACCTCTCTTGACCTTAGTTTTATCACCTGTAAAATTGGGGAAATAATTGCACCTATCCCCCAGAGTTGTGAAAATAAATGAAATAATATTTGTAAAGTGTTTTGAAAAGCCTTAGTGATCAATATCTATGCATTTTTTTCTCTATATATAGCCTAGAAGAAGTTGATTCACTACTTTGAACCTTTGATCTCTCTTCTATGTTATCAGGAAGTTGACCTAGCTGGTTTCAATAGTCCCTTCTAGCCTGAAATATTATGAGGCTATGATCAGATGAAGGAAAACAAGGTCATCATTACATTTTCATTGTAATTCCAGAAATATGTTACACACATGTATACATGGTGAATGCAAAAAATACTAGAAGGAAGAGTTATTTCCCCCATGTAAGGACATTATTTCACCAACTGTAGGTTATAACTCATCAATGAATTAGGAAATATGTCCTAGAGAGTTGCCTGGAGCTCAAAGAGGTTAAATAACTCTCCCAGAGTCACAAGAATAACACGTGTCAGAAGGTGGATATGACTACAGGTGTTCCTGACTCTAATCAGCTATTGTCTCCTAACTGTCTCCTAACTACTGAAATTCATGATAATTAATAGTGTTACCTTAGAGAAAATTGTTAAAGAAAAAAAATGACTGCCCCCTTTAAATATCATCGTGTTCAATAGGACCCTTATCCATATTTCCCTCCTCTTATTGACATAACTGAAAAGAGAATAAAAATATTGCGTAAGTATAAGAATTAGAGAAATGTGGACAATAGTACACCTACTGGTATACTTAGATCTAAGAAAACTCTTCCATCTCCTCCCCTTACATTTCAGATTGATCAGATTGATCTCTTGTAATCTTATCTTTCTCTTCCAATTCCCAACTACTAACTTTTGGTATTCTAAAGCACTAGTGGTCACTAGTGGACACAAATGTCAGTATCTAAAGTTCCATTAATTTCAAGTGAACAAATCTTTCCAAAGACAGTGACAATGATGAAATTGGTTTCCCAGTAAAAGCAATATTGAAACTTGGGGGAAATTGGTGTAAGCATCCCTAGTTTGCACAATTTAACAATCTGCTCTAACACCCAGTCACTGGGGTGTTCTCATGTATAGAGCCCTCCACTCATGTCACTCGTATGGATATCCTTCTGACTCCCTAATAGCTGTGATTGATACACAAGATTCTGCCACAGTCTCCAGTAGTGGTAGGAGACAATAAGGCCCTCTTCCTTGATATTCCTTTATTTTATAATCCTTGAATAGTGATAGATTCTTACTCCCCAAGGTGGAAATTAGAAGAAGTAGGGATTTGTAAAGAATACAGAAAGAGGATTGAAAAGAAAAAAATGTATCGCTTACTTTTTTAGTAAAAATTAAGCATGTTCCTTGATGTAGATTATGCATCTTATGGTCAGATTTTACTCCTTTCATAACTTCTCCCAGCTATTTGGCATGCTCTTGGCTGCTTACTTGCATCACTGAGGTAGTGTATGCTCATGGGATGCAAACTAATGTTAATCATTTTTAATGGCAGCCTGGAATAAATGTAATTAGCACAATTGGCACAAAAGAAAATCATATTGTTGCAATTTTAAGTTAAATAGGAATGACATATTGATTACTTATCGCTTTTGACAAATTGAACAATTATTCTTCTCTTAACCCCAGGAATAGTGGATCACCTCTTCTAAACTTCTTATTCCCTTCCTTGGAAAGCTTTTTATTTTCAATGAAAATGTGATTTTTAATCTCAAGAACACATTATATACAGAACCATTTGATTGTTGTTCTTTGCCTTTCATTTTTGAAGAGGACCAGTAACATCACAGGGTTACAGCTTAACTCGTGGGTGAATTGGAATTAAGTGAAGCAGAATTGCAAAAAATTATCAGCCTGTCTCTCTTCTGGAGTCATCAAAGTTCAATGGAAAGAGACCTACCCTTTGTAGGTAGTAAAAGAAAGAAAAATTTTCCCTTTTTTTTTTACATGAATATACATTTACAGAATAAAACATGCATTTCCATAACACAGTAAAATAAAAAAAGTATTATTGCACATGAAACTGAAAATCCACTAAGCACAACTTGAAAAATGTACAACAAAATAATTTAAATTTCTTTCTTCTTGCTTTTTTCCTACCTTCTCATAAGGGATCAGGAAAATACAAGGCTTTAAAAAAAATCTATGTCATTCAGCTCACAGTCAAGTTAGAAGTATGATATGAACAGGAATAATTAAAATGAAAATTCACGTGTAAATGGATGGGATACTGGCCAATGAGAATCTCAAAACTTTAAACTGCTGCATATGCATATCGACATTTGGGAAATGCAACACATGGACGTTTATTTCTGAACATGTATGACGGAGAGTCCCACTCTCTACTTTGAAACATGCTTGAATGTTTTATGACTGATTCCCATCTGATTACTTAGGGACAAACAAGGTTCTTATGCTGCCTACTGAGCCAGAAATGAATGTGCAAAGTGAATGTCTCACTTTGAAACAAGGTGAACCAACAGGAAACAATTAAAAATAATCTGCGTGTGCTACATTGGGGAGACAAGGGTTCCCCATTACACCACCCTGGAAGTAGAGTCACTAAATATCCAGGTAGCTATGTAGCAGGATGATGGGATGTTGGGATGATGCTAGAATGATGGGAGTCACACACACACGTGTGTGTGTGTGTGTGTGTGTGTGTGTGTGTGTGTGTGTGTGTGTAAAGTCCTAATTGAGCTCCAAGGATGGAAAGGTTATTACTTACTAAGAAAATCAGGGTGAATTTTATAGACAAGGTGATATCTGAGAAGATGGAAGGCATATGTGAAGGGGATTTCAGCCATAGGGAGAAGTATAGACAAAAGATATGTATAGGAGATGGCAAATAGTCTTATTTTACAGTCTTATAACTCTTTAGTGGTGAAAGAACCAAGTGGAGGCAAGAAGACATGTAACACAATATCACAATACAGGAAGATAGTGATCAGAACCTTACACTACTAGGGGAAGTGAGAAGAGAGAAGAGGTGAGAGATTTGAGAGGTATTATAGAAGTAGAATAAAAAAGAATTGACAACTAATTGAATATAAAAGATAAGTGAGACGAAAAGCCTAATCCTAATGTTTCAAGTATATGTAACTGATACACATATATTGTGTTCTTATGTATCTAAATGATGGTTAAGAAGCTGTTTTTGCTGTTGATGATGATGCTGATGATGCCGTTAATGATCATATTTTTCTTTAAATGAAAGGCAGAGTAACTACATAGAGAGCTGTTCTCAAGGCCAGGGAGACCTAGATTCAAGTACCACCTCTGAAATTTACTAGCTGTTTGGTCTAGTCTAAATCATCCAACTTCTCCATGCTCTTGGCAAATCTCTAAGTAGCAGAGGAGGTGCTGATCAGCATGAGTGTAATAACTTTCTGCGGTCAGATTCTTTTATTGGTGTTGCTTTTGCTCATTTTTTCACCTTTTTCCTCTCTTTTAAATTTGATCTCTGATCCCCAGGGTAGAAGGGTCACTGTCTCAAGCTTCTTGCATCAGGGATTTCAGTCCCTGGATCTTTACCTGGTGCTGCCCTGACGTTTCCCTAAGGCCCACGAGGTACCATTGTGTGTTGTTGCATTGAGGGAGTGGAGCAGAGGGTGCCTAGCACTGCTGAAGACCACAGTGCCTGGCAGCTAACTTGGTGCTGAGTTGAAGTCATAGTGGTGGTGTCTGGTGTGTGCTGAGTCCAGTTGGGTGTTTCTGCATTTCCCTGAGCTACACTGAACCGTGGTGGGGACCCAATGCTGGTGGCTGCCTGTTTGCATAGACACCCATAGGACTGGCATCTACCTATTTGCCCAGGGCTGTGCTGAAGCATTTGGAGGTCTGACTGCTGGAGGATGCCTGTTTACCTGGGTTGACATAGTATTAGGAAAGGAAGTTTTCACATCTGGTAGTTCCCTATTCCCACTAATAACTGTTTCAATCCTTACCCTTATTTCTCCTTAGTTCTAGTGTTGATAGTATTGACAATTTAAAGAGAGTAAAGGATAATGAAGGGCTTAAATATCACTCTTTCTCCTGGCACTAGAAGTTTACATTAAGGGGAAATATTGCAATATGTTCAGGAGACACTGGAGAAGTTGCAGAAGATAAACATGGGCTTGCAAATTCCTAGAACTCCTTATTTTCATTTATTTTTTCTTGGGAGGGACTTTCAGCCATTTATCTCAGGAGAGTAGGGGAGATAGAAGGAAAGATAGACAGATAGACACATACAAAATACATGGACACACAGAAAGAGACGGAGAGACACAGAGAGAGAGATGTTCCTGTGTTGTTAACTTTTCCCACAATGCCTGCCAAACCACATACTTCTTGTAGGGCCATGCAGATGGCAGTTATTGCTACAATAGCTACAATCTCCTCTAAGATTTGAAGCAAAAGAACTGAGATCATACTGGAAGCCAGAAGAGCTAAATTGAGAACAGCATAAAAAAAAAAATAGAGTCTAGACAGTGGTGAATCAGGACACCTGAAAACTTCAGTGGCTGCAGGGCAGTTCATGAAACTGGTCCAGTCATGAACATTTACTCAAGACTTTCCTTTGTCTTCACTGTTTTAATCATGGATAAGAGGTTGAGCCTTGGTCCGTAGGAGCAATTCCGTTATCTCCCTTCCATGAAGAGAGTCAGAAATATGGTCAAGCTTTGGACCTATTGAGGAATCCCTAGTCTATATCTTTTCCATCTTCTTTCATATTAAATAAACTAGGTAGCTGCATAATGTGAGTTTCTGTGTAACATAGAACTAAACTTTGAAATTTCTTTTTCTCTTTCTTTTTTTTTTTTGAACTTTGAAATTTCTTAGCTGTGTAGTGGTGGCAGAGCTGTATAGATTTATCTGATGTATGTATGTATATACACACATATATACACATACATATAATTATCTAATACATGCTTAACACACACATACACCTATATACATATATGTGTGTGTGCATCATATATTAAGTATTGTCAACAAGCAATCACAACTTCATGAGACTTATATGAAAACCAGGTTTATTACAAGAAAATTGAATATCCATGTTGAATCCAAAGTGTTCCTAGTCTTTACAGGAATTTACATCTTTTTTATAATTGTAGGACTAAGGGAGGAGTGGATTCCAAGAAGGAGCATGACATGGAAGGGTAAGTGGTTTAGCAAAAATGAGAAAAAAAGACAAGACAGTTCCTCCTAGGGAACTGCAAAGTTGATGGCAAAAGTCTCCTTTTCTCTTGGCAACTACTAGATTATGAAAATAGAAGAGTCTGCTTATTTGCAAAAGACCCCAGCTGCACAAACCTTATTACAGCCTGCCTTGCTTCCCAAGGACACATAGGCAGTCCATTGTGAGGCGCAACTATTATGTAGGCTAAGGGAGAGCTTCATACTGGACACATTCAGTGGCTCCTGCATGCTCTGGGTTCTGCGTTTCTGGAAAATACGGCGACTCAAAAAGACAAGTTCAGGGGACCCCCTAACAACACTTAGCAGTATATGTTAATATATCAATTAATTGGTTAAAGTAATTAACTAACATGATATACATTCATATACTGTTATATATATATATATACATATATCTAAATATGCATGTATAATACATTAAGCTTATATATGTATATACACATATGCATACACATACACATATATATATATATATATATATATATATATAAAATGTATTTAAATCAGAGTCACTATATGGTTCTGCCACCACTACACATTTAGGAAATTTCAAAGTTCAGTCTTTTACATTTATATCACAAAAAATTAATATCATATAGCTACCCAGTTTAATATATATTTTCTTTTCATTTGTTGTTTTTTAATTTACTTATTTCAGTATTCAACATTAATTTCCACAAAATTTTGGGTTCCAAATTTTCTCCCCATTTCTCCCATCCCCTCACCCCAAAACACAGACCATTCTAATTACCCCTATCACCATTCTGCTCTCCCTTCTAACATCCCTTCCTTCCCTTACCCTCATCTTCTCTTTTGTCCTGTAGGGCAAGATAACTTTCTACACCCCATTACCTGTATTTCTTATTTCCTAGTTATACACAAGAACAGTAAACAACAGTTGTTCCTAATACTTTGAGTTCCAACTTCTCTTCATCCCTCCCTCCCCACCCATTCTCTTTGGGAAGTCAAGCAATTCAATATAGGCCATATCTGTGCAGTTTTGCAAATGACTTCCATAATTATCTTGTTATGCAAGCCTAACTATATTTCCCTCCATCCTGTCCTGCCCCCCCATTTCTTCTATTCTCTCTTTTGATCCTATCCCTCCCCAAGAGTGCTCCCTCCTCCCACTGCCCTCCCTTCCATTATCCCCCCCCACCCTGCTTATCCCCTTCTCTCCCACTATCCTATATTGTAAGACAGGTTATCATACCAAAAGGAGTGTGCATTTTATTCCTTCCTTTAGACGAATGTGAGGAGAGTAAACTTCATGTTTTTTCTCTCACCTCCCCCCTTTTTCCCTCCACTGAAAAGTCTTTTACTTGACTCTTTTATGAAAGATAATTTGCACCATTCCATTTCTCCCTTTCTCCTCCCAATATATTTCTCTCTCACTGCTTAATTTCGTTATTTTAAGATATGATCCCAACCTATTCAATTCACCCTGTGCTCTGTGTGTGTATGCGTGTGTGTGTGTGTGTAATCCCACCAACTACCCCGATACTGAAAAAACTTTCAAGACTTACAAATATTGTCTTTCCATGTAGGAATGTAAACAGTTCAACTTTAGTGAAGTGCCTTATAACTTCTCTTGTTTACCTTTTCATGCTTCTCTTGATTCTTGTGTTTGAAAGTCAAATTTTCTTTACAGCTTTGGTCTTTTCATCAAGAATGCTTGAAAGTTCTCTATTTCATTGAAAGACCATTATTTCCCCTGAAGTATTATACTTAGTTTTGCTGAGTAAGTGATTCTTAGTTTTAATTCTAGTTCTTTTGACTTCTAGAGTATCATATTCCATGCCCTTTGACTCCTTAATGTAGAAGCTGTTAGATCTTGTGTTATCCTGATTGTATTTCCACAATACTTGAATTGTTTCTTTCTAGCGTCTTGCAATATTTTCTCCTTTACCTGGGAACTCTGGAATTTGGCCACAATGTTCCGCAGAGTTACTCTTTTTGGATGTCTTTCAGGAGTTGATGGGTGGATTCTTTCAATATTTATTTTTCTCCCTGTTTCTAGAATATCAGGGCAGTTTTCCTTGATAATTTCATGAAAGATGATATCTAGACCCTTTTTGATCATGGCTTTCAGGTAGCCCCATAATTTTTAAATTGTCTCTCCTGGATCTATTTTCCAGGTCAGTTGTTTTTCCAGTGAGACATTTCACATTATCTTCCACTTTTTCAGTCTTTTGCTTTTGTTTTGTGATTTCTTGGCTTCTCCTAAAGTCAGTAGCCCCCATCTGTTACATTCTAATTTTTAAAGAACTATTTTCTTCAGTGAGCTTTTGAACCTCCTTTTCCATTTGGCTAATTCTGCTTTTTAAGGCATTCTTCTCCTAACTGTCTTTTTGAACCTCTTTTGCCAATTGAGAGATTTATTGACCTTTATTTTTAAAGGTGTTATTTTCTTCAGAATTTTTTTGGGTCTCCTTTAGCAAGGTGTTGACCTGCTTTTCATGCTTTTCTTGCATCTCTCTCATTTCTCTTCCCAGCTTTTCTTCCATCTCTCTTACTTGATTTTCAAAATCCTTTTTGAGCTCTTCCATGGCCTGAGACCATTAAATATTTATTTTGGATGTTTGGGATACAGAGACCTCGACTTCTATGTCTTTTTCTGATGGTAAGTATTGTTCTTCCTCATCCAAAAGGATGGGAGAAAATATCTGTTCACCAAGAAAGTAACCTTCTATAGTCTTATTTTTTTTCTCTTTTTTTGGTCATTTCCCCAACCAGTTACTTGACTTTTGTGTCCTTTGTCAAGAGTAGGGTATACTCTGGGAATCTGTAAGATCTCAGTTCCTCCAAGGTGGCACAATCAAGCATGTACATTGGTCTGGGAGCACACAGAGATTTTTATGCCCAGAATCTTAGCATTTTCCTCTCCACTGTCACCTGGTCCCCAGTTCCTCCAAACCAGCACTGGGGGCTGATTTTCAGATAAGCTGCATGGGTAGTGCCGCCATTCAGTGTGAGAAAAAGATCAGCTCCCTCAGGGCCTCTACACAGGGCTGAGGTAAGAATGGGCTGCTCAGTGCCCCCAGGGGTTTTACGATCTAACAATGGATGTGGGCTGCTGTAGGGACTGCTGTGGGAACTGTTGCTGCCTGCTAGATGTGGCCTCTGTTGCTGCTGCCTGAGCCTGGAGCTATGGGAAGGCCCTTCTCTCTTCCTGGCCAGCTGAAAAAAACCTTTGGCAGTTGTGGGTTGAGGGATCTGTAGACTGCTGCTACTGTGACTGGGAATTCACTACTACTGCAACTGGATATTCTGCCCCTGAGCTGTCCTCCTCCCAGAGTTGCACCACTCTGCACAGCCAAGGCTGTGCTGGGCTCTGCTCCACATCCCATGCAACAGACCTTTCCCATGGGCCTTTCAGGTCACCCTGGGCTGGAAATCTCCTCCAGTGTGTTGTTCTCCACATCTGCTGCTCCAAAATTTGTTGAGAGTCCCTCTCTATAGGTATTTTATGGGCTATGTGGGGGGAAAGCCTGCATATGTGTGTCTTTCTACTCTTCCATCTTTGCTCTACCCCCCCCCCCCCACCCCGCAGTTTAATATAACAGACAAAAATGAAAAAAGATATCGGAGTAGTTTGCTATTTCCTTCTTCAGTTCATTTTACACATAAAGAGTCTGAGGCAAACAGGGTTAAGTGACTTGTCCAAGGTTAAGTGACACAGCTAGTAACTATCTGAGGCTAGATTTCAACTCATGAAATCTAGGCTGTGAAGTTTGGGTGGGAGTGGAGGTGAGGAGGGAGGATTCCATTAAGATTAAGAATCATAAATATTTGCATTCAAATTCCATCTCAAACACCTACTCCTGGTGTGACTCCTGATAAGTCATTTAACACTTTAATACTTGGACAACTCTCGATACTACTCTTCCTCATTGGTAGAGAGGATTTGTTCACTGTGAAGGTTCCTATAGCCATGGAATCACAAGGTTAGTCCATTCATTTAACAACAGCTATATAAGGGGTATTTTTCTAGTCACTAATGGAGAAGTACAGATGGATTAAGACACGGTGTCTACTCTCAACGAACAAACAGAACAGTAGAGATTAAGGGACAGTCCACATAATAGTACTTCAAAATAATACTTTAGATAAATGGGTGAAAAAAGTGCAAACACAGTGCTTTTTAAGATCTGGAGAGAATGGAAGAAAAAAAAGTTTCAAATCTATTTCTAAGCAAATGATCTATGTGTGAAGCAAGTGAAACATTACTACCAGAAGAGGCTAGCCCACAAAAGTCTCGTGGCCCCTTAAAAGCCATACTTTGTTATCCAGTAATCTAGATATCCAAGATGCACAGTGTTTCCAGGTGAAAGTCCCTATTTAAAAAAAGAATTAAAACTCTTAGAATTTTAGGAAGAAAAAAACATAAAAACATCTTTAATTTCTAGGAGGAATTAACTAATGAATCAGGAACAGAACTTATCAATTATCATCACCTTTCATCTTCTGATCCAAAATAGGTTATAAAATTTAATATAGAAATCCTCTCCCTGAGGCTTCTTAGCTGAGAAAAGGACATGATGATTATTTCAGTTTTATAAGTAAAAAAAGCCAGGGATGAAAAAGTTAAATTATTTGCCCAAGGACACTCAGTAAAGGATTGATGTCTTTGAGATATTTTTTTCTTTCCCTACCTCTCTAACTTTCAACACAGTAAAAGATCATCTTAAAAGCAGCCTTGGTTTACAAGATGAACTGCAACTGATAGAATCCAGTGATAATAATATCCAATTTAAGGCAGATGTAATCTACACAAGTAATTTCTGAAAAATACTTTCACTTATCTCAAGTAAAACAAAGATATCTGAAGATCTTTTTTTCTTACTGTACTTCTGTAAGAGAAAGATATAGACAATAAAAACATGATTAAAACATGGTTTCTAAGCAGATGAAGTTGTAATAATTTTACAGCCAAATGGTAAGAACAGATTCTTCTGTCAGTGTGCTAAAAAAATAAAAAAATCAGCTTGGTAAATATTTCAGAAGCTTCCTGTAGTCATATTTTTTCTAACATTCAGAATTCATATTGTGTGTAAACCTGATTTACCATGCCTTCAAGGCATAAGAAGTAATATCAAATTGACATTTAAATATTATGAAATCAAATGACAAATATGTCCAGCCATTAGAGAGATAATTATGTGAATTCAAAGAAAGCCTGGAATGAAATATGATGTAATCATCTGTGTCCTCAAGTCCCTTTGGCAGGCTTGCTTTTTCTAGAAGATAGGACAGGTGACACTTTCTAAGGACTGCCACTCAGTAAATATATGTTGTATTAAATTCTGCCTTTCATGTGTTGTGTAAAAAATTGCTATTAACACATTGTAGTAAAGATGAAAATACTCATACTTGCAGGCATTTTAAATTTTTTTTATATTTTTATTATGTTTGGGAAAGTGAACATTGTAAAGAATAGAAAGAGGAATGGTTATGAAATTCTTGCTATCATATTCTTTATATATTCTTAATATATATACATATACGGCATTAAGAATTTCATATATGAGTATATACCTTTTAGTTTTAAATGCTTGCACACACATATATACACATACATACACAAGTACATATACAGACCCATAGATATAGGCATACATAAATGCATATGTAGAGGGTGCATAGGTGCATTCTCAAATATACATAATATATTAAAATGTACATATTTTGCATACTACACATATGCACATACACCAGTGTATTTTGTAAATGCATGCTGACATACATGTGTATATGCATGCATCCATGCATACACATACAGCACTCAATTACAATACAGGCATTGCATATATGCACTGATGCATGCTTATCTTGCATGCACATATGTGCACACTCATATGCATGCTCACATGCATTGTGCTGTGTTATGCTGAAGAGCCTGGCTCTCTTCTCTCTGACTAGGGAGGATAAACTTTGATGCTATTTTTATGATATAAATGTTTTTTATTATAGAGATGAGGAGAAGCAAATCTGTACATATCTTCCCCCTGAATTATTTCTGTGCTCCCTCTGCTAACTAGCCGTCTCTTTTGCTTGTCCTGATATTTGTTCTGTTACTATTATGTTTACATTTTAAAAATGCTTTTGTATCCCTGCAGTAGTATATAAACTCTTTGAGGGTACGGGGTGTATTACTTTTGTCTGTTTTACCAGTGTTTAATATAGTAACTGGTGCATAAGACACCCTTAAATAATGCATGTTGCTTTGTTGGTTGCCTGGCAAAAGACTCTCCAATTCCTACAGTATAATCTGTCAATCCTATTTAAATGGTGATTTTTTTTTTTTGCTTTTAAATGACTAAATTTAGAATTGCCTTTAAAAATATTTAAAATCTGATTGGATTTTTGTGCTAGACAACAGTAATTTCAGTTCAGATGTTCAGCATCCTTAAACCATCTTTTTCTTATGATTTATGTTGGCATTTCATACAACTGAGGGGAAAAGGAAATCTACATTCAATTTAACATTTGACTGTGAGGATTTCTGGTTAAGATGCTAAAATAAAAAGTCATAGAGTGGTCCAATTCTCCCACATAGCCTAGATAATGATCTAAAAAT
Organism: Notamacropus eugenii; assembly: GCF_028372415.1. NCBI lineage: Eukaryota > Metazoa > Chordata > Mammalia > Diprotodontia > Macropodidae > Notamacropus > Notamacropus eugenii. The sequence continues at coordinate 364,982,631 of NC_092873.1, read as the reverse complement.
GTCCCAAACAGGGCTACGATTAAGAAAACTGAAAAGAAATTAAACTCCTCTATCCAGTCAAGAGCTGCACAAAAAAGACAACCAAGGGACTGATGATGTTGGGAGAATCATCAAACCCAGGAAGTTATCCCAAAGAATAGTGTAAAACCACCTTGGAGCTGCATAATGCTCCTTCCCCACCCTTACTTCAAAGGAGCCTAACACGTCTTTTAATTGCTTCCTATGGGCCATGATGGTACTTTTAATCTTCTGTTCAGCTGAATTTCACTACTCAGCCCTCTCCATTTGATATGGCCTCCAGTTGAAAGCAACTCTTTTAGCTATGGAAGATGAGTCAGAGATTTCCCTTCCCTCCACTTCTGGCCCTATATGAAAATTAATTCTTATAAGCCATAAGACCTTGTGGAACCTTGAAGGCAGGCTAGCACTTGCCCCACCCCACCACCATTCCTGTGCAATCAAACAGCTAAGTGTTAAAGTATTGAGGCAGCTACAATGGTAAAAAGTGGCAACAGAAAATTGAATGAGAAGCAGAGTTATTGGCTGAGAGAAACCACCTGAAATAACAGAAGAAATTTGGCCTGCATTGGGCTTCCATGATGGTGAAAGTAGTCGATGAGCCAGCCCTATTGCAAATGTCCTGAGAAGACTTGAATATAGATTCCCATAGAATGATCCTTTACTGCTTAGCATTTCCTTTTCTGTGCAAGGAATTTAAAAAAAAATAGCTATTCCACAATGGATTCATTTTTGTGTTCTGGGCAATCTTTAGATTCCCTATCCTCTACCTTCCATTCAGGCTCTGGAGGACACCTTACATTAGAGCCAAAATTAGAGCTGTTTCTCAGAAATTTGAGATGAGAGCAGAATTAGATCAATGAGGAAACCAGTTCCCCATTGCAGGAGATAGGCAACACCAGAATGTTGAAACCAAGACAAAACTGGACAAGAGAGTGGCCTGGGCCTCCAGTTTCAGTTCCGGGATGCCTGACTAGCTACCATACCAGACCACGACTATCACATTTTAAAAGGAAATAATTTTGATAGTCTTGAGAATTCTGATCCAAAAACTGACTGATCCTAATACCAGAAAACTAATGTCAAGACTTGCTTCCTATCTCTTAGCACAGAGGGGATAAAGTAGAGCTGCAAAATGAGAAATACATTTTCAAACATAGGCAACGTGAGTCGCTGTACTGTGTGCTATGGTTATTTGTTTCACAGAAGGTCTTTTATTTTTATCTAGGCAGAAAGTTAAGAGAAGAGGAGCTCAGGATAGGAGCAGTGTTATAGAAAAGAAAAAGAGGAACGTGCATCAATGAATCATTAAAGAATACAGAGCAATCAGCAGAAAGAAGGGCGGAAGGGCAGAGTCAAACAGAGGAAGAATAGAACTACACTGCATATAAATGCATAAATACACACCTATACACATATACATATGTGTGTAAATTGTATGTATGCATGTGTGCATGTATATGTATGTATTGCTTATATGTATGTGCATGCATTTAAAACTAAAAGGTATATTCATGCACATGTGGATATATGTGTGCATATGAATGCATATGCACATGCATGTGTGTACATACATACATGTACATATAGAACATATGTGTGGGAATATATACTTTTAAAAAATTCTAAATTTAACAAATATCAAAATGAACACTTCCATATAAGTTGAAGAAATCTAGAAGAAGATTGTACATGAAATTGTGAATCACTATTATCTGTGGCTTGCTTTCTTTTAAAATATATTAGAAATTTTACATATAACTTAAAAAGTTATTCTGTTTGTGATTTCTTCAGAACTACCTTCTCTTTATTTCTTTGCATTAAAAAAAAAAAGCACTTCAATGTCAGTCCTTCCTTCATTTTTTTGTTTGTTTGTTTTGGCTACTCTTAGCCACATAGCTTGCATTCTGATGGGGGATGCAAAAGACAGAGGAAAGACTTTTGTTGGAAAGGCAGTGTGGTCAATCAGGAAAGCCAATATAAATTAGATTGATATACATTTGGCAGAAACAAGAACAATGGAAGAATTGTATTGACTGTGGTTCCAGAGCTGAAGTTGAAAGGGCACCTACAGTGGAGGTAAGGGGATTGGCAAGACTGTTGAGAAGGAGTAAAAGGATATAATAATAACAGTTAATTATAATAATAGCAATGGCAGTTAAGAAACTATGGTGGTTGCTCTGGCGAGAAGAAATGAGGACTTGAACAAAGGTCATTTCAGTGATAGTGGAAAGCAATTTGACAAATGCATAAAGAGACAGAGAAGATACAGGACGAAAGATTTCTAAAATCTCATCCATGGACAATAGAAGTGAAAACAAAACAAAATAAAATAGGCCCAACGTGGATGATAATAGGATTCTGCTCAAGACTCTATGAAGAAAAAGTTGCAGACAGCATCTATTTGCATTAGTATTATTTTAACCTAATAAATCAGTCAATTGATTTAAAAATATAGGATATTAAGAACCATTTCACCAAAAAAGCTTTTCCTTATGAGATGGGAGACATTGGTAGGACACCTAGAGCTTAGGTAGTAATCAGCACTTCCACAGTCTAGACCTGCCAGATTTAAAGTGGCAATCTTGTTTAGTATTGTTAGTCCCAGGACTCAGTTTCATGCACTCCGACATGGTAAAATCCATTTTCATTTGGCAAATCCAATCTGACATGGCAAAATTAAATCTAATTTTCTTCTGGTTTCACTGGGACAAGAAGAGTCCATCATCCTCCATAAATAATTTCTTATAGTAATGATTGGTTAATCTCCAAGGGTTCCTTCAACCCTGAGTTGCATGCCATCATTCTAACTTCAAGTTAGATCCCTGTTTATACCATAATAACAACGCCATGGTGTGATCTCTAGACTAATAGCTAGGTGATCAGCTTCTATTCTTTGCTCTGTAAACAAAGGACATATGCATAATCACTAAGTTATGCACAATAACAGTATACACTCTAATGTGTATATATATATAAATGTACACACACATACAATACATATATGTTTATGCATATGCGTGTGTGCATACACTCATAGGTGTGTGTGTCTCTCTCTGTGTAATATATAGTATAGCAGTTCATCTTCACTCCAATCATTTTCTACTCCATCTCTTTTGCAGATGCTGTGTCTACAAACTGGACCAAGAGACATTACTATGCTAAGTGCTAGGGATACAAAAAAAGTCAAAAACTTAGCCCTTAGGAGTTTGCACATAATGAGTGTACTGTGTAATGAATGAGACCAACTGAAGGCACCTACACACAAACAGCATTTACATAGGATAAATTGGAAGTAATGTCATATGAAAACATTAGCAATAGGGGAATAGGGGGAGGAAACAGAAAAAAAAAAAACTTTCAGAGAAGGCAGGATTTGTGCTAAGTGAATTCTCCCTTAAAAATTAAATTGACACAAGAATTGCTTCTGAAATAGATATATTACTGAATTACTTTTTTGTTTCACTATTTCTGTCACTTCCCAGGCCACAAAATCCTTCCTTGGCCATAACTTTTCCACATAGTCTGTCTTCCCTTATTAAAATATAACTTACTGGAAGCTATAGACTTTCTCCTGTATTTGTCTTGCTAATGCCTAGTATACTGTCACTGCTACTACCTCATAGTAGATGTGATACTTTATTCCAATTCTTCTTCAAGATTCCCTACTTGTTAGAATTGCATCTTGATCACCCCCACAGTGCACGTCTCCATTTCTCTTTGTATGAAGTATAGATTCCTTGAAGATTGTGTTCTAGTTGTTTTATTTTTTCTTCTTTTTTTTAACAGTATTACAATTTTACCAATATAGGAAAGAACCAATGAGGAAATTCTCCCTTTAGAAACAGAGCTATAATCATAGAGATTTGCAACTTATCATTATACAGAATTGCCTGTGGCATTGGGAAATTACTTGCCTAGGGTCACAAAGAGTATGAATTATCTGCTGGTCTTATATCCAGGCATTTGGTTACTACGCCAAACTTCTTTTTTTTTTAACCTATAGAATAATGAAAATATACAGCCTCTCTCTCTCTCTCTCTCTCTCTCTCTCTCTCTCTCTCTCTCTCTCTCTCTCTCTATCTCTCTCTCCTCTCTTTCTCTTCCATTTTTATAAACACACAGATAAAATGATCTTTAATGTTTACAAAACACTTCACAAATAGAATCCTATTTTATTCTCACATTTGTGGACATTGGTGTTATTATTATATTTATTTTCATAGATGGAGGAACTGAGGCAAACAAAAATTAAATGACTTTCCAAGGATCACACAACTAATAAGTGTGTTTTAAAAGGCTGGTCTTTATTTCCAGGAGATGATTTGGATCATAGGAACATGGGTTCATAGATTATTTAGATCTGAGAAAGGCATTAGAGACCACTGACCACAACCTTCTCATTTAATAGGTGTGTAAACTATAAAAATGAAGTACAAATATTTTAAGTGATTTGCCCAGGGTCACATACCTCATAAATGACTGTGGCAAGATTTAAACTCAGGGCTTCCTAACTCCCTGTCCACTACTGTACTATTGTACTGTCTCACTTAAAAGATGATTTACATGATTTAAAGGAGATCTATTTTTCCCTTAAGGCAAAATTTTATTGGAGTAGGGATCCTCTACTATGGTAAGGTCCTTCTGATGTTCCACTTTGTGGATGGCAAAGAACTGAACAACATCAGACCTTAGGACATTCTCTTGCTGTTGTTCTATCACTTTTCAGCCATGATCAACTCTTATTGATCCATTTTGTGTGTTGACAAAGATATGTGAGTGGAATGTCATTTCCTTCTCTAGCTCACTTTATAGAAAAGGAAACTAAGGCAAAGAGGTTTGAATGACTTCCCACAGCTATTGTGTGTTTGAGGGGATTTGGACTCAGGAAGAAAAGTCTTCACAACTCCAAGGTAGCACTTTGTCTACTGGCCCAGGTAGCTGCCCTTAGAACATTCTAAAATGGCACAAATTAGATCGATAATCACTCAAAAGAATTTTGCCCAAATATTTTCCTACTGTTTTAGGAATGTGTTTTAAGAACTGCTTATAGAGCTGAGTCATCAGAATGACAGAATCATGACTGTTAGAAGCAAGGGTGTGTGTTACAGGAAAAAATATTCATTCTGGAATTCAAGAATCTAGGTTCAAATAATGTCATTAATACTATCTTGGGCAAGACACTCAAACTTCCTGAGCCTCAGTTTCCTCTCTAGCAAATGTAGAGTTTGAAAGGCATAATCTCTGACATCCTTTCTAACTCTGTATCTACAGTCCTATGGCCTAATCAATCTTCCAGTCATCCTTGTACCATCAAAGAAGTACCTACATCTCACTTAGGTAGACAGTGCAATTAGACAATGCATCGATAGCAGAACTGAATGTAAGAAAGAGTGCGAACTGAATTGGATTTGGGAAAGTGAACAGCTGTCCAAATGATCCCAAACTTCTCCTTTTAACAATAACCAATCTTTTTTAATACCGCTATTCTTCCAGTGTTTCTGTAAACAAGACTGCATGAGATGGAATGGATTAAGAACAACAGAGAAATTCATGGCAGGCATTAGTGGATTCCAGCATTTTATCAATAAAGTATTGTATAGAACAGAAGAAACACCATATAAGATATTAACAAAGAATTATAGGACAACTTTGACCAATTCAACAATAAATTGTTACCTACTATTTAATCTCTTACCTCCTTATCCTTTCACTGCTCATGCCATTGCTAAATTTCAACTCTGGATTATTCCCACCATCTGTCTCTTTCATTCTTACTTATGTACTGCAGAAATAAACTAGAAGTCTCACAATGCTGCTGACTGGGTACACCATAAATTCATGGTATAATTTCCACTCAGACCCCACTGAAGTAAGGCAATCCTTTTTAGGCCTTCCCGATGGATTCCCTAACATACTCCTCAGATATTATTTCGAATCTTCTTTTCTCCAGTCAATTTTTGTATACCACCCTACCTTCATCTTCACATTGCATTGAGGACCTTCCCTCTTACTTTATTGAAAAGCTAGAAGTCATTTGAGGGGACGTCTTTCTTCTCTTCTATTCAGCTCAAAACCCTTTAAAATCATGTCTCTTTCTTTCTTCCTTTCCCTCGACCTCTAACAATGAGTTGGTCTTTCCTGTCAAGCTCAACCCCATTTATATACTCCTGATCTCAACCCCTCTCATCTTTTCTAGAAGGTTCTCCCCCTTTATGTGTTTTCCCTAATAGTCTACCATTACTATTAGTTTCCCCTACTGCATTCGTAAATATTCAACTCTCACCATCCTAACACCAACTCTGCAAAATTCCTTCCACAGATCCTAGAAGTTATCAAGTTATCCAGTCATATCTCTCTTTTTCTCGAACTATTAGAAAGAAAATCTCTCTCCATATGTTTCTTTCACTAAATCTTCTCTTTAAATTCTTAACACTTTGTATTCTGGATTCTGACCTTATCACTCAATTGAATTTGCTTTTTCTAAATTTACCAACTATAACTAAGTTACACAATCTGACGTTCTTCACTCTCTCTGTCTCTCTCTGTCTGTCTCTCTCTCTGTCTCTGTGTCTGTCTGTCTCTCTCTCTGCCTCTGTCTCTTTTTTACTCAGTGTATATGTACATATGTATGTAAATATGTATACACACATATTATATTTCACATTATTGACCACTTTTTCCTTCTAGATACTATCTTCTCTCTGGGATTTTGCTTTCACAGAGAGAATTTGATTCCTGGGGAGTTCCCTCTATGATTGGAATCACAAGTCTAGTCCTATCTCTATCCCTATTTTAGCGAGAATGAAACAAGGGGTCATTACTTCAAAGATTTAAAACTGTCTTTGTCCTTTCTTTGAGTTAATTCCATTTAAGAATTATTTATCAAGGATATTTTTTGACAACCTGTTAAATGTTGGCCTTACTCCAGCCAGAACCCTCTCAGTTAAGGTTCATGTTTGGGATCAAATGAAGTACTTGTATTTCATTCAGTAATTAGCAAAAGGAAATTCACTTAGTCATAGCATGGAAAGGATATTTAGCAAGGTTACTCCAAGCACTTAGGTCTGGTAGACATGAACACCACCATCTCCATATAAGAAAGCATTCACTTAGGAGGGCAAGATGTAGTCCCTTGTTCTTGAGATATCTGCCAAGTATGAAGGGTGCCATGCTCATATGGGTGAGTCTTTTATGCCCTTAAGTGACCAGAAGTCCATGTGAATGCATAAATTAACAGGAAAATGTATGAAGAGATGAGTAGTTTGAATGTTGACTTCCACTGGCAATTTACCAAGGACCTTCTAGAGGATGTTACTCCACTGGAAAAAAAAATTCAAAAGTAATTTTACTGCACCATTCTACTGACGTAAGCAATACTGTGAGTATTAGAAATAAACAGAGAGATAGAGAAATCATGAAGATAGAGAAAAAATTTAAAAATAATTTAAAAAATAATTAAATATAATATATTTTATAATATATTAATAAATATATTAATATAGAATATATAAATTTATGTATGATCAAATGTAATTTTATTTTTTATATTAAAAACTAAAATAAAAGATACAGAACATCATAACTAGGTGGAGCAGTGGATAGAGCACCAGTGCAGGAGTCAGGAGGACCTGAGTTCAGATCTCACCTCAGACACTTGACACTCACTAGCTGTGTGGCACTGGGTAAGTCACTTAACCCCAACTGCCTCATCCTGGGTCATCTCCAGTCGTCCTGATGAATACCTAGTCACTGGATTCAGATGGTTGTGGAGGAAAAGTGAGGTTGGTGAACAGCACAGCCCTCCCTCACTCAAAACAAAGTCAAGTGCAAGTCATGTCATTACTTCTCTGATGGCATGATCTTCTTTGGCAACGAAGGACAAACACACACACAGCTATATATAGTTATGCACACAATATATACTTAAACATACATACATATAAACACATATACATATACCTGCATGTACATATACATGTGTGTATATGTGTGTGTTTGTACGCATCCTATGTGTGTATCCTATGTGTGTATCCTCCCAGATAAAGTCACAAAGGGAGGAGAAAAAAAAGAAAAGAAATTCTAGGCTTTTCCTCCCACCTTCAAAAGGACTGACTCTCAAAGCTCAATGATCTGGTACATACAGTGATGCCAAATATCTGCTTGTTACAAAGAGTTTCCTGATGCAAGGTGGTGATTATGAGCAGCACCAGGAACATTAGCTCTATACCACAGATGATAAGACAACCACAACTACAGTCAACAATTCTTCATCACATGTTATAATACTAGATAATAGTTGTCATTTGCATAACACTATAAGGTGTGCAAAGTTATCTATAAATATTTTTTCATATAATCTTCACAACAACCCTGAGTGGCAGATGGTATTATTAGGTCCATTTTGAAGATGAAGAAAATGAGGCAGGGAAAGATTATGTGCCTTGCTCAGGGTCACACTACTAATAAGTGTCTAAGGCAATCTAGGTACCTTATTTAAACATTTGTTGTAATCAAAATTTTTCCAGAGGGGTTCATCCTTTTTTCTCACTTTGCTATTCCTTTGATTTTCTATATTATGATTATATTAAATGAAATAAAAGCTTTTCTCCTTATTCTATAACTTTTTACAGATATGAGCATTTTTACAAAACAGATTCAACTCCAGAAAAAAATAATATGTTTTTCCCCTTAATTATTTAGGTAGAGAACACTAGTTGTGGATTTGCAACACTAATCCTATTAATATAGCACCTTGAGACTTTTGTTTTTCTATAACTTACAAATCAAAGGCTATTGTACGAACCTCCCTTCACTTATAAAGCTTAACAATTCAGTCGTATCACAGTAAGAAGGAGGGAAAAACTCATATTTGTATTTACCAAGCACATATCCCCCTAGTCAGTTCATAAAAATGTCATGTGTGAGTCTGTACTGAGCAGTACGTTAGGAAGCAAAGTCTTAATTATGGAGAGAAACTAGGCAATGTATGACAGTAATAAAAGTTACAGAACTGTCAAATAATCTCAATCTGTGTTGATACAGAAATTGAAAAATGGGAACAGTTTCTTCAATCTATTTCAAGGCCATCTCTAGTGGCCATAGAGTCAAACTAATTCACACCATCCTCATATATTTTCACATCTCCTCCTCTCCCCCACTACATTTTTCTCTTTGTAAAATTACGTCAAGGTGAACATCTGCAGAATGTAAGCTCCTTGAGAGCAGAGATAAAATCCTTTTTGTCTTTTTGTCTCTAACAAGTAGAAGAATATCATGTAAACAATAAATGTCTACTAAATGCTTGTTGAAATGAATCAAGGACAACAATGAAAAGTCAGCCAACTAAGATTTTTTAAGCATCTATCTTCTGCCAAACACTATGTTAGTTGTTGGGGAGAAAGAAAGACAAAAAGAAAATAATTCCACCTAGAAAGAAGCTCACGATGTAATGACGAGTGCAAACAATATGTAGATGTTAAACAGGATAAATTGGAAATGATCTCAGAGGAGAAGCATTAAGATTAAGAAGGAAACCTTTTTTTTTTTTTTTTTCGCCAAAAGTAGATCTTTTGTTGAAACCTGGAGGAAATCTTGGATGCCAGGAAATGTAGATGAGGAAAAAGGAAATTCCAGGCATAGTGGGCAACCATTGAAAATACTTGGATTTGGGAAATGGAGTGTCATATGAAAGGAACAGTCAAAAATTCATTGCTATTGAATCACAAAGTAAATGGGATAGGGTGGGGTGGGTTGGGGATAAGGTATAATAAAACTAGAAAAGCAGCAGGAGGTGAGATTATGAAGAATTTGGAATAACAGAGGATTCAATGATCCTGGAGGCAACAAAATGAAGGGAAAAATCACACACACACACACACACACACACACAAACACACACTGAAGATAGGAGGGGATGGGAGATAGGAGGATAGTTGTCCTATCTTCATGGGGCAAGGCAGTTTTATGAGCTCATTGTCCATATCCGTTTGAAGCATTTTCTCAATCAATCTCCTAGTATTTACTCAGGACTTGCAGAGAGAAAGCATGGATAATATGTTGGTCAGAGTAAGGAGGATCTGAGTTTCAGTCTTGCTTCCAATACTTACTCACTGAGTGACCCAGGGTCCACTACTTAACCTTTCTCAGCCTCAGTTTCCTCACCTATAAATGGGAATATAATAGTTCCTACCTCATAGGTTTGTTGTGAGGATCAAATAAAATAGCATAGGTAAAGTGTTTTTCATACCTTAAAGTTATATAAATGGTATCATCATCATCATTATTTTAGGATGCTGAACAAGTAATTAAAGCTCTCATTGTCTCTGGAAACTCTTTAAGCCTGACATAGATCAGATGCTAAGTTATTATCAAAGGGGATTTCCTCATTGGGAGTTAATTTTTTTGGGGGGGAGTTAATTTCTTACATTGATGAAATCACAAGTATAGATACATTCACAAGTAGCTCACAGTACTAGGCTCTGGAGATAAAGAGATAAAAATGAAACCATCTCTGACTTTAAGGAACTTGCAATTTGCCTCACCAAAATCCAGGCATAGGGCAGGCAGCCCCATTTGTTATTTTCTAAGAAAGATCATGTGTGTGTTGATAGCCACCAATACAAGTATAGTCTGCTGTATTCAAATAACTGACTTATTTAGAAATGAACTCACTCATCAGATATTTTACCTATACTGAATTTCCTTTGAACACTGTAGGGAACTGAGTGAATTGCTGGCTTTTAAAACTAATGAAAGCTTCAACTATGTAATCTGTAAAATTCATAAGGCTGATATATGTGCAGAATATCAGATCCAGGTTTCACAGGGTCTTTAAAACACAGAATCTATGAATTGGCAGGCAAAGCAAGTATTAAAATCACCACACTTTAGGGAGTGCTATATGGCCAGTCTTAGAAGGAACATGGTATTTACAGTCATGATGTCTGCAACAGAAGGTGAAGGATAAAAAAAAATAATATTTAAAACAACCTCTTCAAGTCTGATCCTGTTTCCTTCTGGGAGCTACATGGGAACTGCTTCCTGCTGAAGTGCCAGAAACATTCTAGTGTAATGTTTTGGTACTGAAATTCCCAGAAGTGCCCTGCTTAAAATCTTAGGTATAGTTCACTCAGGTGTTGTTTTGGGAACTCCAGCTATGAATAGACCTAGGGGTAGAGCTTATTTTGAGAAGAGGATACCTTACAACCTAATGTCTCCATGCCAGGAATCATTTCCCTGTTGCTCATCATTCAGCCTAATGTTGAATTTGGCATTAATGTGGATGTTTCTACTTCCAGCTATTGAGGATCTGAGGAACCATATAAACTGCAAGTGGAGAAACTCATGTTTGTGTTCATTTTCCATAGCTTACTGTTAGTGTTAAGGAAATAATAGAAACATATGTTCCAGTGCTTACTGCTCAATATATTCACATAGTGAAGTTAAAATGTTTGGTTCAAAAATCAATAAAGCTATACTAAGCACCATGTATAGCAAACTAGAGAAATCGCAAGAAGCTGTGATGAATTCACTTAAAAATCAATGGGTATTCAAACCAGATAGGAAAGCAAGAGATAAAAATACAACTTTAAATAGTAACCTAGGGAGAGTTAACCACCATCTGTAGCTTTCACCTTTACAGGGGGAAATCAATGAAACTTACGAACAAATAACAAAAAGCTATCAATATTGGAAGCAACATTATGGTGCATCTGTAGTAAACTTAAGAATGACTACTATGCAATATTGGCAGCTATGTTAAGGGGCCTCCATACAATGAGTACAACACTATGCATACAGAGCAAACCAAGAATAATAGCTTTAGACCTCTACCTGGCAAGACAAAAGGACCTTGGTTGTGCTATGTAAGTATCTCCTAATAGTCAAGCACAAAATAATCAGTTTGCATATAGTACAGAAAGCAGATTTAATATAAATGAGCTCCCCAGTGCTGACCCAGACAACTCTGAGTTATGCTTCCTTGAAACACAGATTCTTACTAATTTATATTCATTCGAAAAGTCTTCATTGATTTTATTTGGGGAGTGGGAAGGAGAGAAGGTTAGCATTTCTATAGTGTATCCAGGCTTGCAAAACATTTGGGATAGTTGTCATGTCATCTTTCCAATAAACTTCTGAGATAGGTGCTGTTATTTCCCCCATTTTACAAATGAGCAAACTGAGGCTGAAAGAGGTCAGTCAGGTTCATACAGCTAATTTGCATCAGACGATGAAGTTTCTAGAACCTGGTGGAATTAGGTGGTGGCATTTAGGTGAAGGACTGCAGGAAACCTTTTCCTAAAAGACCCTATAACAGTCTTTGCTATCTGAAGATGCAGGTGGAGTAGGGATTGTGAAAGAATGGTTCTTAGCTCCTCATCTTGGCTTGCTATATCTTTTTTGGACCCTTGGGCTTCCTGTTAGTATCAGGGAGAACGTCCTTCTGCGAATTCCTACTGCACTCTGCCAATTGACATGTGGGAATCTGCTGAAGGGGGAAGAGAAAGAAGAAAACATTCTATAGTGATGCCTGAATCTTTTGTTAATTCCAAATGAGGCAAATTCAAATGACATAAATAAAGACCAAAGATTTTACAGATATGGGAAATTAAATCTAGTTCAGGGATTATGGAATCAAAATTTAGTTTTTATCTTAATAAGTTTAAAGGGATTTCCAGTAGGTAATTTCAAACACCTGGCAATGTGGTAAGTGGAAAGGGTGTTGAAATTGGAGTCTGGAAGATTGGGATTCAAATTCTCCTAACATATTTATCGTTTGTGTCACTCGGAAGATATCACTTAACCTAGGAGAGGTTTAATTTCCTAATCCATAAAAGGGAGCTAATAATAACATTTCTTTTCTAGGGTTGTTATATGAACATGTTATATAATTGAGAATTCTCATCTTTTTGTTGGGGTTCAACTTATCATGGGATATGTTACTATATTGCTATTATTCTTTTATATTGAATTGTCTATAGGCTCTTAGGTTGTTATTTTTGTTGTTCAGTCATTTAAGTCATGTCCAACCCTTTATTGCCATGTTGGGAGTTTTCTTAGCAAAGGTACCGGAATTATTTGTCATTTCTTTCTCCAATAAGCTGTTTTAGAGGTGGAAAAAATAATTGCTTTTTGTAATTTCATAAAAGTATTAAGATACGGACTCATCAGCTACAGGCTCAGTGAAATCATCTTTACTACAATCTCAGTAAAAGACAAGATGATATGCATCATGTGTCTCATTTCAACATGATTTTTATCTCCTTAATCATATCTAAAATGTTCCCAAAGTGAGTGATACTGCCCCCTGGGAGGGTACTGGAATGGTCCAGAGTAGTGGTAGCAGCCTTAGGAACAACTGGGAGTAATGAATAAAAATGAGGGGGTGATGGAAGCATAAAAAAAGAAGAGAAAATATTTTTGAAAAACTTTGTACATGCTTAGTCAGTTGTATAAAAGGTTTGACACTGTAGTGATTACATTATTTTCCAAATAAACACACAAAATGAAGGTTCTAACTGCTCAGGGATCAAGTCCACCAACAGGTCGTAACAAACAAGTGTTGACAGGCCAGTATGTCTTGCAATGTTGGGAAGTCCAGAATGCATCAGCAGGAATGTATTCATATAATGACTTTTTTGCAATATGATACTATACAGTTACATGATGCAATATTGCATTATCAAAATTTCAATGAAGGAAAAAATCCACAAATTTACAGTAAAGTACCAAATTTAAGATGTATCATTTAAAACTTATTTTGAAATGATACAAATTTAAAACAATGCTAAAGGGCTAGGGAAAGTAGATTTCCTGAGGGTACTGAGTAATTTTCTTTAAAGGAGATGGCAACCCAAATAAATTTGGCAATCTCTGTTCTATTTTTTGAAAGCTTCATCCCATGTAACTTGGAAACTGAGTATTTAATGAACCAACATCTACTAAAACAGTGTTATTAATTCTGCATGAACTAATATTAAATTTGCGTGAAATTTGGGTACCAGTTTAGTCCTTGATAAGGTTATCATTCTAGTGCAGTTTCTTCATTTAATTATTCTGAATATTTTGAGGTTATTTGTAGTATGTGGTTTTTGTTAGATGAAAGACATCTAACACAAGATTTTACCCACCAAAACATGTCTTCATAGATTTTGTGGGGGTTAAACTTTTCATAATGTTCAATGAACTCCTGCAGAGTTACATTATTTTCTGCATTATCTACAATGATTATTATATCCAGGATCCTTAAGGAAAACCCTCCTGTAGTTTTTGGTGACAATGACCTGATTCTTTTTTATAAAAAATAAAACAAACAAATAAAATAAAACTCTCCATTTCCAGAAACAAATCTGCAAGAGTCATACATTTGTTTAAGTCTTTGTCAATATATCATTGGCTGCAATTGTATGGATATCCCCTAACGGGAACTTTTAAAATTTATATTATTTATTCATTTTAAATATTTTATTCTTTTCAAATTATTTTTTATAACTTTCTTTCAGTAACATTTATATTTTAGAAATGAGGTCTTCATCAGAGAAACTTGCCATAAAGTTCTTATTTTACTTCATTTTCTGTAGTACCCTTTTAGTCCCAATTTCTTTCCCTTTTCTTTGTGTCTCCCCCATTCATTTAGAAGACATAGCTATGTACCAATTACACGTGTGAAATCATGCAAGCTAGTTTCAATTTTAGACATTTAAAAAAGATGAAAAAAATCATACTTTATGTTGTTGCACTCAGAGCTTATCAATTCTCTCTTAGGAGACAGACGAGTATTTTTTCTTCACGAGTCCTTTGGAATTATCTTGGACGATTAAATGGATCAGAGTAGTAATGTCTTTCACAGTTAATCATCGTTATAAAATTGCTGTTAATGTGTATACCAATCTCCTAGTTTGTGTCATTTCATTTTGCATTACTTCAAATTACTTGCAATTATTTTCTGAAGCCACTCCCCTCTTCATTTCTTATACTTATCCATCATAATCATATGGCATGACTTGTTCAGCCAGTCCTCAATGAATGAGAATCTCCTCAATTTCTAAGCCTTTGCCATCACAAACAGAGTTACTATAGATATATTTTTTTTATGTTTAGGTGTTTTTTTTCTTTGATCTCTTTGAGGTAGGAGTTTGACCTTTACTGGGTCAAAGGGTACAGACAGTTTTATAGCCCTTTGGGAATAGTTCCAAATTGTTCTCCAGAATGGGTGGACAAATTCACTATTCCACCAACAGTCTGTTAGTGTACCTGTTTTTCCTCTTTCCAACTTGCATTTGTCATTTCTAATATGTTCAGGGCGGTACCTCAGAGTTGTTTAAATTTTTTGTTTCTCGAATCAATTTGGTATGACTGTAGATAGCTTTGATTTGTTCCTCTGAAAATTGTCTGTTCACATCCTTTGATGATTTGTCAATAGGGGAATGGATCTTATTTTTTTTATAACTTTCTTTCAGTAACATTTATATTTTAGAAATGAGGTCTTCATCAGAGAAACTTGCTATAAAGTTTTTATTTTACTTCATTTTCTGTAGTACCCTTTAACCAATTCCAAAGCTCTGAGGCCAAGGAGAAAACACTGCAAGCTGCTACAAGGAAACAATTCAAATACCATGGAGCATGGTCAAGATCATACAAGTTTTAGCAGCTTCCATCTAAAAGGAGCACAGAACTTTGTATATGATGTTTTGGAAGCATTCTAGATGAAAAGACCAGAGCTAAAGGTGTGTGTGTGTGTGTGTGTGTGTGTGTGTGTGTGTGTATGCTTGTACATATATACATACACATATACATATAAATACACACACAAATATAACGTATAAACCTTTTATACCTCTTTTCTGTGAGAATATTTCATTTTGGGATCTTTTTCAGAGGGTAGCTGTTTTATTTCCATTTCCAGTTTATCCTCAAGATCTGAGATACTGGAGAAATTTTCCTTTACAATTTATTGCAATATGATATCTAGGCTCTTTTATTGTCTTGGCTTTTAGAAAGTCCAATCATTCTTAAGTTAACTCTACTTGATTAATTTTCCAAGTCAGTTATTTTTCCAAGTCAGTTATTTTTCCCATGACATATTTCATATTTTTGTTTTTTCTTCATTCTGATAGTTTTGTTTTGATTGTTTTTTGATGTCTCATGGAGTCATTAGCTTTCACTATTCCATTTCTAATATTTAAGAAAGTATTTCCTTCAGTTAGCTTTTTTACCTCTTTTTCCAATGATCAATTTTGCTTTGAAGGTGTTTTTTCCTTAATATTTTTAGTGCTTTTTTTTTTTTTTTTTTTTTTTTTTTACCAAGCTGCTAATTCGCTTTTCATAATTTTTGGTACCTTTCTCATTCCCTCCCTTCAAGGTTTCTCCTACCATTCTTACCTCTATCTTTGACTCTACAGGTAATTCTTGTTCTACCTGTGACCAATTTAACATTTTTCTTTGGGATCACGCTTGTAACTGTTTTCTTGTCATTGTCTTCTAAGTTTATGTCTTGGTCTTCTTTGCCATTGTAGTAGCCTTTTATGCTCGAGATCTGTTGTTGTTGCTTACTCATTTTTCCAGTCTATTTCTTGACTTTTAACTTGATGTGAAAGTTGGGCTCTGCTTACCTAAGCATGGGGAGGTACTTTGCCAAAGTTCAGCCTTTTGCATGCTACTCTTTTCACAAGTAGTTCTTGGGATCTGAAAATTTTGGTGCTTCCAAGCTGGTATGATTCCAGGAGAGGTATGGTCACTGTCCTCCTGGTCTTGGCTCTGGTTTTTATCCATTACAGGTTTCTGTTCCCCTGCAGCTGCACTTGCTAGTGCTCCTCTTGGCTCTAGAACTATGATCAGAGACTCTGCTCTCATGAGATCACAAGGACTAATGCTCCTCTCTTCCCTGAAATTGAGACCCAGATCTGTGTAGAAGCAACACGGTTGCCAATCAATTCTAGATGTACTTAGTGCCAGCAAAGTGTCCCCTGTAATTTCTTTCTGAGCAGCTCTTTGACCCCTTTACTACCTCTGGGCAGAGAGATCCTGTAGCTACATCAACTACTGTTTTTGCAGCCCACAACTGGTGTTGCTACTGAGATCTAAGCTAAGTCTGGGTCCCAGAGGCACAGACCTTTCCTGATGATTTCCCAAGTTGTCTCAGTGTGGAAAAATGTCTCATTCCAACATTTTGCTTGTTCTGCCACTCCAGAATTTGATTTCAGGTGTTATTTTAAAATTTTTTTGGAAGGGAAGTTTAGGGGAATTCAACTTGGCTCTTCCCTGTACCCAGCCATATTACCTATTCCCCAACAGAACAGTTTTTAATTCATCTCATATATCTTTTTTAATTAGTCAGTTTATTTGTTTTGTTTTTTACAATCATTTCCATATATCTTAGAATTTTCCCTTTCCCTACCTCTTGCTTCCTCTCGCTACCCCCTCCCTTCCTGAGACAGCATGCATTCTTATATAGGTTCTACACCTACAATCTTATTAAACACATTTTTACCTCAGTCATATTGCATAGAAGAACTGAAATGAATGGGAGAAACCATGAAAACAAAACAAAACAAAACATAACACAAGAGAAAATGGGCTATCTCATTTTGTGACTCAATTCCATAGTTCTTTCTCTGGATATGGAAGGCATTTTGCCTCAGGTGTTCACTGGGAATTTTTTAGGTCCTTGCATTACCGTGAAGGTCTAAGTCTACCAGAAAAATTCCTCACACATTGTGGTTGCTGCTGTGTGCAAAGTTCTCCTGGTTCTGTTCCTTTCACTTAGCATCAGTTCATATAAGTCCTTCCAGGCCTCTCTGAAGTCTTCCTGCTCATCATTTCTTATAGTATAATATTATCCCATTATATTCATATGCCACAACTTGTTCATCCACTCTACAATTGAGGGGCATTCCCCTGATTTCCAGTTTTTGGCCACCACAAGGGAGCTGCTATAAATATTTTTGGTACATGAGGAATCCTTTCCCATTTATGTGATCTCTTTGGGATACAGTCCTAGAAGTGATATTGCTGAGTCAAAGGGAATGTACATTTTGTAGCCCTTTGGTCATAGTTCCAAATTTCTCTCCAGAATGGTTGGATCTGCTCATGTTTCTACCAACAATGAATTAATGTTCCAGCTCTCCCACATCTTCTCCAACATTTGTTTTGTCATGTTAGCCAGTCTGATATGTGTGATGTGGTATCTCAGAGTTGTTTTGATTTGCATCTCTCTAATGAATAGTGATTTAGAGCATTTTTTTCATGTGACAATGGATAGCTATAATTTTTTCCATTGAAAACTGCCTGTTCATATCCTTTGACCATTAATCAATTGGGGAATGACTTTTATTCTTGTACATTTGACTCAGTTCTCTCTATATTTTAGAAATGAGACCTTTATCACAGACACTAGTTGCAAAATTCTTTCCCAGTTTTCTGCTTCACTGCTAATCTTGTTTACACTGGGTTTGTTTGTGCACAAACTTTTCAGTTTAATGTGATCAAAATTATCCATTTTGCCCTTCATAATGTTCTCCACCTCTTGTTTGGTCAAAGATTTCTCCATTCTCCACAAATCTGACAAATATATTATTACTTGCTCCCCCAATTTGTTTATAGTATCAGTCTTTATACCTAGGTCATGTATCCATTTGTACTTTATTTTTGTTTATAGTGTCAAGAATTAGTCTATGCCCAGTTTCTACCACACTGTTATCCAGTTTTCCCACCAACTTTTATCAAACAGTGAGTTCTTATCCCAGAAGTTGGGGTCCTTGGGTTGATCAAACAGTAGACTGCTATATTCATTGACAACTGTGTCTTGAATACCAGCCTCTTCAAATGGTCTACTCCTCTACTTCTTAGCCAGTACCAAGTGGTTTTGATGATTGCTGCTTTATAATGCAATTTGGGATCTGTTAGGGCTAGGCCACCTTCCCTAGCATTTCTTTTCATTTGTTTCCTTGATATTCTGGACCTTTTGCTTTTCCAGATGAATTTTGATATTATTTTTTCTAGCTCTAGAAAATAATTATCTGGTAGTTTGCTTTAGCACTGAATAAATAAATTAATTTAGGTAGAACTGTTATTTTTATTATATTAACTTGGTCTACCCATGTATCTCATGTATCTTAGCAATTTCATAGGCTTCTGTAAGTAAGTCATTTTCAATAACACTTGACAAGTCTGATGATGCGCACCATATATCAGCCTTTATGATCACTCAGTTGATATCATTGGCTCTTCTCTGTCACAGTATAGAAGAGTACCGCTTGCAATAGGCCAGGGCACATTAGTCATGCTTGTTAAGAGGCTTCATTCTTTTTAACTTTCTGAAATCAGACAATTTAAGATCATCTCAGCAGAGTAGTAGAAATTCGTGAGGTCTGACCATTAAGTCGCTCTATGGTTCAATGGATGGAGAGTTTGGATCTGAGGTCAGGAAGACCTGAGTTCAAATTTTGCCTCAGAAATTTACTCACTGTGTTACCCTGGGAAAGTCACTTAATCTCTCTATGCCTCAGCTTCCTCATTTATAAAATGGGGAAAATAATAGTACCTACCTCCCAGTATTGTTGCAAGCATCAAATATGATAAAATATGCAAAATACTTTGCAAACTTTAAAGTACCATAAAAATGCTAGCTATTCTTATCTTTCACACCCACGGTGCTTGCAACTAAAAATGAAGTTAGTCCATATGCCTGGTTGCTCTGGCTCCAGCACTACATATATTTGTATTTACATACATATTTAAAAACATGCATATTTTAAAAACAAAACAGCAGTCCAAGGATATATTTTATTATTTGTTCACTTGCTGACAAATTGGCAAGTATCAGAGTGTATAGCACATGATGTCCTGCCCTATGGACAGCAAGAATTTCATCTTAAATTAGAGATGGAATAGCTAATACATGTATATGGGTAGTTGTATCCATACATAGGATGTATTTAGGAGAGAATGTATTGCTTTTGTCCAATGTCTATTGCAACATTTTCAAAGTACAGGCACAGTAAGATTTTGAGAGTTCAGTAACAAAAGCATTTTCTGAGCATGAAATTATATATCATTTCCAAGGTAAAAGCAATCATCAGGCCAACATATTGCTATGTTTATTTAACTTTAGGATCTAAAATAACTTTAGCTCTGATTTTGTACTACCAGTGTGAAAAGGAAGACTAAAAACTTTGTACATATCTTCATCAAGCAGGAATAAAGTAAATAAACAGTAGAGAGGGAGCAAGGGACAATGAAAGGAATACTGGTTGGAAAATCAAAGGCCATGGATTCAAATCTTTGACTTTCCACTTACTGGTTTGAGTAAATCCTTTCATCTCTCTGAGCTTCAGTAAAATGAAAAGATCAAACTATATGAACTAATGATAAGATTATAGCTCTAAATATATGATCCTCATATTTTTGTGAAGGATTTTGAATAAGAGTTAGTTTCAGGATTGCAGGCTTCAGAGTGGGAAAAGACTCTTAGAAATAATGGAGTATAACCTACCCTTCCACCTGAATTTATGGATTTTACAATTAAAATAATTTCCAAGGAACTTTGTGGATAAATCTACATGTCTGAGAAAGATTAAAAACACAACAAAGAGCAAAACCCAAGAAATAAAACAAAAATTTAGAAAGAGGCATCTCCATGGCTTTGGGAACACAGTTTTAAGTTGGGGGGGGGAATTGATCTCCTTCCTCTCTCCCAAATAAATTGATATTATAATAGAGGCATTAAATTATTAATGTATTAACAAGGTATTAGTGCCTAGTGATCCATCTAAGGGGTGCTGAGTAAATAAAAGGGAACACACTTAATATACAAATCTTTGAATGCCTTCAAATATTTAAGTAACTGGAAGAGCTCAGGAATGCATCATGGCCCTTTATAGAGAAAATATGGTAGAGAAAAGAAGGAAAACATTTGCTACTCTCACCAAATAATGTACACAGCATCCGTGTTGTTGAATTGTTCCTATCACTTTCAACTCTTCATGACCTCATTTAGAGTTTTCTTGGCAAAGATACTGGAGCAGTTTGCCATTTCCTTTTCCAACTTATTTACAGATGAGGAAACTGAGGCAAATAAGTTAAGTAATTTCCCACGGTCAAATAGCTAGTTAATATCTGAGGCTGGATTTGAACCAAGTCCTCCTAATTCCAGGGCTGGCACTCTATTTTCTGTATCACTCAGTTGCCCATAGTATCTAGCAGTGGCTTAAGAAAGAGGCAGACACTCTTAGCACGTGTGGAGCCAAAGAGAAAAGTAGGGCTCCGCTTCTTTTCTTTCCTCTCTCCCCTCCCCCTCTCTCCCCGCTTGTACTTCTACTTCCAATCCCTTAAGCTTAGCCTTCTTAGGAAATCTCCCCCTCTTCGTCCTAAGAAAGAAGACCCCCTGCACTTGTAACCGAAACCCTGTAATAAAGCTCAACCCCTGTTTGACTCTGGAACGTCCTTTCTCTCATACGTGCATCCGGCGTGGCCAGCCGAAGACCTGGACAGGTAAGAAAGACTCGGGTAGCCCAATACAGGCCTCTAGGCTTGGCAGTTGGCGCCCCAACAGGGATTGGGAGCGTAGATAATCCTGGGTGCTTTTGGGGTACACCCGGAAGGGGCTGTGAAAGAAGCGAGTCCCGAATCCTAGATTCGGAAGGAGAGAAAGGGGAGAGAAGCTTCCCAAACCCCTGGGAAAAGGGCGGAGATGGGGAATCTATTGCCAGTAATAAAGCCAGAGGAACAGGAGGTCTGGGCTGAGACACTTCACAGGGAATGCAGGAAGGCGGGGGTCACAATAGAGTTAGATGACCTCCGAGAATTTTGTGAAAGGATTTGGAAAGTTTCTCCTTGGCTCAAGCAGGCAGGAATATCAAGAGAAAAATGGGGAGCGGTCGGAGAGCAAATGACTGCTTACGAGCAACAATACCCTGGGGAGCTGGAGGATTTAGATTTCCTGATATTCGGCGTAATTAAAAGCCTGCTGGAAGGGCCGGAGAGGCCAGGGCGGGATTGGAATGAGAGTGGAAGCGGAGAGAGGGGAGGGGAGAACACGGGAGGGAGGGAGAGTCCAGGCAAGCAGAAAGTTAAGTGGAAAGTTAAGGAGCGTAAAGAAAAAATAGACCCGGAGCTCCATCTAGCGGATGGAAAAGGCGAGGCAGGGGAGAATACGCCGTGCCTTCCCTCCGCGCCTCCTTATAACCTACTCCATTGGTCAGACAGTTCAGGGCCACAGTCCAGTTTTGAAAAAGGAATAAGAAAGGCTATAGAGAATGGAGAAGATGTAGGGACATTTCCTGTGTTAGAAATAGCGGACCCCAGTGTCCCCGGTGGGGTTCGGAGGAGCCACATACCCATAGAGTGGAAGAGAGTGGCGACTCTTAAAGAGGCTTGTACCAAGCATGGCCCTAATTCACCCTTTGTTATAGCCATGCTTGAAACTCTCAGCGGTCAGTTCGTTCTGACTCCTAATGACTGGAAGAGCTTAGCTAGAGCCTGCCTTACCCCTGGGCAGAAAGAAATAAGTACAGGGAGGGGCCAGGATCAGCTTCCCATAGCTATTGCCCTTCCCTTAAGGCACTGGAAGCTCAAAGAAAGCCAGAGACCAGTGTGGGGAATAGGAGGGTGCCAAAATACCTTAGAGACAATGCACCCAGTAAAGTGGGAGGCAGAAGATCGCCAAGGGACCGTATGGCCGTTGGTGATTCCAGGACTTAGTTTTAACATCTGGGGCAGGGACATTATGAGCCGCCTCAGGATGAAGCTATCAAATTTTTAGTAAGGGCCATTGCAGTTGCACTGGAGTCCCCACCCTTGAATTGGAAGTCAGACACCCCGATTTGGGTGGAGCAATGGTCGCTGGCCCCAGAAAAACTCCAGGCACTACAACTATTGGTTAAGGAGCAATTAGAAAAAGGAAATATAGAACCATCAAAGTCACCCTGGAATGCTCCTGTGTTTGTTATAAAGAAAAAATCCGGGAAATTCAGGTTCCTTACAGATCTAAGGAAGGTAAATCAGTCTCTCATGCCTATGGGAGCCCTGCAACCAGGTCTCCCTTCTCCTAATGCCATCCCGGAGGGTTGGTCACTTATAATCATTGATATTCAGGATTGTTTTTTTTCCATTCCTTTAAACAAAGTAGATTGTCCTCGGTTTGCTTTTACAATACCTCACCCCAATAACAAAGGACCTGCAAAGAGGTATCAGTGGAAGGTATTGCCCCAAGATATGAGTTGCAGCCCCACCATCTGCCAGTGGTATGTTAATCAAGCCTTAGAAAGCCCCAGACAGCAATACCAATGCAAAATCATCCATTATATGGATGACATCCTTATAGCTGCACCTCAGCTCAAGGAACTGGAGAAGTGTTTCCAAGCAGTAGAAAGGAACCTTTTAGGACTAGGATTAGTTATTGCTCCTGAAAAGATACAGAGAGGACCCAATTACAAATATTTGGGATATCAGATACAGGGCACCATCATTCGGCCAGAACCCCCAAAATGGGATATAAAGATCCAAACACTCAATGATTCTCAGAAACTAGTAGGAGCTATCCAATGGATAAGATCAAAGGTGCCTATACCTTTACCTCTCATGCAACCTTTATATTCACTATTGACAGGAGACTCTGCTTTAAATTCCCCACGAACATTGACTCCTGAAGCAGCCAAGGCCATAGAGGCAATAAAAAAACAATTTTTAGAGTCCACCACATTTCGGTGGGATCCAGGAGGAGATCTGGAGGTATCTATTATCTCCACCACACCTCCCTATGCCGTCATACACCAAAAAGAGAAGCCCCTTGAGTGGGTATATTTAAGTAAAACAGGAAGCAGTTTACTAAACAAGTGGGAATTTCTAGGACGGTTAGCACTAGAGGCAGTAAGAAGAGCCACCCACATATACCAAAAACAGCCAATTCTTTATGCTACACTCACCACTAAGGATGTAGAAGAGTTAGCTCAGAATCATGTTTCTTGGGCCACTATACTCCACTGGGCCCAGATGAAACCAAATTCGACTTTCCTATTCAAAGAATTATTACAGTGGGCCCCAGCACCAGTGAAAAGGTACTCACCAAACCCAGTAGAAGGGCCTAACATTTTTACAGATGCCACGAAACATCACAAGGCATCTATTTATAATTCGGCCTCCCAAGAGATATATATAGTTAACACACCCTACACCTCTACTCAACAGAACGAATTGGAAGCTATAATCCAAGCTCTCCAAATATATAGTGACATACCCATTAATATTATCACTGATAGTCAGTATGCATCTTTATTAATTTCACGGATTGAGGACTCTATTGTAGATTATCGGTCCAATATTTTTTCACAGTGTGAGCGGCTATTGACCACCATTAATAACAGAACACACCCTTTTTATGTTTTACATGTGCGCTCACATACAAATGGCACAGGACCAATTTTTGAAGGAAATCAAATAGCAGACAATTCACTATACCTGGTAGGGCACACTGTGGAACCACAAGAAAGGGCCCAAAAGGCTCATGATAGGTTCCACCTAGCCACAGAAGCCCTCTGCAAATTATATGGGATAACTCAGGAACAGGCCAGAAAAATTCTTAAGAGCTGTC
Organism: Notamacropus eugenii; assembly: GCF_028372415.1. Lineage (NCBI taxonomy): Eukaryota > Metazoa > Chordata > Mammalia > Diprotodontia > Macropodidae > Notamacropus > Notamacropus eugenii. The sequence continues at coordinate 364,958,024 of NC_092873.1, read as the reverse complement.
TCCAATGTATCCCATTCCACCCATCTCTAGACCAGGGTGTCAATCCTCGTGGCTTGGCACCCAATGAAATTTGGCAAATAGATGTCACCCATCTTAAGGGCCAGTGCATACATGTGACAGTTGACACATGGTCCGGATTCCTTATGGTGACTTTACAGCCAGGTGAATCAAGTGCTAAAGTAATTCAACATCTTTGGCACTGTTTTTCTGTTTCAGGCTTACCCTTAGAAATAAAGACAGATAACGGCCCTGCCTATACTTCTCAAACCCTTACACACTTCCTCCGTGATCTATGGATTCGACATGTTACAGGAATCCCCTACAATCCACAAGGCCAGGCCATAGTGGAAAGGGCCAATCTCACCTTGAAGGCGATCCTCGCTAAACAAAGAAGGGGAAAAGGTCGCCTAACACAATCAGAGCTTGATACAGCTGTGTATACACACAATTTTTTGCATATCTCAAGAAACTCACATACTACTCCAGCTATGAGACATTTTGTGACTTTTCCAAGACAACCCCGCAAGGAAAGTAATACTCAGGCTGGATATAAAGACACATGGGCCATGGTAAAGGATATGGCCTCAGGGAAATGGAAAGGTCCGTATAAGATACTAATATGGGGTCCAGGGTATGTTTGTGTCTCCACAGGTAAAGGTGATGCGTGGATTCCCATTAGAAGGATCCGTAGGTGGGAACCGAGGTCGGAGACGACAGAGACGCAGGAGGTGGAGACCCCGGAGAGCCCAGAGACCCCGGAGAAGGATCATACACCACCTGAGCCTGCTGCTGACAGCTTTAACCTTGCTGCCCAGAGAGGAAGCAGCCCTCATCACAACCGCAGACACTGCTGCTGACAGCTTCCCATCTAGGCATCCTTTTTTCGCCAGCTGAATGAGGACTTTGATATCACAAACCCAGGACACTTGGGTGGGGAGGAGGTGACCAATTTTCCACCTGTATAGATCCATTTGCAAGATTAAGGGAGTGGTGACGTGTAAGGCGCCTACACCAGCTGCTTCTCTTAAAATATGCTTTGGGATTTTAGTTGATTGCACTTCCCCTGTTGTAACTCAGCCATTTAGTTTCATCTTTGTTTTATTTGATGCCTCCCTTTGTCAGTTGTGCTAGCTGCAGATTTCTGTGTGAATGAAGTCTTGTTGTAAGGTACTCATATGCTAAAGGCCTTCCTTAATCCACTCAGCCTCCAGCCACTGTTTGCTCTAGAGCCAGGTGCGCTCCGCGCATAACAAAGAAGGGGATATGTTGGGACTGGAAGCTCAATTCCGTGTGGACAGTCTCGGGCAGGTAAAAGTGGGACTTCTAAATCTTAGAGTCTTACGAGGCCCTCCATGAACAGCGGGGGTTCGAGAAGGTCAGACCGAGCTAGCTCGGCTAGCTCGGGTATTTCCGCCTCTCCCCCCGGAGATACCTGATGGGTGGAGTCTCCCTGCCCTCGAGGTCGTCCCGGATTGGAGCACACCTAGTTACCTAACAGCACGGTATTGAGATGCAAACTGTGTGGCTGAAGATTAAGTAGGATTGAGGAAGCCTAAAAGCTCTCTTAGCACGTGTGGAGCCAAAGAGAAAAGTAGGGCTCCGCTTCTTTTCTTTCCTCTCTCCCCTCCCCCTCTCTCCCCGCTTGTACTTCTACTTCCAATCCCTTAAGCTTAGCCTTCTTAAGAAATCTCCCCCTCTTCGTCCTAAGAAAGAAGATCCCCTGCACTTGTAACCGAAACCCTGTAATAAAGCTCAACCCCTGTTAAAAAAAAGAAAAAAAAAAAAAAAAAGAAAGAGGCAGACACACCATTCAGCACTTCAAGAGGGTATTTTTTAAGTTGGAAAACTGAGGCTGAGAGTGACTTGCCCACTGTTACACAAATATCTAAGTATCTGAGATATGATTTCATTTGGGTCTTTCCACATACTATCTACTATGCTGTTTAGCTACCTCTGATATACTTTATGTTGGTTAGTTTTGCTAAACTACTTCTCTCCCCAATCCCAAACCCTGTATTACTATTCTTTGTTACTGGAATTGCTCTCTGCACTGAGGAGTAGGGAGGGATATATGTAGAATGAAGATGATCCATTAAAAATCAATAACTACATATAAATATCTATCTGTATATATATATATATATGCATAGATACTAGTCTACACATGCATATGTATATACAGATAGATCTATAACACAGACTTAGATATCTATGTATCTATGTACACGTATCTGTATGTGTATACTAATACATATAGACAAGCTAGACAGATGTATAGAAGAATAACAACAATAGGGAGAACATTTATATATTGCCTAGTATACTCTTGTCACTATGTTAAGAATTTAACAAATATTATCTCATTTAATTCTCATAACAATCCTAAAGGTAAGTGTTACTATTATCCCTATTCTATACTTGAGGAAACTGAGGCAAACAGAAGTTAAAAGTGATTTGCCTAAATTCATACAACTAGTAAAGTGTCTGAGGCTGGTTTTGAACTCAAGACTTCCTCTTTTTTTTTCTTTCTTTTCTTTTTATTTCTTTTTAAAAATTTATTTATTTATTTTTAGTTTTCAACATTCATTTGCAAAAGATTTTAAGTTCCAAATTTTCTCCCCATCTCTCCCCTCACTCCCCAAAACACTGTGCATTCTGATTGACCCTTTCCTTCAATCTGCTCTCCCTTCTATCACACCCCCTTCCTGTATCTCCAATTCCTCTTTTTTCTTTCAGCATAAGAAAGATTTCTATACCCCATTACCTGTATTTCTTATTTCCCAGTTGCATGCAAAAACAATTCTGAACATTTATTCCTTAAATTTCAGTTCCAACTTCTTTCCCTTATAGGCTATAAATGTGTAGTTTTGGTAAAGGTTTCCATAATAGTCATATTGATGAAGACTAACTATATTTCCCTCCATCCTGTCCTGCCCCTCATTTATTCTATTCTCTCTTTAGACCTTGTCCCTGCTCTAAAGTGCTTACTTCTAATTACTCCCTACAATATACCCTCCCTTCCATCATCCTCCTCACTCCATTTATACACTTCACCCTTACTTTTCTGTAGTGCAAGATAGATTTTCATACTGAAATGAGTGTGCATATCATTTCCTCCTTAAGCCAAATGTGATGAGAGTAAGTTTCACTTTTTCCCTCTCACCTCCCCCCTTTTCTCCTCCATTGAAAAAGCTTTTTTTCTTGCCTCTTTTATGAGAGATAATTTGCCCCATTCCATTTGTCCCATTCTCCTCCCAATATATTTCTCTCACACCCCTTAATTTTATTTTTTTAGATATCATCCCTTCCTATTCCAACTCACCATGTGCCCTCTATCTATATGTGTGTGTGTGTGTATATAATAGTTCCAACTACCCAAATACTGAGAAATGCTTCAATAGTTACACATATTATCTTTCCATGTAGGAATGTAATCAATTCAACTTTAATAAGTCCTTTATGATTTCCCTTTCCTGTTTGTCTTTTCATGCTTCTCTTGATTCTTGTGATCGAAAGGCAAATTTCCTATTCAGCTCTGGTCTTTTCATCAAGAATATTTGAAAGTCCTCTATTTCATTTAATGACCATTTTCCCCCCCTGAAGTATTATACTCAGTTTTACTGCATAGGAGATCCTTGATTTTAATCCTAGTTCCTTTGACTTCTGGAATATCATATTCCAAGTCCTTCTATTCTTAATGTAGAAGCTGCTAGATCTTGTGTTATCCTGATTGTATTTCCATAATGCTCTAGTGGTTTCCTTCTGGCTGCTTACAATATCTCCTTGACCTGGGAACTCTTGACTGTGCTCTGGTTTGCAAGCTGCTGCATGCTTTTCTTCCCGGCATCTGTGAGTATGATTCCCTCTCCACAACAACTGCCTCCACCTCCAGCATGCCAGCATTCCTCCTCGCCCCAGGGCCACCACTCAGGGCTGAGACCCAGATCAGCTGCTCAATTCCCCAGAGTCTTTAGGCAAAGGGCTCCAAAAATCGCCACTGCCATTGCCTGGGACTGGGACTAGTCTGCATTTCCTTCTTACTCAGATGAAAGAGCTTTCTCACTGACCTTTGAAGCTGTATTTGGTGTTTGTGGGTTGAGTAATCTAGGAATAACAGTTCTTCTCTGTGGTTCTGCCCCCTGAGGCCCCAACTCAAGACTTTCTGAATGAAGTCCTAGGGCTCTATCCTATTCACTCTGACGTCTAGCTACACATAGACATAGTTTTGTAAATAGTCATAGACACATATGATAGATAGATATAGATATAAAAATAAGAAGTGGCAGACCTCTGATTAAAGACCTATTTGAGGAAATTCCTGGTGAGAAAACTTCATTTTACCCATGGATAATGGCAACTGTTCATCACCATAAAGTCTTTGAGATTTGGCCAAACATCGAGAGATTGAGTGACTTATACAGAAGTACGCATTCAATATGTATCAAAAGTGGAACTTCAATTTAGGTGTTTCTAACTGTGAGGTTAGTTCTTCCTGCTCTGTACTCTGCTGCCTTTCAAAGACATCAATACAGAAAGAGATTAATAGGGAAAGGAAAAAAAAATCATTCACAGAACATATGGCATTGCCTATAAATATGCAAAATATTTATGATTTGGTATTCATTCTTGAAAAAGAGTAATGTAATGATATTTCACAGTTTTTAAAATTTTACTGAATTGTGTTATCTCTATCAATCTGCCTTGAGGAAAGGGCTCCATCCTACCCTCATTGTGATACGAAGATGTTCCTAAGTTCATTGAGAAACTCTCTGCTGGAAAAGCAAAGTTCAGGCAGGTCCTGATACAATATAAAGATTTTCAAGATGGTCCTGTGGATAGGCTTTCTTCTGACTACCACCCTGAGTAAATATGGAGTGTTTCACCACAGAAAGGCTCCTGCCACATGAATAACTTTCTTTTCACTTATTCACACACATGTAAGGGCCTACTAAGGCATGTGGGGATAGGATCTGCAACAGTACAGGCTGTCCCAACACTGATAAAATTACAGATCCTTGAAATATCTAAATGTGAACAATACTTGCATATTTTACATAAATGAGATCACAACAGTATTAGAGTACCCAAGCAGTTTCTCATGTACAATGCACTACAAATTTCATAAGCATAGTGCTGTCCCAAAATCTTCAGGGCTTCACTATTATCTACTGAGGAAAGATTGAATACTTTTGCTTAATATTTATGTTCACACCTATACCAGCTCCCTAATAGCTCCTTGCTGGTCCATTTCATAGATGTATGATAATCAAATTTATAGGGTACTGTATAAACATCCTCAAAACAATATATGTATGTATGTGTGCACATTTGTGCATATCAGTAAACTTATTATACCTACAGACTGGATTGATGTTTGCTGTCTGGCTGAAGGAAGCAGATAATTAAATTCAGGTCATGAATAAACAGTGTCATCCTTCTCTCTTCTGTTTTCTTTGTCTTCTTTTCCCTATGTCTCTGTCTCTGTCTGTCTCTGTCTCTCTGTCTCTCCCTCTCTGTGTGTCTGTCTGTATATCTGTCTCTCTCTCTCCCTATCTCTCTCTTTGTCTTTCTGTCTCTCTCTGTCTCTGTTTCTGTCTCTCTCTCTGTCTCTCTGTGTCTGTGTCTGTGTCTGTCTGTCTGTCTGTCTGTCTCTCCCTCCCTCCCTCCCTCTCTCTCTCTCTCTCTCTCTCTCTCTCTCTCTCTCTCTCTCTCTCTCTCTCTCTCTCTCTCTCTTTCTCTCATTTTATTCCAATACTGAATCTAATGACTGTCTGGTCTCATATCTGTCCATTATACAACTCAAGCACAAATCACCCATAACAACTGAGACAACAGGTGGCCAACTTGAATATTCCCTTGTCAAGTGACAAGAGAAATTAATATTTTGTATAAATTTTCCAATATTATGCCCTCTATTCCATTTAACTAATACTCAAAGATCCCAAACTATATATAAGTGAAGGCAAATAGATAACACATTATTTTTTTTTATTTTATAATGTTTAACAATCACTGCCATACAATTGTGATTTTTATCCCCCCCACCTATCCCCCACTCCCCCCTCCCTCCCCACGACTGCATACAATTCTGTATAGATTCTACATATACTTTCCTATTGAGTATATTTTCACTATAGTCATGCTATGTAGTCAAAGATAAATGAAAGAAATCGTATAACAAATCAGAACATGATACACAAACACATACACATACACAAACATGATCTGTTACATTATGTGAGTGACTTCCATATTTCTCTCTCTGAGTGTGGAAGGCTTTTTGCCTTGAGAACCACCATTGGGATTTTTTTTTTGTAAGAAGTTCTTGTGTTATTACAAAAATCTAAGTCTACCAGAAAAAACTCTCACACACTGTGGTTGTTGCTGTGCATAAAGTTCTCCTGGTTCTGCTCCTTTCACTCAGCATCAGGTCATATAAGTCCTTCCAGGCCTCTCTGAAGTCTTCTTGTTCATCATTTCTTATGGCACAATAGTACTCCATTACATTCATATACCATAATTTATTCAGCCATTCCCCAATTGATGGACATCCCCTTGACTTCCAGTTTTTGGCAACTACATAGAGTGCTGCTATAAATATTTTTGTACATGTGGGACCCTTTCCCATTTTTATGAACTCTTGGGATATAGTCCTAGTAGCGATATTGCTGGGTCAAAGGGTATGCACATTTTTGTAGCCCTTTGGGCATAGTTCCAAATTGCTCTCCAGAATGGTGGGATGCGCTAGCAGCTCCACCAACAATGAATTAGTGTTCCAACTCTCCCACATCCTCTTCAGCATTTATCATTTTCTTGTTCTGTCATGTTTGCTAATCTTATAGGTGTGATGTGGTACCTCAGAGTTGTTTTGATTTGCATCTCTCTAACCAATAGTGATTTAGAGCATTTTTTCATATGATTATAGATAGCTTTAATTTCTTCCTCTGAAAATTGCCTGTTCATATCCTTTGACCATTTATCAATTGGGGAATGACTTGTATGATTATACATTTGAGTCAGTTCTCTATATATTCTAGAAATGAGGCCTTTATCCCCGAGCTTAGCTGTAAAAATTCTTTCCCAATTTACTACATCCCTCCGGATTTTGGTTGCATTGGGTTTGGTTGTGCAAAAACTTCTCAGTTTAATGTAATCAAAGTTATCCATTTTGCATTTCATAATGCTCTCTATCTCTCCTTTAGTAAAGAATTCTTCCCTTCTCCATAGATCTGATAAATACACTATTCCTTGCTTCTCCAGTTTATTCATGAACACATTATTTTTACATCAGATTCTGCCCTAGAGCCTCTAGGGAATAAAGAATAGTTTCTAGAACACCAAAGGATGAAACCTTTCCCAGGGTAAAAGAGAAAGCTGTGAAGCCAACTTTGGAGCTGCTATTCTTCCTCCAAGTCACAACACATATGTGAATATTGCCAGACATAGACTTGACAGTTTTAGCATACCAATTTCCAGCCTTTCTAAAGCCTTCCTCAGCTATAAAGAATATTTTTTCATTATCTCTGAGCTTTCCAGAAGGGCTTAATCTTCTTTTCACTTCTGATTGTGGACAAAGATTTCCCACAAAATCACTTATTTGGAGAGTCAATTTAAATCAATTGTAAAAAAGTGGCAGAAGAATTTGATCAAATTTTCTTTTTATTTTAAGGGAAAAAATAAAGGACTTGGAACAGTACTTGTTCACACTTGTACCAGAGGGAGCGGAAGTGATTCTATGGAAGTTTGTCCAAAGAATGAAAATTACAATATGAGCTTTGGTAGCTTTTGATTGTCATTTTTATTTCTGTGGCTCTCATTCAAACTTGTTATTATATGTTGTCCTTAAATGGGGGCAGTAGAAATCAAAAGGATTAGAACCCACTTAATGGGAGCCCTGTAGTACTCAGATAGAGCTGAGCTCAAGAATCTACTTCTCTTGCTAGATTTTCTGTATACTCCTCATTTTCCTCTGCTGCATTTGGAGGAAAATCAACACCATTACCATTTGTGTTGGATCTACAAGGACCATGGGATCTTTCCATCTGATTTGCAGTTGATACTTTCTATAAATGGTGTTTTTTTCTCATTAAAATGTGAGTTCCTTGAAAAACAAGGACAATCATCTCCTTTCTATTTACATCACCAACACTTAGCACCATACTTTTCACATAGTAAATACTTAGTAGATACCAACCTCCCTATTCATTTATTTATTTATTCATTCATTTTCTTTGGAGGAATTATCTATCAGACATTTAACTGCATAAGAATGGATACAGTTTTATTTCCAAAGACAGAAACCCTGTGTTCTGCCCTTCCTTTTTCCATCACCAAAACAGCTCCCTGAAGTCCTGAGAGTAATGGGTCTATAGGCCTTTGCCAACCAAAAGAATACAGAGGGAATTTTGCTTACCTGAACTTGGTACAAACCTAAGTGAATAAGAGTTGAGTTTTGAACTATGCCGAATTGTGATATTAGTTAGATATTACTCAGTGAATTTAGAGAAAGAGTTCTTAACCTGGAATTAAATAGATTCTAGGGGATCCAGGAGTGTGCATGGGGGAAAAATGCATCTTCATTTTGATTAACCTCTAACTGAACTTCAGCTTTTCTTTCACTTACTTAAAGACATTATTCTGAAAAGGAATTCATAGACTTCTCTGGACTGCCATTGTGTTTGTGATACAAAAAGAAAAAAAAAAGAATATTTGCTTTAGAATGACAAGGCAAGTTGCTGGATTTTTCCCCTTACCAGTTAGCATTGAAAATACAAAAGAATGAAGAAATTTTCCAAAGGTAAACCTATAGAATATAACCTATATATTTATTGTACCTATAAAATGGATTGAAGTTTGGAGACTAGCTGAAAGTTTTAGGGTGAATGGAGATTGGTTTTTAGCATATTTCTTAGTTTATTTCACAGAGGCAGCAAAGATGGAATAGTAAGACAATTTAACAGGAATCAAAGAAGAGCAGCACTGACCTGAGCCAAATGTTTAACTCTTAGCTACACTGGAGACATGGGGCTGCTACATAGTGCCATCTTCCTGACTTCAAATTTGGCCTCAAACACTTAACTAGCTATGTGACCCTGGAGAAGTCCTTTAACACATTTTGCCTCAGTTTTCTAATCTGTAAAATGAGCCGGGGAAGGAAATGGAAAATCACTCCAGTATCTTTGTCAAGAAATCCCTAAATGCGGTCATGAAGAATGAGGCATAGCTATAATGTACAGCTAACACTGGATATATGCATGGACAGAGATCTAGACCCTGTGTCTAGGATTGCAATGCTCTATTTTATGTGACTAGAACTCAAGAAAACAAGATGGGTTCGTAGAATTATCTTGTCCCCATGCAAGACGTTAGGATGATCCTTTTTTAACCTCCCACAGAGCTTGGAGAATAGAAGAGAGGAAAAAACATGGAAGCAGGTGAGCAAGATCAAGTCACTTAGGAAAGTGTTTAGAGGAAGAAAAAAAGTCTATAGCGTGTTAACAGTTTAAATGTCTAGAATTGTTATTAATAATAATAGAAATTTGTATTTATGTATCACATTAAGGTTTATAAAAGCACTTATTACGTTATGTCATTGAATGGTGAAAAATACCTCATGAGATAAGACACACAGGGAGTGTGTCTAAGATAGAATTCAAACTTTGTACATTTTTTTACTATTTTTTATTTTACTTTATTAATAAATTTAATTTCACTTTTCAGCATTCATTTCCACAAAATTTTGAAATTCTGATTTTCTCTGCATCTCTCTTCTACCCCCACCCCATGTATTCTGATTGTCCTTTCCTCCAATTTGCTCTCCCATATATCACACATCCCCACTGCCCTATTCCCTTCCCTTCTATTTTCCATTAGGTTAAGACACATTTCTATTTCTTATTGCCAATATATCTTATTTCCTAGCTGTATATAAATACAACCTCTAACGTTCATTTTTAAAGCTTTGAGTTCCACATTCTCTTCCATTCAACCCTCCCTACCCTCCCTCACTGAGAAGACAAGCAATTCTATATAGGTTATATATGTATGATCATGTGAAAGACCTCCATAACTGTCATGTTTTAAAAGACTATATTCCCCTCTATCCTATCCCACCCTACATTTATTCAATTCTCTCCTTTGATCTGTCCCTCTGCAAAAGTATTTGCTTCCAATTACCCCTTTCCCCAATATACCCTCCCTTCTATTATCCCTCCTCTCTTATCCCCTTCCCTCCTGCTTTCTGTTAGGGTAAGATAAACTTCCATACCCAGTTGAATGTAAGTTATTCCCTCCTGAAGCCAAATATAATGAAAGGAAGGCTCTCTTACACCCTCTTATCTTCCCCTTCTTTCCCTCCATTGTAAAAGCTCTTTCCTGCCTCTTTTACATAAGATGACTAACTACAGGAGGCAGAGTCAAAATGGCAAAGCAGAAAGACATTTCTACTTTGCCTCTTCACACACAGCCCTGTAAACATGACTAAAATTCTAGAGCAGTAGAAGCCACAAAACGTCAAAATAAAGAGATTTCCAGCCTAAGGCAGCCTGAAAGCCTGACAGGAAAGGTCTATCTCACTGGGTGCAGAGCTGAGCATAGTCTATAGAGCCCAGCCCAGCCTCACCTCACCACCACCAGGAACAGGATGGGAACAGGCCTAGGGGGCAGAATCCCCAGTAGTAGCTGCATTTCCTAGATCTCTCAACCTACAAATGCCAAAGAGAGCTTCAAAGGTGAGGGAGAAAGGTTTTTCACTTGGATGAGAAGGGAATAGGGTCCTCCCCTAATCCTAGCCCCAGGCGACAGCTGCTGCAGCAGCAGTGTCCATTTTTAAAGACCTTGGCCTAAAGACCCTGGGGGAATTGGGCCACTGATCTAGGTCTCAGCCCTGAGTGGCAAGCCTGGGTTGAGGGAGGGTGCTGGTGTGGTGGAGCTGGTAAAGCCTTTGGAAAGAGAATTCTACTTGCACATCCTGAACAGAAAAGCTTTGGTAGTTCCCAGACCAGAGCACAGGCAAAGAGAGGAGCTCCCTTGATTGTGTTACCTTGGAGGAACTGAGAACTTACAAGTCCCCACAGTATACCCTCCTCTTGACAAAGGACTCAAAAATCAAGTAACTGACTACGAAATGTTCAAAAAAGGGGGGAAAAATGAGACTATAGAAGGTGACTTTCTTGGTGAATAGGTACTTTCTTCGATCATTTCAGAGGAGGTAAAACAATGTTTACCATCAGAAGAAGAAATAAAAGTCAACCCTTCTGCATCCAAAACCTTCAAAATAAATATGCAAAGGCCTCAGGCCATAGAAGAGCTCAGAAAGGATTTTGAAAATCAAGTAAGAGAGGTGGAGGAAAAATTGGGAAGAGAAATGAGAGAGACGCAAGAAAATTATGAAAAGCATGTCAACAGCTTGCTAATGGGGATCCAAAAAAATGCTGAAGAAAATAACACCTTTAAAAATAGCTTGACTCTGGGGGGTGGAGCCAAGATGATGGAGTAGAAAGACACACATTTGCAGGTTTTCCCCACACAGCCCATAAAATACTTGTACAGAGGGACTCTCAACAAATTCTGAAGCAGTGGAAGTGGAGAATAACAAAGTGGAGGAAATTTCCAGCCCAGGGTGACCTGAAACGCCCAGAGGAAATGTCTGTTGCACCAGACACAGAGTGGATCCCAGGGCAGCCTTGGCTGCATGGCTCAGCTTGGCTGTGGGAGGAGGACACCTCAGGTGTGGAATCACCAGTCACAGTAGCAGCAGTCCACAGATCCCTCAACCCACAGGCGCCAAAGGTCAGTGACAAGGTTTTTTCAGCTGGTCAGGAAGGGAGAAGGGCCTTCCCAGAGCACCAGACTCAGGCAGCAGCAGCAGAAGCCATATATGGCAGGTGGCAGCAGTTCCCACAGCAGCCCCTACAGCAGCCCACATCCATTGTTAGGTTGTAAAACCCCTGGGGGCACTGAGCAGCCCATTCTTACCTCAGCCCTGTGTAGAGGCCCTGAGGCAGCTGATCTTTATCTCACACTAAATGGTGGCACTGCCCATGCAGATTATCTGAATCTCATCCCCCATTGCTGGCTTGGTGGAACTGGAGGCCAGGTGGCTGTGGAGAGGAAACTGCTAAGATTCTGGGCACAAAAATCTCTTTCTGTTCCCAGACCAGTGTACACACTTGATTATGCCACAATGGAGGAACTGAGATCTTACAGATTCCCAGAGTATACTCTACTCTTGACAAGGACCCAAAAGTCAATTAACTGGTTGGGGAAAAGTCCAAAAAAGGGGAAAAAATAAGACTATAGAAGGTTACTTTCTTGGTGAACAGATCTCTTCTCCCATCCTTTTGGATGAGGAAGAACAATGCTTGTCATCAGGGAAACACATACAAGTCAAAGTTTCTGCCTCCCAAACATCCAAAATAAATATTCAATAGGCTCAGGCCATGGAAGAGCTCAGAAAGAATTTTGAAAATCAAGTAAGAGAGGTGGAGAAAAAATTGAGAAGAGAAATGAGAGAGATGCAAGAAAATTATGAAAAGCATGTCAAAAGCTTGCTAATGGAGACCCAAAAAAATGCTGCAGAAAATAACACCTTGAAAAATAGGCTAACTCAATTGGCAAAAGAGGTTCAAAAAGCCAATGAGGAGAAAAATGCTTTAAAAAGTAAAATTACCGAAATGCAAAAGGAGGTTCAAAAGCTCACTGAAGAAAATAGTTCTTTCAAAATTAGAATGGAACAGATGGAGGCTAATGACTTTATGAGAAACCAAGAAATCACAAAACAAAACCAAAAGAATGAAAAAATGGAAGATAATGTGAAATATCTCATTGGAAAAACAACTGACCTGGAAAATAGATCCAGGAGAGACAATTTAAAAATTATGGGCCTACCTGAAAGCCATGATCAAAAAAAGAGCCTAGACATAATCTTTCATGAAATTGTCAAGGAAAACTGCCGTGATATTCTAGAACCAGAAAGTAAAATAAATATTGAAAGAAACCGCCGATCACCTCCTGAAAGAGTTCTGAAAAGAAAAATTCTTAGGAATATTATAGCCAAATTCCAGAATTCCCAGGTCAAGGAGAAAATTTTGCAAGCAGCCAGAAAGGAACAATTCAAGTATTGTGGAAATACAATCAGGATAACACAAGAACTAGCAGCTTCTACATTAAAGGTTTGAATGGCTTGGAATGTGATATTCTAGAAGTCAATGGAACTAGGATTAAAACCAAGAATCAACTACCCAGCAAAAGTGAGCATAATTCTTCAGAGGAAAAAATGGTCATTCAATAATATAGAGGACTTTCAAGAATTCTTGATGAAAAGACCAGAGATGAATAGAAAATTTGACTTTCAAACACAAGAATTAAGAGACACCTGAAAAGGTAAACAGGAAAGAGAAATCATAAGGGACTTACTAAAGTTGAACTGTTTATATTCCTACATGGAAAAATAATATGTATAACTATTGAAACTTTTCTCAGTGTTCAGGTAGTTGGAGGGATTAAACACACACATGTATAGATAGAGGGCACATGGTGACTTGAATAGGAAAGGAGGATATCTAAAAAATAAAATTAAGGGGTGAGAGGAATATAGTGAGTGGAAAAGGGGAGAAATAGAATGGGACAAATTATCTCTCATAAAAGAGGCAAGAAAAAGCTTTTTCATTTGTGGGGAAAAGCGGGGAGGTAAGAGGGAGAAAGTGACGCTTACTCTCATCGCATTTGGCTTAAGGAGGGTACTACATGCACACTAAATTTAGTATGAGAATCTATCTTACACTACAGGAAAGTATGGGAGAAGGAGATAAGTGGGGTGGGGTAATGATTGATGGGACGGAAATGGGAGGAGGGAATCAAAAGAAGCAATAACTTTACGGGAGGGACAAGGTGTATAGAAAGAATATAATAAATAGGAGGCAGAATAGGATGGAGAGAAATATAATTAGTCTTGCACAACATGACTGCTATGGAACTCTTTACTAAAACTACACGTATATAGCCTATATTGAATTGCTTGCCTTCTCAGTGGGGATGGGTGGGGAGGGAGAAAGGGAGAGAAGTTGGAACGCAAAGTCTAAGGAATGAAAGTTCAGAATTGCTTTTGAATGCAACTGGGAAATAAGAAATACAGGTAATGAGGTATAGACATTTGTCTTGCCCTACAAGAAAAGAGAGAAGATGGGGATAAGAGAAGGCAGGGGTGTGGTAGAAAGGGGAGTAGATTGGGGTAGGGGTAATCAAAACGTGTGGTGTTTCAGGGTTGGAGAGGGGAGAGATGTGGAGATAATTTGAAAATCAAATCTTGTGGAAATTAATGTTGAAAACTAAAAATAAATTAATTTTAAAAATTACCAAGAAAAAAAAAAGCAATTACTAAGTACATTCTACCTCTCCCTTTCTCGTTCTCCTAATACATTCCTGTCAACCCTTTTGTTTTTTAGATGTCATCCCTTCATATTGAGCTCACCCTGTGCCCTTTCTTAATATGTGTGTTTACAGACATATGTGCATATATACATATACATACACACACATATAAACATATATACATAAACACACATATATGTATACATACATATACATATATGTGTGTATATATGTAATACACACACACACACACACACACACACACACACATATATATATATATATATATATATATATATATATATATATATATATTTCCTCCATCTATCCTAATACTGAGAAAGGTCTCTCGGGTTACAAATATCTTCTTTCCATGTAGGAATGCAAACATTTCAATTTTAATAAGTTCTTTATGATTTCTCTTTTCTGGGTACCTTTTCATGCTTCTCTTGATCCTTGTATATGAAGGCCAAATTTTGTATTCAGCTCTGGTCTTTTCAAAAAAAGTGGTTGGAAATCCTCTATTTCATTTAATGACTATTTTGTCCCCTGAAGTATTATATTCAGTTTTGCTGGATAAACGATTCTTGGTTCCAATTCTAACTATTTTGAACTCTCAGATATTATATTCCAAGTTCTCAGATCAGTTAGAATTGAAGCTGCTAAATCCTGTGTTATCCTGATTGTATATTCACAATACTTATATGATTTCTTTCTCGCTGATTTTAATATTTTCTCCTTGAGCTGGGAACTCTGGATTTTGGCTACAATATTTCTAGGAGTTTGTCTTTTGGGATATCTTTTAGGAGTTTATCAGTGAATTCTTTCCATTTCTATTTTATCCTCTGGTTGTAGACTATCAGTACAGTTTTCCTTGATCATTTCTTGGAAGATGATGTCTAAGATCTTTTTATGATTATGGCTTTCAAGTAGTATAATATTTTTTAAAATTGTCTCTCCTGCCTCCATTTTCCAAATCGGTTGTTTTTTCAGTGAGATACTTTACATTATCTTCTATTTTTTCATTCTTTTGGTTTTGTTTTATAACTTCTTGATTTCTCATAAAGTCATTAGTTTCCCTTTGCTCCATTCTGATTTTTAAAGAACTATTTTCTTCAGTGAGTTTTGGGTCCTCTTTTTTCCATTTGGCTCATTCTACTTTTTAAGACATTTTTCTCCTTATCGACTTTTGGCACCTTTTTTGCCATTTGGGTTAGTCTAATTTTAAAGATGTTATTTTCTTCAGCATTTTTGAGGGTTTCCTTTAGCAAGCTGTTCATACATTTTTCATGATTTTCTTACATCATTCTCATTTCTCTTCCCAATTTTTCCTCAACTTCTTTTACTTGATTTTCAAAATTCTTTTTAAGCTCTTCCATGACCTGAGACCAATTAATGTTTTTATTAGAGCTTTTGGATGCAGGGGGCTTTGTCTTTGTTGTCTTCTTCTGGCTATATGTTTTGATCTTCATTGCCAGCAACATCATAAGAAAATACCTCTTCACTGAGAAATAAGAATCTATTTTCTGTTTCTTTCCCCCCTGTTTACTTATTTTCCCAGCCAATTACTTGACTTTTGAGCTTTGTTAAGTGGAGGTCTCCAGAAGCAGCCTCTACTTCAGCAGTGTCTGCAGATGTCACAAGCCTGGGCCTGGGGCAGGACCATGTATCCTGCTTGCCCAGGTGAGAGAATCTTCCCACTGACCTTTGAAGTTATCTTTAGCATTTGTGGGTTGAGAAATCTGGAATCCGCAGCATCAGTCAGAGATTCAGTCCCCTAAGACCTGCTCCCACTCTGTCTGTGCTGAGGTAACCCACACCAAACTATGTTCTGCTCCCAGCCTGGTGCAAGAGACCGTTCCTGTCAACCTTCCACATTGTCTTCAGCTGGTAATTTTCTTCAGTCTGTCGTTTTGTGGTTTCTACTGCTCTAGAACTTGTTTAGAGTCATTTTGTGCCGGTTTTTTGAGGGTTTTGGGAGAGGAGCTGTAACAGGCCCCTGCTTTCACTCTATCATCTTGGCTTCCCCCCGCCCACCCAGAACTCTGTATTTCTTGATTCTTATTCCAGGACTGAATCCACTGTCCTACCTCTTATTATTATTATTTTTTTTGGTCTAGGCTAGCATAAGCAAGCTAGTGATGAAAGTCTACCAGAACCAAAGTGGAAAGTTTAAAGATGCTTATTGATTGGGATAGTTTATTTCTTTTTTTAAATTCAATGACCTTTAGCTTTCTCATCTGTAAAACAAGGGTGTCAAAATCCATAATCCTTAACTCACAAACTTGCTTTAAGGATTAAATTGAATAATGTATACAACTAACTGACAACAATATAGATATAGATATTAGTTATAGATATATCAGTCATAATCGTTTTTATGCTATATGGAAATCTATGGGCACTACATGTTCTTCCCAGGCCTTGGGACATATAGCATTGACTTGATCATATAACATAATTTCATTATGTATTTGCATCCTTTTGTTATGGGATTTTCTTGGCCAAGACACTGCAATATTTTGCCATTTCCTTCTCCAGATCATTTTTCAGATGAGAAAACAGAGGCAAACAGCATGATGTGACTTGCCTAGGGTCACGCAGATAGTGTCTGAGGCTGAATGTGAATTTGGGTCTTCTTGACTACAGACCTGGCACTCTATCTCCTGTGCCACTTATCTCTCTCATGCTTGAGAAGTAAGCTCAATGGAATCTACTATTGCCCTGGAAGCAATGCTCTATAGTTGTTCTTCCTCTCCTGCCTAATCACTGTCTGGTGATTGGGCACTGTTACCCCTTAATCTGATGCTATCATAATTTTTATAATGGCTTTTGTCTCTAGATAAAGATAAGATGATTTTCATTGCATTCTGAGTTAGTCTTAGCTATAAATTAGTGGCTCCACACTATGATGGAAGGCCAAAGAACTCTGGACAAAAGCCCTAAACTTAATCAAGAGTCTGTATTAAATCTCTCTATCTCTGACTCCACTTCTCCCTGTCTAAGTCCTCACTCTGTTATTTACCACCTTGCCCCACTTCAAGAGCTACATTAAGTAACAGAGGTGTTTTTGCTTGCTGATTTTGTTTTGCTTTGGTGATTAAATCTTACCAAATTCTGACCCTGGGCTAATGGGCACTTGACCTGTAACATCTGATCTCCACAGGAAGCATACTGGAGTGGAAAGAATGCAGAATTTGGAGATGGGGACCTAGTTTCTTGTCATACCTGATTCCTCTGATATCCCTTGTACTGTTTTTCCTGTGCAGTTCATTGTTAGTAATAGACTTCACCTCAGTGTTCCCAACGTGTACCACTCCTTTACCTTTTTTGTGACCTGAAACTTTTAACTGACTCCACACAGTGGACACTGAAATAAAGAAGACTTTGTCTTTGAATTACTATCTTGACATTTTGTTTAAGCTTTAGGAACTCAGGATAGAAGAGGATAAGAAGCAGAACTTTGAAGGGCATAAAAGAAGAACCTAGGTAAATCCTGTTATCAGAGCTAACTTGTGACCTCCAGAAGTCATTGTCATTTCAAAAAACAATGTGTTTAGAGTAATTTTTTCCCCTCTAATATCTCAGACTTCCAGCTTTTATTTTTTCTCTGGAAACAGAACTTTCAGAGGGGAGATCAGCCAAATCCAACTGCGACTCTGTTCCAAGAAATAAGCTGACTTGTGAGTTCTGCAAAGAAACTTTGTGAAGCTTTTAAGTGTTTCCTAGGAACTGAGAGAAGCTCTTTTCAAAAAGAATTCCAAAATATTCCCTTTGTAACATGTAATCTGTTGAAGCTAGATCGGTATTATAGCACCTGGATTTGTGGTACCTCTGAATACAAAAATCAAGAAGAGTTCAAGTGATATATATATATATATATATATATATATATATATATGTATATATATGTATATACATATATGTATGTATATGTATATATATATATATATATATATATATATATATATATATATATATATATATATATATATAAATTCTGCTTTCAATGATTTTATTTTTAAAGGGAAAAGTGTCTAGCTGTAAGATTACTGGCTGGAAGTAGAGGGTGAGGAAATAGAGAGAGAACAAAACAATTCTACACTC
Source organism: Notamacropus eugenii (assembly GCF_028372415.1). Lineage (NCBI taxonomy): Eukaryota > Metazoa > Chordata > Mammalia > Diprotodontia > Macropodidae > Notamacropus > Notamacropus eugenii. Next base: position 364,939,547 of record NC_092873.1, on the reverse strand, counting down.
CTATGTATTAAAAGTCCAGAAAAAAATTCTTTAGACACGTTATGTGACAGATATTGGACTTATTTTTAATGGATTCTTATTTTTGAAAGAAATCTCGTTATACTGACAAATACTTCTGCTAAACCAGATTATGTAAGTAAAATTTGCATTCTATCTTTCTCTGAGATCACCCCCAAGTCATCCATTATAAATCTTGTTTGTACATAGATGTTTACATGTTATCTTCATCATTTAACTATTAGCTTCTTGAGAGCTAGAACATTTTTTCTTTTTCTTCTCAGCCTTGCCACCCCTAAGACTTAGTACATTGTCTGACATTTAAAATGCTAGTTGACCAAATATAATGCTAATGAATTAAAGATCTTCCCCACCCACTGATGGGCCTGCCCATTAAGGGAAGATTGATTAGGGGAGGCCCACACCTGTTGTTAATTTTTATTCAATGAGGCACTGGTGATGCCCTTTGTCTTGAAAAGTATATAAATACTCTGAGGTGAGGTTTTACTTTGAGGTTTACTCATTGGAAATATTTATTTGATCAGATGAGACTCTGGGCAGCAGCTAAGGACCCCCCTTGCTTTGAAAGTCCAGATGTTGGTGCTTCTCTCTCTAGTAACTGTGTATGTGTGGTCAGGCAGTTGGATCTGTCTGTTGATCTGTGATGCATGTTGTCTGTTGATACATGTGCTTGATGAAAGTGATTGTTGACCCCTCCAAAGTTGCTTTCCTTTTAGAAAAGCAAATTAAGAAACCCGTGATAGCAGACAGTCCTGTTTATGCTTTTACACCAACTGATGGGATTTTCAGAGGAAGTTTCACTTTTATTGTAGTTTCCTTATCCCACAGTAACCTTATGTTTCAAATTAGAGAATATTTGACCTGACAGGAAATATAGAGATAATTTAGTACAATGTCATTTCATGGATGAAGAAAGTAAGTCCTAAGGAGGGAAATTTCAGTTCCTCTGGCAATTCCTATACACAAATTTGTTTGTCACTTGATAGATAAAAAGAAAAAACAAAACAAAACAAAATTTGACAGTAACTTCATTGATTCACCAACCCACTTTCTTATCTTTTTTCTGATTTACAAAGTTCCAAAGAATACCAATATCTCATATATCTATGGCACTAAAAGGTTGACAAAGTGCTTTCTTCCCAGCTTGTGCACTGGATGAAGCGCTAGGCCTGGAGTCAGGAACACTTGTGTTCAAATCTGGCCTCAGATACTTAGCAGCTGTGTAATCTGGACCGGGTTCCTAAACTGCAAATTGGGTATAACAATAGGACCTAATTCCCATCATTGTGGTTGGGAGGATGAAAAGAAATGATATTTGAAAAGCACTTAACATAGTACTTGGCACATGGTAGGTACTTAATAAATCGTTCCTCTATTTCTTCTTCTTTTCTCTTTCCTTCCTTCCTTCCTTCCTCTTTCCTTCCTTCCTTCCTTCCTTCCTTCCTTCCTTCCTTCCTTCCTTCCTTCCTTCCTTCCTTCCTTCCTTCCTTCTTTTCTTCCTTTCTCCTTCTATCCCTTTCTGCCTCCCTTGCCAGTGGTACTCCGAGATCTATAAATCCCTGTAAAAATTTTTGGCCATCCTTTTGTAGCAGAGGTTTGAATTTTTTTTTTCTTTTTCTTTCATGGGGTATTTACAATACCTTATTGTACAATCTGGGTTAAGCATTTGGTTATAGGCTCTGTGTTGTTTGTTTGATGATTGCCCTCTGCAGTTTCCACAAAACTCCCAAGAAATTCTCATTTAATTTATTATACTGACCTGCAATATATAGAGATATAGAAATACATATACCAAAAATATATAGTATAATTATTATTCCATGTCACATATGTGAAAACCAAGGTTCAGAGAGTTCCAATGTCTTGACCTTGACACACCACCTACTTAGTATCTGAGGTAAGATTTGCATATAGGTTTCTTGACTCTTGGTCCAATGCTGCACCTACTCTACTATATTATCCCTCACATGGTTAAAAACACTATTTAATTGAATAATATTTCAAATTGCTTTTCAAAGTAGATACATGAAAAGAGTCAGAAAATTATGGTATAATAGCATCACATGTGTCTTGTTATCTTTGTTTACTAGTAGAAAGGTATATTAACAACTACATGAGTTTTGCTGTGACATAGCATCTATTTCTCATGAGTGTTATAGTTTCTGCTCAAAAGACACATTGAATTTGGAAGCACATCCTCACCATTTTAATGGGATAATTTAAACAGAAAAGGGCTAAGAGAAATAAATACAAATGAACTTATTGCCAAATGCCCATGAACATCTGTCTATATGTTCATTCCATAAAATATATGCATAATTTATCCATCAAGTTAAATGGACTTTGCAATCATAATAAAGCAAAAAACATACCTAAAGATACATAAGACATGCCTTTTGAGGCTCAATTAATATAGATGTAGGCTGCTGTTTGTGAATAATTTTCTATATTACGTTTGGATTTTAATCACAAGTTTATATTTCAGCACAGCAGCTGAGATGTATGAAGGGTAAAAATGAGGTCCTGAGCACTGCAGGACTAGGAGCAAGTCTGTATCAAATAATAAAGCCTTCCCTACAACATGGAGAGACAGTGTCTGAGCGGTACTGCCTTTATTGGTTCCATTTCTATTAGTGTTTCTTGTGGGATAGCTTTTGTTCACCACATTCTACAGGCACTCCCAGTGCATAGTTTGGAAATGGAAACACTGTTGTGTGTGAAGCCCTTATTAAAATCAAAAAGCATACAGTAGTATAAAGGGTATAGCTCACTCCTCATATCTGAACCAACAAACAGTTGCCTCTTTTTTATATATCACAATGTTCCTTTCCTATTTAGAAAAAAAAAAAAAACGGTGAATGAGGCAGTTATTTGAGCATGGCTTGCTTGAAAAAAGATAATAAAGAATAAAAAAATAATGAAACCCACAAGAGGATTCCTTTCAGCTCTCTATTCCTCTTGCTTTTCCTCACCCACTCTGTACATTTCTTTAAATTTTATAATAGAGGCAGTCCCCAGCATATGAACGAGATATGCTCTAAGAGTTCATTCCTGAGTCTGTTGTTAGGAACTTTGAATATGAACAGAGAGTGAGAAGAAACTGAAAAGGACAGATGGGGAAGAAGGTACTTTGTTTCTGATGCATTTCAGAGTTCCTGCAGCCTATTTGCATAGAAACAGCTTTATTGATATAGTGACACTTTCCACATCATGGGGGCTAAGGGTGTGGTCAGATAAATTATTTTGATTGGCCAAGGGATTTAAGACTACCTTAAATCTTGGGATGTATAAAATGCCAGACAAGTTGCTATAATAGCCCATCATTACCTATTATTCTTTCAGTGATTACCTAAAATTCTTTCTATAAATGCTTACCTGTCATATATTATGCAAAATATGATGTGATATGTGGAAGTATTAGGGATACAAAAAATTGGATATGATATTTGCCCTCAAAGAATATATAGTCTATTAAAGTATAGGAGTGGAGGTAAAGTACAATGTGTACAGAAATAAATATTACACAGAATAGAGTGCAATAAGGCAGAGAAGAAAGCCAGCTAAAGTACTCCATGAAAGATGCTGCAAAGATAAAATTGGCAGGCTTGGCAACAGAGTGGATAAGAGAGGCTGCCTTGGATATAGTTCTAGGACAGAATGAACTTGGAAGAAAAAAAATCATCTTATTTCAATTTAAACTGTTTCATTTGGAGAACTGTGTATTTGGACATTTTATATTATTCAAAAAATTAGCTAAGTAGGCTTCACCACATTGCTAAAGGAGTTCATGACACACAAAAAGAAAAAGTTGAGTCCTTATTATATGTAGAGAGAATTTCCTGATGCTGTATATTTCTTGGAGAAAGAAAGTAATCATTTACATAGTTCCTATATAGTCATTTACTTGTAGAGAAAATTCTGTGAGTTACTGCAAAGGTGCAGGTTCATTGGGGAAAGGATTGTTTATTTAGCAGTCAGTAACTCCTATTTACCTTCTGTGTGGAGTCTAAACCACAGGGTGGCACTATGAATATTTAAGGTACTGTGTATACTTGTAAGAGTGAGGGATCTTATTGAAAAGTCAGGGAGTTGCTACTATTATATCCCCAATTTCAGTTATTTTCTGGAGAAACTGAAGGGCTCTTTGTGTGCTTCATGTGTTTCTGTATCTGTTTACAGAGTTCTGTAAGCATTTTGACAAATCTTGTCCCCATGTACTCCCCCATACACACTTTTTTTTTCTGGGAAAAAATACAGACTACATATCCACATCTAAATTTGAATTCAATGAGATATAGAGACTCTGTTACTCACTTTGGGGGTATATTTAAATTTTTATGAATCAAGAGTTTTTAATAGACCACTAGTGTGGTAGGTGACTTCTGGTGAAAGAGGCAAGGCAAAGAAAAAAGTTATACACCCTTTTGGGAGCAGGCCTCCATGATCAGACTTAGTCTACATAAGTCCAGAATGTTTGGATTAATAGTACACTAACATGTTTCAGAAGTACTATTTGAACCAAGATTTTCATCGGCCCAAATGCCATCACAAATATATTCAAAAATATATGATCTTTTCTGTTCCTTAAGGCAGATAACAACTCACCTATAACTTTCAAGGCTTAATACTCAGGAAGGTTCAGTGACTCACCCAGATTCATAGAAATAATAAAGACAAGATTTGAATTCAGGTTTTCTTGTCTTGAAGTCCAGTGTTCTATGCACTAAAACATGTCATATGAAAAATAAATTTCTCTTTAAGATGTTAGTCCCTGAATGCTTATAGTGTGCAAAATGCAAATTATTCTTTCCTTTCGGTGATGCTGTTCTTCCATATTTTGTTCTAATCTAGCTCAACTTCATGCCTTTTTTCATTAAATAGGAGCTTATCTTCACCACCTTTGTAGTTTAAGTGTTGCTGCTTACGACAATCTACCTCTTTGCCATGTCACAGTTCAATGTTAATAGTTTGAGGGTAGCTTTTTGCAATTGATCTCTCTTTTCCCATCTATTCTGTATAGTTGCATTCCCATTCTCCTCTATTTCTTATTATTAAAATTCAGTCACCCTGTATCAGACTCATTCTACCATCCTGAATATATCAGCTTCCATTATTCTGGTATTTTCATTTATTCAGGTTACATGCCTAAGCGGTAATTGAATCCCAACTCCATTCATTTAGTCAGAGCTAGATATTTCCTTAAAATACAAACTTTACGATGCATCTCCACTTCCCTTTGAAAATTTTTAGTACACCAAGACCCTGAGATACTATTGAAGAATTTGGACAGGATCTGACTAGTCCCAGAGCTTAAGATCCCTCGTGAAAATGCTAGGTGGAATGATACCATGCATTTTCGTTAAGAGATTTACTTTAAAAAATATTCCCCGTTGTTTTTAGCTTTTATTATTACAAAAAAAATCACGAGGATTAATTCTGTATTTGTTGTTTCCTTAGCATTCAATACTAAGTCAGATAGAAAAGGAGTGATAGTGAATCCTAGGGCTTTTGATGGAGTCATTAATAGAAATATATAAGCAAGGCATAGTATTTTCTTAGAATCTACTGTCTAATATTTATACACTTGATATTTTAGTGGTCTTGTCCAACACTCTTATTTTACAAATGAGGAAAAGCAGATCTAATTCTTTAACTCAACTATAAAATATGCTGTCCTCATTCAAAACACATAAAATGAAGGAAACAAGCATTTATTAAGCACCTAGTATATGCTAGGTTCTGCGCTAATCACTTTACAAATATTATTCTATTCTATCTTTACAAAAACCCTGTGAGGTAGGAGCTATTATGATCCCTCTTTTACAGTTGAGGAAGCTGAGGCAGACCCAAGTGAAATGACTTTCCTAAGATAACACAGCTAGTGTCAGAGGTCAAATTTTAAAGCAAGTCTTACTGACTCCAAGCCCAGTATTCAATTTACTATACCACCTAACTGCCTAAAATTAAAAGATGACAAAACCTAGGAAGCTAAGAAGCTCATACCAAAAACTCAATGTAGTTTTAATTGGAATTAAGACACATGGATATAAAAATAGTGTGGTTGAGTTAAAGGACCTGCAAAACAGGGCTAATGGTATAAGTTCCATCTATAGCAGAGCTAACACGTGAACTGTAGGCTGCGTGCAACCCTACAACACTCAAAAACATGTCGTGTGTCAGAATAAAATGTAACTGAGAATATTTAGTTAATAAATAAAAATATAATAAAACATAAATAGTTTTGTAAGTCAATATGTGACCTGCAAGGATCTCTACGTATAGTTCAGTGGTTCACATTTCTATTTGAATTTGACACCACTGATCTAAAGCATAGAATTGTTTAGGAAAATCAAATAAGATTATATTGCATTAAAGCATAGAAAAATAATGAACAGTTTGTTTCCACTATAGTCCTTTAATAATTGTAATTCAGCCTTAAATGAAAGGACTTCCTCCCATCTGACAATTCATAAGGTGATACACTTTTTCTTCTTTATAAGACAAATTAAATCCTCATGCAGTATTATCATTGTGATTGTCATCGATAGCATTTTTTTCCTTGACGATAGGGGGAAAAAAATTTTGATCTGTCTGTCATGTGATATTAATGTCTATATGATACCTAACATTGATTGAAGATTCAAATTCACTAAGAAAATGAAGTATAATCATTTTTTTTTGAATTGGTAGCTCTGTTTTTCCAAAGTTATTTGATTTTAGATAAGTTTGCATTTGGAAATCAGATTTTAATTGAAAAACTTTACTATTCATTAATCTTGTGTAACAGTTTAATTTTGTCCATCTACTTGCGAATTTTGTTCTTTGTGATCACCACTGACACATTAGTATTACTTAAGCCCATCTGAGGGGAAGCACCCCTAAACACACACACACACATACACACACACATTTTGCAAAACATCAAAAACCCTGATTTATATTCATTTTGCTTTTTGCTTTAATTTCCCCATGATTTATTGAAGATGTGGTTTTCAGTGACTTCTGTGATTTATTTGTTGCTTAATTTCCAAATTTGTCATGTGACGGTGATATCAACCTGTTTTCCAGTATCACGATATAATTGAAATTTGCCATGTGTCTAATATCTGACCTACAATAGTCTTCTCTGGGAGTGGGAGTAAGATGGTTTGGAGATGGGAATGGAGAAGTGAGTTCAGCTGGTATACAATTCAGATAGGCAATTGCAGACTCTATCTAACCATATATTTCATAATTGCTTCTTTAATTTCTGTCAATGCTGTATATGCATATAGAGAGGCAGGAGCCATGACCTGTGAGAGATGCAGACACCCATGGATATTCAACTTACAAAAAGGATGACACAAGTATAGAGAAAGACCGAGGACCAAACCCTATTAATATCATAGTTATGCCATGTTATTCTCCCTTAGCCAGCCTTCCCACTGCAGATACTCTACATGATCTACATATATTTTCTCATATCTCTGTATAGGTCAGTTCAGTCGAATATAAAGAAATTCCCTTTTCATTAACTGGATCCCCCAAATACCTTACAAGTATACCAGGGCAGTTAGTTATCACTTACTTTGCATTATAGCTCTTTAAAATATATGCGTGTGCATTTGTGTGTGTGTGTGTGTGTGTATGTGTGTGTGTAAAATTAGCATTTCAGCTTTTTCAATATTTCTTTTTAATTTCTCTGTGCCCTAGCCCATGACCTATTTTTTCCTTGTAAAAATATCCTTTATGTGTACGATATAATTTTTAAAAATGTCAGAAGTTATTTGGTTCCAAGTTCTCTAATTCTTGTCAAGTTCTATCTTTAATTTGTTTTATCTTTCTCTTGTATTTATCTGAGTCTGTGAGGAACATTAAAGTCTCCTACAATTTTTATGTTGTTTTTTTTTCCTGTCTTTTTTGCTTAAATTATTTAATTTTTCCTTTTTGTATGTAGATTCAATATCAGGTCATTTAGTACATACTTATTATTAAGTTTTGCTGTCTTTAAGTACTAATAGAAACTGACCAGTCCTGGTAGTGGTGGTAAGAGTTGTGCTGTGATACATTACTGCTTTCAGACTCTCTTTCTACTACTATTATTCATAGTCTGTCTCCTTTGACATCTACACTATCCAAATATATTACTTAATACATAAGCTAGTAAATGCTATTTACTACCCAAGATATTATTCTTCCTTTCTCCTAAGCACAATATCTATCTCAGTCTACCTCCCAGCCCTATCTAGGTACTTCATCATAACTTTCTTCTCCATTCTACCTCATTTACAAATACAGATATGGATCTTGAAATCACCCACAAATATGACAATTTCATGATCTAATCATCATCTTTCATCATCCCATATCTCTTTATGTCTTACTTTACTTAATCAAATTCTTGTTCTTCATATGTTCTCTAATCCCTCGTGTCCTCCCTCAGTAATTTTTCAGTCATTGCAAATGCTCTCTGCGCACTCTGCTCCCTTCCAAATTTCAGCTTTTCCCTAAACTAGCCTAACTCCAAAATCACCTGCTCTCTACTATTTTTTCTTGTCCTATTGCCAATTGCAGTTTACCAAATGCAAACCCCAGAATTATTCTCTTCAGTCTAACATATGTACTAATAAACAGTCACACAACCATGTTAACTAAGTCCACTACAAATTCATGTTATTCAATTACACATGGGTCTTCATTAAAAGAAGATAATTTCATTCTCTATTAATTAATTTTCTTTTTTTCCTTTTATCAGTTTTTATTTTCACTTCTGAATTCTCTCCAGCCTTGTAGCCCTTCTACCACTCATTGAGAAGGCAAGAAATAAGATATCTAACATACATATGAAGTCAGGCAATACATATTCCCCCATTAACTATCACAAAAAAAAATAGAGTGAAAGAAAATAGGCTTCAGTTTGCACTCATACTTTATCAGTTCTCTCTCTGCAGGTAGACAGCATTTTTCATCGTGAGTACTGTTGATCAGAATAGCTATGTCTTCCACTGTTGATTGTCATTTCAATATCAATGCTATTATGTACAATATTTTCCTAGTTTCACTCATTTCATTTTTCATGAGCTCACGTGTCTTCCAAGTTTTTTCTTAAACCATTGTCTTTGACACTTCTTGAAACACAATAGAATTCCATAACAATCATATACCACAATTTGTTTAACCATTCCATAATTGATAGGTATCCCCTCAGTTTCTAATTCTTTGTCACCACAAACAAAAACCACTATAAATGTTTTTGTACATAAGACTCTTTTTCCTTTTTATTTTATTTCTTTAGTGGTATAGACTTAGTAGTAATATTGCTGTGTCAAGTAGTATATAGCCCTTTGGACATATTTTCAAGTTATCAAAACATGGTTAGATCAGTTCACAGCTCTACCAATAGTGCATTAATGCTACTATGTACCCTCCATTATTTGTCATTTTTTTCTGTCATGTTAGTTAATCTATGAGTATGAAGTGGTACCTCAGAGTCATTCCAATGTGCATTTATCTGATTGTTAGTGACTTAGAGCATTTTTTTTTCAAGTGACCATTAATAGTTTTGATTTCTTCTTCCAAAAACTACCTGTTCATATACTTTGACCACTTATAAATTGGGAATGGCTTCCGTTTTTTCCCTATTATTTGAGAAATGAGACCTTTATCAGGGAAACATTTTTTCAACTGCCAGCTTTCCTGTTAACTTTAGCCTCATTGGTTTTACTTGTGCAAAAGCCTTTTTTTAATTTCTTGAAATCAACACTATCAATTTTTAACTCTTGTGATTCTCTGTATCACTTGTTGGGTCATGAATCTTATCCACAGATTTTCCCTTATCCATAGATTGGACAAGTAATTTTTCCCCATGCTCCAATTTGCTTGTATCACTCTTTCTATCTAAAGCATGAAACCATTTTGATCTTATTTTGGTATATACAGTGTGAGAGGTTGGTCTGTGTGCAGTTTCTGCCTGGCTGCTTTTCTGTTTTCCCAAAAAGTTTTTGTCAAAAAGTTAGCTTTTATGTCAATAACTTGGATCTTTGGGCTTATCAAATAGGTTACTGTGGACATTTATTTCTGTATATTGCGTACCTAATCTATCCCATTTATCAACCATTCTACTTTGTATCCAGGACCAGATTGTTTTGATGATTACTGTTTATATTGTGGTTTGTGATTTGATAATGGCAGGCCACCTTCTTTCATTTGTTTTTTCACGGATTCCCTTGATATGCTTAACCATTTTCCCCTCCATATTAATTTTGCTTTTTATTTACCTCTATAAATTAATTCTTTGGTAGTTTTATTGGTACTGCACTGAATAAGTAAATTAATTTAGGTAGCATTGTCATTTTTTTATATTGCCTCAGCTTACCCATGAGCATTAATATTTCTCTACTTTTTTAGATCTATTTGTGTGAAAGAATTGGTCTTCTGAAATACCACTGAATATGGCAGTTATTCCAAATCTTTTCTTCTCTCATCAAATCGCATGAGAAGCTATCTTTTCTCATCCCCTCAGCCTAGTACTTTGTCTTATACTCCAAAAATAAAAAGGAATAAAATAATTTACCATAAGATTTCTCTCTTCCCTTTCCCCTCAACTGCTGTTTTCCTTCTATTTCTACCTATATATATATATATATATATATATATATATATATATATATATATATATATATATGTATAAATATATATATATAGTATTATATATTTTAGCACTGTAAGCATGAGGGTAAATTGAGTAAATGAACCAATTACTTCCATGTTCCCTTTAAAATAATTGTTAAAATTCAAAATCCTGATTAATCAGGTAAGAACACTTCTCGATTGAATCACTCAATCATAAGCTTTAGACTTAGGACAAAGTCACCATGGAAATTTAAATGCTTTTGTACATCATTAAATAAACTGAGATTATATACATACTTCGACAGGGAATATACACAGGTTGGTTGAGGAAACTCGGTTAGATTTTATGGATTGTCTATAAAATGGCACACTAATCTGGAACCCAGGGTTTCAGTAGATATTGAGCCAGGTAAAAACCTTTGAAACAAATTACTGAGAAGAAATCACTTGGCAGGGAAAAATTCACTTTAACCTCAGTCACCACCCCCTCCTTGACATTATGATGACCTTGAGAACTTGAGAAGGTTGGAGGATTTGGACTTTTTCACCAGCATCTTAAGCAATGTCACCGGGACAGATACAACTGGCATTCTCTTCATTGAGAGGTAAGGGCAGATTAGATTCAATTAGGAAAGACAAATTTGAGGGTCTAGCAGGAGCAGAGGGGAAAAAGAGAGAGAGAACATATAATCAAATATATATGTGTATGTATATATATATATGTGTGTGTGTGTGTGTGTGTGTGTGTGTGTGTTTGTATATGTACATATGGCATATCATATATGGGTATACACATATATACATTCAATCACGCATATACATACACATGTAAGTAAGTATGTATGTATGTATTTGTACCATACCAAGTAGGTCCTAGAGAAAAGGACTTCAAAAGTTTTTTTTTTATTATTTTTATTATTTTTTTAAATTTAACTTTTAACATTCATTTTCACAAAATTTTGGGTTACAAATTTTCTCCCCTTTTATCCCCTCCCCCCCCCAAACACCAAGCATTCTAATTGCCCCTATGACCAATCTGCTCTCTCTTCTATCATCCCTCTCTGCCCTTGTCTCCATCTTCTCTTTTGTCCTGTAGAGCCAGATAGCTTTCTATACCCCTTTACCTGTATTTCTTATTTCCTAGTGGTAAGAACATTACAGTTGATCCTAACACTTTGAGTTCCAACTTCTTTAGCTCCCTCCCTCTCCACCCCTTCCCTTTGGAAGGCAAGCAATTCAATATAGGCCAAATCTGTGTAGTTTTGCAAATGACTTCCATAATAGTTGTGTTGTATAGGACTAACTATATTTGCCTCCATCTATCCTGTCCCCCATTACTTCTATTCTCTCTTTTGATCCTATCCCTCCCCATGAGTGTCGAGCTCAAATTGCACTCTCCTCCCCAAGCCCTCCCTTCTATCATCCCCCCCACCCTGCTTATCCCCTTATCCCCCACTTTCCTGTATTGTAAGATAGGTTTTCATACCAAAATGAGTGTGCATTTTATTCTTTCCTTTAGTGGAATGTGATGAGAGTAGACTTCAGGTTTTTCTCTCACCTCCCCTCTTTATCCCTCCACTAATGAGTCTTTTGCTTGCCTCTTTTATGAGAGATAATTTGCCCCATTCAATTTCTCCCTTTCTCTTCCCGATATCTTTCTCTCTCATTGCTTGATTTCATTTTTTTTTAAGATATGATCCCATCCTCTTCAATTCACTCTGTGCACTCTGTCTCTATGTGTGTGTGTGTGTGCATGTGTGTGTGTGTAATCCTACCCAGTACCCAGATACTGAAATGTTTCAAGAGTTACAAATATTGTCTTTCCATGTAGGAATGTAAACAGTTCAACTTTAGTAAGTCCCTTATGACTTCTCCTTGCTGTTCACCTTTTCATGGTTCTCTTCGTTCTTGTGTTTGGAAGTCAAATTTTCTTTTCAGCTCTGGTCTTTTCGTCAAGAATGCTTGAAAATCCTCTATTTCATTGAAAGACCAATTTTTCCCCTGAAGTATTATACTCAGTTTTGCTGGGTAGTTGATTCTTGGTTTTAGTCCTAGTTCCTTTGACTTCTGGAATATCCTATTCCATGCCCTTTGATCCCTTAATGTAGAGGCTGCTAGATCTTGTGTTATCCTGATTGTATTTCCACAATACTTGAATTGTTTCTTTCTAGCTGCTTGCAATATTTTCTCCCTGACCTGGGAACTCTGGAATTTGGCCACAATGTTCCTAGGAGTTTCTCTTTTTGGATCTCTTTCAGGCGGTGTTTTGTGGATTCCTTGAATATTTATTTTGCCCTCTGGTTCTAGAATCTCAGGGCAGTTTTCCTTGATAATTTCATGAAAGATGATGTCTAGGCTCTTCTTTTGATCATGGCTTTCAGGTAGTCCGATAATTTTTAAGTTCTGCTGGAAAAGTAGCCCTTTTCTTTGCTAAAGTTAGCCCTCTATGTGTGCCCTTAATCCAGTCCCCCTGCTATTTTCCAACTGATTGCCCTAACATTCATCTGTCTCAGATTCTCTCTAACTATTCCTCCATTCCACTACTCCCCTCCCTGAACACTCTACTTCTTTTCCTCTGCATACTGGCTTCCTTTCTTTAAGTCCCAACTAAAAATACATTATTTTACTGGAAGTCTTACCTAGCTCTTATTAATTCTATTACTTTATTTCTGTTAACCATTTCCTATTCCTACTGCACATATCATGATTTATATATCTTTGTATGCATGTTGTCTGTTCTAATAGGATGTAAGCTCCTTGAGGGCAGGGACTGTCTTCATTGTTGGAATCATCCACAACTCCTCCTTCTTTTTCACCCTGAATATCCCACCATTTGCTAGATGTTACTTTTTTCCCCTAGAACTTGTTTAAATTGTGTCTCCTTCTTTCCAGTCACATTTTTGTTGTTATTCAGTCATTTCAGTCATATGTTACCCTTCATAACTCCATTTGGGGTTTTCTTGGGGAAAAAAAAACACTGGAGTGGTTTGCATTTCCTTCTCCAGATCATTTTTACAGATACGAAAGTGAGGCAAATGGGATGAGGTGACTTGCCCAGGGTCACATTGCTAGTAAGTGTTTGAGGCCAGGTTTGAACTCCCAACGATGAGTCTTTCTGACTCCAGGGTCAACATTCTATTCACAACACCATCTAGTTTGCCTGATTTTGTTTTTAAGCCTCCAGTGAGACTTTTGACTAAATCCAAATTTTACCAAATAGATCCTAAAAATTTGGATTCAATCAAAAGGCCCCAGTTAAGGATCTAGAAGGCCATATGGCCACAGGTTCCCCACCTCTGGTTTAGCCTTTAGCTATTCTGGCCTATTTGTTTTTCCTCACAATTGATGATCCATTTCACACTCCATGTTTTTGCACTGATTTCCCCCATTCCTAGAAAGTCCAGCCCATTGATTTTTGCCTCCCAGAATTCCTGGATTCCTTTACAATTCAACTGAAATGTTCATCCTTCAGAAGGACGAATCCGATACCCCAAACTTCTTGTGCTTTCCTTTTGAAAGTTATCTTTTTTCTACTATATACATATCTAGTTAAAACTTAAGTTTGTATGTGTTGTATTTTACATTAAAATGTAAGTCCCTTGAGAGCAAGGACTAGTTTTTATTTGGTATCAATTAAACAATAAACATTTGTTAAGAGCCTAATAAATGTCAGGCACTGTTCTACACACCGGTAGTAGAAAAAATGTGGCAAAAGACAGTCTCTGCCCTCAAGAATTTTACAGTGTAATTAAGGAGATGACATACAAATATATTCAAAGTAAACAATATACAGGAAAGCCAGGAAATAATGAGTGGAAGGAAGGCACAAGAATTAAAGGATTGTAAAAGACTTCTGGGAAAAGATGAGATTTAATTTGGGATTCAAAAGTATTCTTGAAAATTAGTAGCCACAGCAAAAAAAGGAAGAGACTCCCTGGAATGTGGAACAGCCAGGGAAAATGTTCTGAAACATAAAGTTAAAGTGTCTTGTTCACAGGTCAGGCAGGCAGTGTCACTGTATTGAACACTATATAGTGAAAAGTGAGTGTAGGAAGATTGGAAAAGTAGGAGTGAACTAGGTTATAAAGGGCTTCAACCACCGAATGGAGTATTTCAATCTTTAGTAAGGTGATGAGGACATAACAATCACTTAATAAATACATGTTGATTGGCTGATTAAAGTTTCTCTTTTAAAATCTGTTTTGATATTGTGAATTTTTGTCTCTAATAGAATGATTCTGACTTTTGGAGTTTTAGGAAATCATACGATGTATGGTAAATTTTGTTAGTTTTCAATTTTTTCCCCTCCATGTTTCTTTAATTTTTAAATATAAGTTTTTATTTGAAACAAAATATTTATTTTGTTTTTTAATCCATTCTGCTACTTTTTCATATTTAAAATTGTGTTTTTAACTTTGTGTTTTCCTCCATGTATATTTACTGATTAACATTCCCTTTGTCACTTAAGGAATCATTTTGTATCAGCAATTAACTTTGCACATACTATTTTGAAGCTAATTCATTCCTACTGGGTCTCCTTGTATGTAAAGAATATTTTAGTATCCTTCTTAATTTCTCAGGATCCAAGGCTGTGGGAACGTCTAGTTTTCAGGTATTAGATAATAACTCCCAGTATAGTCTCAAGGATTCTAGATAGTAGTTCTTAGATTCATAGTGACAGACAGTCCTACTGAGGTTGTGCCATGAGATATAGGAGTGACATAATGTAATATTTACTACATTTGCAGAGAATGACAATATTGCTAAAGTTAACCTATGAGCTTAATTGGTGGCAAGATGCCTTGTTTGTGTTGTGCTATAAGAGTAAGTGGGCATTGGTCAGTGAGGGAGAGGATCCATGGGAAAAATCACAGTGAACCCATAGGGGAATCTATGCGTGTCTCAACCGTCCCCCATTGAGGCTTGAGGGGATTTAGAGGAGTGCACAAGTGTGCCTGTCTCTCTTGACCCCATTGAGATGTGGTGGTAGTTGCCTCCCACTTCTCTCCCACCCTTGCTGGAAAAGTCAATGAGGAAAAGAATGCCTTAAAATGCAGAATGGGTCAATTGGAAAAAAAAAATGTTCAAAAGCTCAATAAAAAAATAATTTTTTAAAAATTATAATAGAGCAAATGAAAACTAATTACTTTATGAAAAATCAAGAAATTATGAAAGAAAACCAAAAGAATGAAAAAAATAGAAGACAATGTGAATTATGTCACTGGAAAAACAACTGACCAGGAAAATGAATCCAGGAGAGATAATTTAAAAATTATTGGACTACCTAAAAGCCATGATCAAAAAAGGGCCTGGACATCATCTTTCAAGAAATTATCAAGGAAAAGTGCACTGATATTCTAGAACCAGAGGGAAAAATAGATATTGAAAGAATCTACCAATCACTTCCTGAAAGAGATCCCAAAAAGAAAACTCTTAGGAATATTGTGGCCAAATTCCAGCATTCCCAGGTCGAGTAGAAAATATCACAAGCAGTGAGAAGTAAACAATTCAACTGTGTGAAAACACAATCAGAATAACATAGGATTTAGCAGCATTTGACAACATTATGAGATTGAAGGACTTGGAATATGATATTCCAGAGGTAAAAGGGGATGGGATTAAAACCAAGAATCACCTACCCAGCAAAACTTAGTATAATACTTCAGGAGAAAAAATGGAACTTCAATAAAATAGACGACTTCTGAGCATTCCTGTTGAAAAGACCAGAGTGGAATAGAAAATTTGACTTTCAAATACAAGAATCAAGAGAACCATGAAAAGGTACACAAGAAAGAGAAACCATAAGGGACTTATTAAATTTGAACTTTTTACATTCCTACATGGAAAGATGATAATTATAACTCATAAGACCTTTCTCATTGTTAGGATAATTGAAGGGAGTGTGTGTGTGTGTGTGTGTGTGTGTGTGTATGTATGTGTTGAGAAAAATGTACCAGGAGAAAGAGAAAGGGAGAAGCAGAATGCAATGCATCTTCTCACATAAAAGAGGCAAGAAAACATTTTTACCATGGAGGGGAAGAAGGGGAAGGTGAGAGGGAATAAGTGAGTCTTCCTTTCATCAGATTTGGCTTCAGGAGGGAATAACATACACATTCACTGGGTATGGAAGTTTATTTTATCCTACAAGAAACCAGGGGTAAAGGGGATGAGAGGGGGATAATAGCAGACATGGCACTTTGGGGAAAGGGTTAATTAGAAGCAAACACTTTTGTAGAGGGACAGGCCAAAGAAGAGAATAGAATAAATGGTAGGCGGGATAGGATAGAGGGAAATGTACTTAGTTTTTCACATCATTTTTGTGGAGATCTTTTGCATGACCACACATTTATATCCTTTATTGAATTGCTTGCCTTCTCTATGATTGTGGGTGGCAAGGGGGATAGGGAGAACATGTGGAATTCAAAGTTTTAAAAATGAATATTAGAAGTTGCTTTTACATGCAACTGGGAAATAATATACGTAGACAATGAGGTATAGAAATCTATCTTTCCCTACAGGAAAGTAGAAGGGAATTGGATAAGGAGTAGTGGTGACAGAAGGGAGGGCAGATTGGAGGAAAGTGAAATCAAAGTACATGTTATAATAGAGCAAATGAAAACTAATTACTTTATGAAAAATCAAGAAATTATGAAAGAAAACCAAAAGAATGAAAAAAATAGAAGACAATGTGAATTATGTCACTGGAAAAACAACTGACCAGGAAAATGAATCCAGGAGAGATAATTTAAAAATTATTGGACTACCTAAAAGCCATGATCAAAAAAGGGCCTGGACATCATCTTTCAAGAAATTATCAAGGAAAAGTGCACTGATATTCTAGAACCAGAGGGAAAAATAGATATTGAAAGAATCTACCAATCACTTCCTGAAAGAGATCCCAAAAAGAAAACTCTTAGGAATATTGTGGCCAAATTCCAGCATTCCCAGGTCGAGGGAGATGGGGAGAATATTTGAAATCAAAATGGTGTGAAAATGAATGTTGAAAATCGAAAATAAATTTATATGGAAAAAATGAAAATTTTTTTTCATTCTCTTGATTTTATTCTAAAATTTCTTTCTCCTCTATGGAACCCTTGAGCCGTTATTACTCTGCTATTCATCCTGATGAATATCATGGTCAAGGGATCAAGATGGCTCCAGAGGACAAGTAAGAACGGTGACCTTGCACAGCCCTCCCTCACTCAAAGCAAAGTCAAATGAGAGTCATGTCATAATTTCTCTGATGACACAGTCTTCTTTTGCAATGAAGGCCGAACACAACAGCAACACAACAACAACACTACTATTCAGAGTCCATTGCTTGAGTAACATTTTTCAAAGTCTGTTCTAAAGTTTGTGTTCTCCTTACACCTTTTTTTTCTTTCAAAGCTTTTATTTCATTCATAATTGAATTTTTATCCCTTGACTTATTTCTTCCAGCTAGCCTTATGGAACTTGTGGCTGAGATATATACACACACCCACATATATATATATATATATATATATATATATATATATATATATATATATATATATATATACACACACACACACACACACACACACACACACACACACACATACATATATATACATACCTGTGTGTATATCTGTATATGTATACATACACATGTATGTGTGTTTGTACACAAGCACACACATGCATATATGTATATGTGTATGCATATGCATTATGTATATGTATATATGTTTATATACATACATAGCCATATATACATACATGCACATGTATACATATACACACAGGCACGCGTATGTATGTATGTATGCATGCATGCATGCATGTACGTATGTTTATATTTCCCCACTGAGCCTTTGTTTGCAGTTCTTGGATAATTATTTTCCTCTCCAGGGTTTAACTCTTGGACTTGCCTTCATCCATAGCATTTCTTCACTGAGTTCAGTGATTTCTTCTATTTATTCATAGTCCTAGACTATGGTTTTGAATTGGGACTTTGTGCCAAGGCCTGGTATTGCCCCTTCCTGTACTTTCTGGTGGCTTAGATAGACTCTGTTTTGACCTGTATCCTTTGTTTTACAGAGATAGCTTTTACTTGACTATAATCAGGACCTCTATTTCTAGCTTACCTTTCAGTATCCTGTTCCACTGTGTTATTGCCCTTGTTCCATTTCTACTTTCTCCTTGAACAATTTCCTTTTGTGACATGGTTCTATCCTTTCCTTCTGTTCTCTCAGGAAACAGTAAAATTATGGCCATTGCATTGGTTGGTCCTACACTTTGGAAAGGCTCCATGTCAAGGAATCCCAGATTCTCATCATCCCTGTACTTTGCTTTGGCTTTCATTGCTCCCAAGTTCCACAGGTTGGCCAGGCATGTGGACACACTTCTGTAATCCCAGAGTAAGATAGAGGCTGAGGCTGGTGAATATCTTAATTCTATTAGCTGTGTGATACAGAAGACAAAACCAACTGGGTATCTGCAGTAACTTTGGGATTAATATGGTGAAATTGCCTAAGTGGGGTCACCCAGCCAAAGTTAGGTCAAAGCTGTCATACTGATTAGAGTGAGATTAGGCCCTTACGCTACCAACCTGGGTGGGATGAGAGAGACTTAGTCTTAAATGAATACATAAAAAATAAGCAAAAAAAATACATGAATTAATAGATAAGCAAATGAAATAAATGAAGAAATTAATGAATGAATAAGTATATAAGTAAATAAACAAATGAGTGAATGGATAATAAACAGGCAAAGAAAGTAAACAAAGAAGTAAATGAACAAATGAATAAGTAAATAGATTATAGGTTGATGAACAAAGAAATAAAGAATTCCATAAATAAATGAATAGATGAATGAATGAACAGAGATAGAAATACAGACACACACACACACACACACACATACAGAGAGAGAGAGAGAGAGAGAGATAAACTGTCTACAGATTTTTTCTGCCTCCCTGTAAAATAATTTTTTATTAATCAAACACCTGGTTTGATCACACTCTACTGGTCTAAAAGGCCAGGGATTGAGTCATGTTTCAATCTTCATTTACCAGAGTACACAATGGCTTGCAAGTCACTTGGTGCATCGTAGTTCAGAAGGCCTGTGGCCTTCAGTCCCATTTACTAGAGTTTGCTATGGTTTCCTTAGCATTGTCATTTTCCCTGGGATAGCAGAATTCGAGATTGTTTACCTGAGAATGCACTGACTTCCTTATTTTGTTCTACCTCTCAGCTTCTATTGACTTCTGAAACCTGTATATTATTTTATTTCTGGACTAGATGGAGGATCTCCCATTTCTCTCTGATTTCCTTAATCATTGCATCATATTGAGTCCTTTTCACATATTTATCATGTTTTTATGGGAGAATCAAGACTTCTCTGTGATCTTTAATGTAGATATCTTAACAGGAGGCACAATTGTCTTCCTCTCCCTTTTCTTCTTACACTCAGAACCACTCCCCAACTTTATGCAAGGTTTTTTCATCTCTCTACTGGATAATTGAAATAGACTTCTGATTGGTCTCCTTGCCTCAAACATCTCTTTGTTCTCTAATGCATTGACTCTGGAGCTACCAAACTTATTTTCTTTGAACACACATCTGACCACATCAACACTTCACTTACAAAATAAACAAACAAAATTCCTGTAAAACAAACAAAGTACCCCTCTATTTGCTCCCCAGAGGCTCTAGGATCACAAATAAACTTATCTTTTAGCATATGATATTCACAACCTGACCCCTCCTTACCTTCAGGGTGGACACCCATATTACATCCCTCCATACCCTCTATGTTTTAGCCCTACTGTCCTTCTTGATGTTGCTCACACATGATCTTCCATCACCCTTCTCTGTTTTGGTACTGGTTCTTCCCCATGCCTTAAATGATTTCCCACCATATACGTTTTCCCACCTCCTCCAATTGCTGACTTCTTTCAAGACTCACCATTAGGGTCACCTTCCTAATAAAGGCTTTCCTGGTCTCATCATGCTAATGACTTCCCCTCCAAGATTAAGTATATTAGCCCTCTCAGAAACAGACAAATCTAACTATACAATAAATTTAAAAAACTTAAAGAGATGAATAATATTTTAGAAAAGTTAGATGTGATATACCTCTGGATAAAACTGATTGGTAATGGAAAGGAGTTAATGACATTTGATTTCTGTGTTTTTTGTAAATATCTATACACAAATGCCTTCTCAGAATGTAAAAGCTCTTTAAGGACAAAGAGCTTTGCAGCTATATTATCTTCAGTGCATAGTAGACTGCAACACTAGCAAACACTATATCAATTCTTGTTCATTCATTATTCAAATACATGTTTATAGACCTAAAATGAGAAGTGAACTTAGAGGATATGGAATCCAACCTGCTCATTTTAAAGATGAGGAAGCTGTAGCCAGGAGACATTAAGTGACGTCCCTCCAGATCACAGAGAGCAGAACTGCATTCCAACTCAGGTCTTCTGACTAAAGTCATCACTCTTTCCACTTCACCCTTCATCCTTATACATGCTGGGATTCTAGTGATGTATGCTACAGAAAAATAAGAAAGAAATTTATCATATTCTCAATAATTTCTACCTGCGAGTATGCCTATACTACAAGAAATCAAGGTGTATGTTTATGTTTTTTAACTGGTCAATTAATTTAAAATTAAAAGGTCAAGCCTAAGAAAGTTAGCCAAAGCAGGAGGAGAAAGTGTAAGTCATAAGTGTAAAAAAACAATGCAGTCTTGGGAAGATCACAGAATGTCAGTAAGAGGGATGGTGGCAAATAAGTTCCACTGAAATGAAGTGCTGATCCTGGAGCAAAGTCTGTTGGATTCTGCCCTGATTTGCTCTGCCTGTCCAAGCCTTGCATGGATGTCCCTAGGCCCAAAAGTTGTTGACCTGAACTAGAAGGAGGTTAGTGGACTTTAGATGAAACCTGCAATTGACTGAAGAAGGTACAGAGGCAATGTGATTGCATCACTTTCCTAGTATAGGAATTTCCTTCTTTTCTTCACCACTTCTCTTCCCTCCTTCCTTGACTCTATAAAATCTATAGTGCAATTTATTCATACACACATATAATGTGTGTGTGTGTGTGTGTGTGTTTGTGTGTGTAGAAAGAGAGAGGAGGGAGAAAGAGACAGAGAGAGAGAGACAGAGAGAGAGAGCACAATACATAGCCCCTCTCTTTTTCTTTCCGTCTTTATTTTTCTTTCTGTCCTTCCTTCCTCCTTTCTTTTCTTCCTTTCTTTTTAAATTGAGTTTAGATGTTCAGGTTATGCATAGGGGACATCTTGCATTTTGGAAGGGAATGTGCATTTGTTCTGTGTACTCCTTAAATCATTTCCTGAGCTGTACCATGCCCATTATTGGGCAATAGAGGTGTGGGCTATAATAAATTCTTGGATGCCTTGCCAAAAATCCAGCCGCAAGAAGGAAGGACTCTTTAATTCTATTTATTCCATGACCGAATAGTCAGTCTCTCTCTCTCTGTCTCTCTCTGTCTCTCTCTGTCTCTCCCTCTCTCTCCCTCACTCTCCTACCTCTCTCTCTTCCCCCTCTCCTCCTTCTCTCTTCTGCCTGTCTCTCTCTGTCTCTGTCTCTCTCTCTCCACACACACACACACACACACACACACACACACACACACACACACACACACACACACTACACTGTTTGAATTTTCCTTGTCACACCAGACTTTACCACATGATGGCAACAGGTTGATAATACAATCTACAACTTCCACTATAACTAGCCAAACAAATTGTAGACATTTGCCTGATGAAAGGGGAGATTATATTAGGACTTCTTAATAATCCTTCACCCTGATTTGGAAGTCATTATGTGAACTAAAAGTGAACTTATTAGTACCCTAGTCAACCTCTATCTAATCAGAAATCTCCTGTAAACCCAACCAGTCATTGATGGTTTTCTTACTACCTCCTAAGCAAACTTCTTCCACTTTTCAAAAGCACTAATTGTTGCAAATTTTATTGTTTATTTTCATTAGTTCTTGAACTCTTCAATGCCAAGGACATTTTTTCATGCCTTTCTTTATATTCCCATTGATTAGACTAGTCTTTGGCACACAGAGGCACTTATTTTTTTGTTCACATGTCTTTATTTAGATTGCACCAAAATTTCATTCTATTAAACTTTCACCCCTGACCCCAATTCTTGTCCTCTGAGACAAACCAAAATAACAAAGGTCTTCCCCACTTAATAGCTTTTCAGTTATTTTAAGTGAGCAATCTTTCCCCTCCTACCTCCACCAGCCAAATACCAAACAAAGCATCTCTTATCCAGAGGAAATATTTCCATTTTGTGAAATACATGTTCACATGAATTGTTTATTATTTTGTCTCTCTTCCTCTGAATTACCTCTTAGCTTATTTAAATCCTTTCTTAGATACAGTACCTGCAACTTAATTTAGAAATACAGATATGGTTTGAATTGGAAACAGTATATAAGAATTATCATATTCCCGATGACTGGTTTCATGGTTTTACTATGGTTTTACTAATTCTTTCCCAATATTACCTTTTTAATATTGAAGTATATTGGATAACACTGTTTACGCATATGAAGTTTGCAGTCCACTAAAACCTCAAGGTCATATTTGGAGAAACTTTTGTCTAGCTGTACTACCAACATTATTTTGCCATTGATTATTTTATAAACCTAAGTATAGGAATTTGTTGTTCAGTCATTTTCAGTTGTGTCTAACTTTTAATGATCGAAATACAGATTTTCTTTGCAGAGACACTGGAGTGGTTTGCATTTCCTCCTCCAACTCATTTTGCAGATGAGGAAACAAGTAAACAGGGGTAAGTGACTTGCGCAGGGTCACATAGCTAGTAAGTGTCTGAGGCCATATCTGAACTCAGGAAGAGGAGTCTTCCTGACTCCAGGCCTGACACTATCCACTGTGTTATCTAGCCACTTCTCTATTTTAAACTTAGTATTATTCATTCAAAATGAAAGAAGAAAATTGAGGAAAAATGGAGGAAATTTCTCAGATAAAGGTTTATCTCAAATATTTAAAGAACTTTTTCGAATATATAAGAACACAAATCACAATTGATAACAGTGTCAAAGGGTATGAACAGGTAGCTTTTCAATGAAAAAATCAAAACAGTTCATAGTCATATAAAAATGTTCTACATCATAATTGATTAAAGAATTGCAAATCATAGCAACCTTGAGATATCATTTTACACTTACCAGATTGAATAAAATTAAAGTAATAAATATTAGAGGGGATGCATAAAAATTGGGACACTAATTCATTGTTGGGGGAATTGTGAATTGAAACAGTAATTTTGGAAAGCAATTTAGAATTATGCCACAAAAGATATTAAACTGCCTATGTCCTTTGACCACTCAATACCAATGCTAGGTTTATGTCCAAAGATCATTAGAGAAAAAGGAAAGGAACCAATTTGGTCTAAAATGTTTGTAGTAGCTCTCTTTGTGGTGGAAAAGAACTGAATATTATAGGGATGCCCATCAGCTAGGGAATGGCTGAAAAAGTTGTGGTATTTTATTGTGATAGAACATCATTTGATGTAAGAAACGGCAAGCTTGATGAACTTAGAACAATATTGGTAGATTTACATGAAATAATGAAGAGTGCAAATAAGCAGAATCATGAGAATATTGTATACAGTAACAGCAATATTATTTTAAGAATGTCATTGAGCATATTAGTCATTTTGACTACTAAAATATACAAATTGCATGTAAAAGACATATGAAGAAATATGCCATCTGCACAGAAAAAAAGAACAGATAAATAAAAGTTTGTATAGAATAATTTACATGTATGTGTGTATATATCTACTATACAAATTGAACATACATGCATAAACATGTATATATACATATATGTATACATACACATATATATATATGTATACTTGCCTCTTCGTGTCTAATGGTAGTCATTTCTAGGGTAGGGGAAAAGGGGGGAAAAGAAAATAAATTTACATGACAACTTAATTAAATATTTAAAAGGAATACCAAGTTATATATAAATAAAGTTTCACATATGATCACATTTTTATTATACTGTGCTGTGGAAATGCTTGCTTTATTCCATAAATTAAAAATAAAATATATTTACTATTGTATGATTCCTTATCATTCCATCCTGTCCAAATCTTGTTGAATTTTGATTGTAATTTCCAGTTTTGTCTAATTCACAAAATAAGTGAAAAAAAAAAGAAATTAAAATGGGCCAGAATTAGAGGTCTCATGATATTTCACTAGAACCTTCCACTCATGTTGCTATAAATGAGGATTATGTAGCTTGTTACATTAAATTGAAGGAATTTCTCTGATCTGCTAGGCCAGATATGGTATTAGAAAATAATATGTGGTTAGTATTGTATGATTTATTCTTGATGAAGTCATGATGGCCCCTAGCAATCACCACTTCACATTTTCAGTGCTCTTGAATCATTGCTTTAATAATGCATTTTAGAATTTTGCCAGGAATCAAAGTCAAATTCAAATAACCTATAGTTTTAAGAATCTACCGCCTTTTCCTTTCCTAAAACCTGGGCATTATCTCCTCATTTCTGTTCCTATGCTAAGAAGCAACATGATGTATTAGAGTGCCAATACTGGAATTATATAACCCTGGAATAAAGGCCCTTCTCTCACCATGGGGTTGTCTAACCCCAAGATATGGGTTATCTAACCATGGGAAAGTCTCATCCTCTCCATAACATCAGGCAAAGCACACACACACACACACACACACACACACACACACACACACAAAATAGCTGTAGAATGATGGCTGATCTGCACTAGTAGGATGAGCTTGCCCATGGTAATTTTCCTGCTGTAGTGAAATTGTAGTTTGGGACCTAAAAAAGAGTCTATAGTACTTCTGTTTCTATCAGTGATTTTTCCAAAGCCATTTAAATCTCAAATTAAATTAGCAATAGTACTTCATGTTCCTCCACTTGATTGGGATGTATCTCAGCCTGATTTTATTATTTGTACTAATTGAAGGGAAGATAGATCATCTTTTTTTTTACATCTTATTTGTCATTTGTTTTAATAATTATTAATTTTTTCCTACGTGTTCCAGAATGATGATCATTAATTTCAATGAAGAAAGCAAGCAAAACTGAGTAATTCTCTTCATTTTCCGTCATCATTTTCTCATTTAAAACAGTATACTGGCAAATGTTTAATAATCAACTTTCTCCTCCACATCCTCATAGCCACCAAAAGCAAGTACGCATGAAACATTTTTAAGTTTAAAAGCATAATTAACATTTTCTCTGTAACTTTTTAAAGCCTAGACAATTAACGAAGCAATAAATCAATTCCTCATTTGCAGTGCTTGCTGATTTCTTAAATATAAATGCTCACACTTGATCATGTCTCTCTCTCTCTCTCTCTCTCTCTCTCTCTCTCTCTCTCTCTCTCTCTCACACACACACACACACACACACACACACACACACACACACACACACACACACACAACTCAATAATTACCAAGGGCTTCTAATCACCTTCAAAATAAATTACAAAATCCTCAATCTAGCCTTCATTCAAAGACCACTATAACCTGACCCCCTTCTACCTTTCCAGTTGCCTTACACCTTACCATGAATTTGGCAGTCTATCAACCTTGTCCTTGCTTTTCTTCACAAAATAAACTCCATCCTTTAATTCTACGTATTTTTTATGTCCATCCCTCATGCTGGAAATTCTCTCCCTCTTAATTTCTGCTTCCCAAATTAGTTGACTTCCTTCAGGTCTCAACTGAAATCCCTTCTTCTAAGAGAAGACTTTCCTGACTCTCCCTGATACTAGTGCTTCCCATCTACTGACTCTGCAATTTACCCAGTCAGTATACTGTTTTTGCATAGTTGTGGTTTTTTTTTATACCTGTTTTCTAAATTATTAGACTGTGAACTCCTTGAGAGCAGGTGTCGTCTTTTTTCCTGTTGTTTGTTTGTTTAATCCCTCAGCATTTACCACCCTGCCTACCAAAGGGTTAGGGAACCTTTTGACTGAGTCCAAGCTTTACATAACAAATCCTTTTATTAAAAGAATCTGTTCTGTGAAGTTTGGATTCACTCAAAGGTTCATACGTGAGGAATGTAGAGGGTCACATGTGACATCGAGGTCACAGCTTCTCCACCCCTGGTCTAGCACATAGTAGGTGCTTAATAAATGTTTATTAGCTGAATGGCTTTGGCCATTTATCTTTTATGAAATATTTGCTTTTTAATTTCTGAATTCCTAATCCTTCTTTATTAAAAAAAATCCCATTTTTCACCTTAGGTTGGTTAAGGAAAACTATTATAGAGAACACCATGTAATGGTGATTTAAATAAGAAGGTATTTGTCATTCATTAATAGGTCCATGAGACTTGTCTGAATGACATAGAATTCTGAGTCGTATGGAGCCTGTAATGGGAGGGGTTTGCTGACAGTGTGGAATAGGAAGGGTGGAGCAAAGCTGAGAGAAAGTTGGTGAGAGTAGTTAGGGTGGAGGATAAATTACACAGGCAAGTACAAATAGTATTGGGAGTGTTTGTGCGAAGGCCCCAGAAGGGGAAAGGGGGAGACTAGGTAATGACACTGTTGCCTGCTGTGCTAATGTATATTGGCTTCCTAGTTACTATGATGAATTTGGCTTTCTGGTGCTCGGATCTGGCTTTCTGATGTCTAAATAAATATTTTTCTTGTGCCTTCAGTATGGACAGTCTGTTACTCTTTGCAGTTCAGAGCTATGTCAGCATATTCATAGCCTCTGTAGGTGCTGTGAATATTGCCTTGGTAATACGTACCATAACCTCTGGAAGCTTCTCCACTCCATTTTCCTAATTGTGGAGTAAAGGATTAATTGAATGTACCACTTTTCTCAGACCAAACTTTTCTATACTTCTATTACCACAAGCACTATAAAATACAATGCAAGCACTGGGGTCTATTTTTTTATAATGTATAGCAATGGTGTTCTAGCTGTTGTTAGCATGATATTTTATTGCTTAGTAGATTCTGGGCTGAGTGTGAATTTTAAGGCAGGGTTACATATTTGTATTTATTCCCTATATATCTTGGACATAAAATATTTTTTGTTGCATAGAAATTCTATTTCTTGCACATGTGTATATATATTATATATACATGTATATACATATATCTATATACTATATATGTGTGTATATGCATGTGTGTGGATATATATGTATATATGTATGTGTATACCTCTCTCTCTCTCTCTCTCTCTCTCTTATCTAATGCCAAGAAAGAAGAACAGAAATAAAGTGGGAGACAAAACCAGGCTACAGTTCTAACAACAGCCAAAAGTTTTGGTTGCAAGAGGAAAAATCATTTTCTTCCTGCTTAGATATTGGAGGGTAATTTACAAGGCTTGAGAGAAGGACAATACTTCTAACAGTCTTATCAAACCCAATCCATTCAGCACAAAACCTTATCTTCATCGGTCTTGATAAATGCCACAATAACCAAATTAATCTCAATCTATTTCTCTTTTGATCATTGAATTGTTCAATACCCTCAGCAGCCTCTGAAGTGGAAGGGCACTAGAGCATTTCTTTCTGAAAGATTTGGTGTGGGGGAGATAGAATCTTGATCCCAGCATCTTTCACATGATCCCTAGATAGAAGAAATTTATTGAATTCACAAATTTTGTCTCTTGACTTCTAGCATCTTTATCCCAGGCGTATCTGTGAACAAGGCTAGAGAGCTTCACATAGGTCTTCTCATTCTAAAATGTTATTGACAATGGATTCTGGAGTGAAGTGTTCATTTTTAGGCAGAGCTACACATTTGCATCTATTCCCTATATATTTCGGATATAAGATCTGTGTCAATGAAACCGACTGCAAAGATTTTCCTCAGCTAATTGGTTCCATTCTAAACCTAACGATTGGTTTTCCTTATATGAAATCTTTTCAAGTTTGTAGAATCAACATCACCCATTTTATCTTTTTTGAATATGTCTATGTCTTGTTTAGTCAAGATATCCACTTCTACTCATAGTTGTAAAGGTCTTGGGGGGCGGAGCCAAGATGGTGAAGTGAAAGCAACGACTCACCCAAGCTCCTGGAAAAACTCCTCTGGATATCTCTGGGGGGAGAGTCTGACCAGACTTTGGAGGTATAGAATCCAGTGAGTGACGGACTTTGACGAATTCGGAGCCCAGGTTGGACTGGAGGGTCCACAGGAGGGATCTGTTCCGCGGGGGTAAGACCCCGGTGCACAGGGCAGCACGGTCGGCGCGACAGGGCAGAGGGGACCTGAGGAGCCCGAGAGTGGCGGGCGAGACAAGCAGAGCAGGAGATAAGCCAGGCCGAGCCCATGAGAGCCGCTGAGTGCCAGATATCAGCGCAGCAGCCCTTAAAACCTTCAGCCTGAAGACTGGACTTCGGTGGGTCAGCTACTTGAACTTCCAGGAGTTGGGATGGCGGAGTGATCAGTAAGTGCTCTCTTCTCCCCCCTGATGACCGTGAGGGAACCATAAAATTCTTCCCCAGATTAATCCTGGATCAGCGGGAACAGTAGAAGGGGGCGGGTGGTCTCACAACACCAGAGGCTGGAAAAGTGGCAAAGGGGGATTCTTCCTACTGTGGCGGAGGCGATCTGGAGGGACAGACGACCCAGGGCAGAGAAAATTTGCACTGAGACCCAGGCAAGCCTCAGAGCCGGGAGACAAGCCCCAGGAGGGGCGGGAACACGCATTAACTTCTAGGCGTACCCCAGCCCTCCAGGGGAAAAGGGAAGACAATAGGGAAGCTGGGATCACCATCCCCTGACCTTGCCTTTGCCTCAAGTCAGCTGAGGAGATCTCCTGAGACCAGACCACCCCTCCCACACACCTAACAAGCTAACCCCAGGGTTGATCTGGGAAACAACAACAACAACAACAACAAAAAAGCCTGCTTTCAGCCTAGACACACAGCAGCCCAACTTAAAAGATCTGTATCTTCTGACTGAAAGAACCAGAAGCTACAACACTCAGCCAACATCATGAATCAGAAAAAGCAGACGAAAAGTGAAAAAACCATAGAATCTTTCTATGGGGATAAGGACCAAAACACAAACACCAAAGAGGTCAGAGCTGAGACTGTACTTCCATCTGAAACTTCAGATGGGACTATGAATTTCTCGCAAGCACAACTAGATTACCTGGAACGTCTGAAGAAGGATATAAAAGAAAAACTGGCCAATGATTTTAAAATTATAAAAAAAGAATTCACTGATGAGAACATCACTCTGAAAAAGAAAATTGAAGAAATAGAAAAGGAAGTTCAAAAATTAACTGGAGAGAATAACTCCCTAAAAGGAAGAGTTAATCAAATGGAAAAGGAAACCCAAAACCTAATTGGGAAAATTGAACAGATGGAAAAGGAAACCCAAAACCTAACTGGGAAAACTGGTCAAATGGAAAAAGAAATACAAAAATTAAATGGAGAAAATAGCTCCTTAAAGGGAAAAATTGGTCGGATGGAAAAGGAAATGCAAAAGCTAATGGAAGAAAACAATACAATGAAGATTAGAATTGGGCAAGTAGAAACTAATGATTCAATGAGGCAACAAGAATCAGTCAAACAAAATCTAAAGAATGAAAATATAGAAGAAAATGTAAAATATTTAATTGGAAAAACAACTGACCCGGAAAATAGATCCAAGAGAGAAAATTATTGGCCTGCCAGAAACCCATGATGAAGAAAAGAGTCTGGACAACATCTTCCAGGAAATCATCAAGGAAAACTCCCCAGAAGTACTAGACTCAGAGGGCAAAATAGTCATCGAGAGAATCCACCGTTCCCCTCCCAAAAGGGATCCCAAACTCAAAACACAAAGAAATATATTTGCCAAATTCCATAGCTATCAAGTGAAGGAGAAAATACTACAAGCAGCCAGAAAGAAACAATTCAAATATCAAGGACACACAGTCAGGATCACACAGGACCTTGCAGCTTCTACATTAAAAGATCAAAAGAACTGGAACCCAATATTCCATAAGGCAAAGGAGTTGGGACTTCAACCAAGGATCAACTACCCAGCAAAGTTCAGCATAACATTTCAGGCAAGGAGAAAGTCATTCAACGAAATAAGGGATTTCCAGAGCTTCCTGACCAAAACACCCTAACTCAATAGACAATTTGATCTTCAAATACAGGTCTCCAGAGAATCATAAAAAGGTAAACAGAGGGGAAAAAACAAAAACAAAAACTTGCTACTCAATTAGGGCAAACTGTTTACCTCCCTATAGGGGAAGATAATACCTGTTAATCTTGAGAACTGTGCAGCTATTATGATAAAAGGGATATATGTAGAGGGAACGGGCATAAAGTAAATGATGTCATGTCAAAAATATGATTTAAGTATGAGAAGGGAATGTAATAGGAGGTGTGGAAAGGGGGAAGCAGAAAATGGCAAATTATATCACAGGAAGAAGTACAAAACTATAGTAGAGGGAAGGAGGGGAGGGAGATGAGCATTGTCTGAGAGGTACTCTCATCTGATTTGTTCAAAGGAGGGAACAATAATCTTAAGTAGATAATCCTAACTAGCTCTATAGGTAGTAGGAGGGGAAGGGGGAAGAAAGGGGAGGGTGGCTAAAAGGGAGGAAAGAAGCAATAAGAGTAAAGGGGAGTAAAAGGGAGGGGGGCTAAAAGAAGGAGGGGAAGGCTGCAGGAGGAGAGGGAGAAAAGTGAATACTATTGAGGAGGGGAAGGGAGACGGGAGAGCTAAAAGCACAAATGGTGGGAAAGAGGTTGGAGGGAAATACACAGATTGTAATCATAACTGTGAATGTGAATGGAATGAACTCTCCCATAAAACGGAGACGGATAGCAGAATGGATTAAAAGCCATAATCCAACAATATGCTGCTTACAAGAAACACATTTGAAACGGGGGGATACACATAGGATAAAGGTCAAAGGATGGAGCAGAATATATTGTGCTTCAGCTCATGTAAGAAAGGCAGGAGTAGCAATCCTAATCTCAGACAAAGCGAAAGCAGAAATAGATCTAATCAAAAGGGATAAGGATGGAAACTATATCCTGCTAAAAGGCACCATAGACAATGAAGCAATATCATTACTAAACATGTATGCTCCAAGTGGTATAGCATCCAGATTCTTAGAGGAGAGGTTGGGGGAGTTGAAGGAAGAAATTGATAGCAAAACTATACTAGTGGGGGACCTCAACCTCCCCTTCTCTGAACTCGATAAATCCAACCTCAAAATAAACAAGAAAGAGGTTAAGGAGGTAAATAAAACGCTGGATAAGGTAGATATGATAGATCTTTGGAGAAAATTAAATGGGAATAGAAAGGAATATACCTTTTTCTCAGCGGTACATGGAACATTTACAAAAATTGACCATGTACTAGTGTTAGGGGCGGAGCCCTAATTACCGCATCACTCACCCTGCCCAAGGGTCTTCAGACTTCTCTGGCTCCCCCCTTGGGGATCGGGGGGAGAAATTATCAGGCAGAACTCCGGAGGTGGATAAGAGCACCTTTATTACATGAGGGTCAGCCAGAAGTCCCGCTGTCCCCTTCCGTGTTGTGCCTTAAATCACCCAGAACTCGCCCTCCTATTCCGGATAAGCCCCTCCCCAGTTCCTCCCTGAGGGCGGAGCCCAGCCCAGTCCAGTAGAGCCGCCCCAGTGCCAGCGTGGCAATGCCGTGTCAGCAGTGCCACCGTGGCAAAGCCACATCAGCAGGTCCAGACTCTTGGGCGTCTCCTATCCACCCAGGGGGCCCAGGTCCAGAGCGCCCCTCACATACTGGGACATAAAAATCTCAAAATCCAGTGCAGAAAGGTAGAGATAATCAATGCATCCTTTTCAGATCATAATGCATTAAAAATCACATGTAATAAAAGGCCATGGAAAGAGGAACCAAAAATCAATTGGAAACTAAATAATCTAATTCTAAAGAAGGGTTGGGTTAACGAAGAAATCATAGAAACAATCAACAATTTCATTCAAGAGAATGACAATAGTGAGACAACATACCAAAACTTATGGGATACTGCAAAAACAGTTATTAGGGGAAGTTTTATATCTTTGAATGCTTACATAAGTAAAATAGAGAAAGAGGAGATCAATGACTTGGGCTTGCAGTTGAAAAAGCCAGAAAAAGAACAAATTGAAAATCCCCAAGTAAATACCAAATTAGAAATAATGAAAACCAAAGGAGAGATTAATATAATTAAAATTAAGAAAATTATTGAATTAATAAACAAAACCAATAGTTGGTGTTATGAAAAAACTAATAAAATTGATAAACCTTTGGTCAATCAGATTAAAAAAAAGAAAGAAGAAAACCAAATTACTAATATTAAAAATGAAAGGGGTGAACTCACCTCCAATGAGGAGGAAATTAAAACAATAATTAGAAACTACTTTGCCCAACTTTATGCCCACAAATTCGATGATCTAAATGAGATGGATGAATATTTTAAAAAATACAAATTGCCCAGATTAACAGAAGAGGAAGTTGAATACTTAAACAACCCCATCTCAGAAAAAGAAATTGAACAAGCCATCAATGAACTCCCTAGGAAAAAATCTCCAGGGCCAGATGGATTCACAAGTGAATTCTATGAAACATTTAAAGAACAGTTAATTCCAATACTATACAGACTACTTTTTAAAATTGGGGAAGAAGGAGTCCTCCCAAATTCTTTCTATGATACAAATATGGTTTTGATACCCAAACCAGGAAGAGACAAAACAGAGAAAGAAAATTATAGACCAATTTCCCTAATGAATATAGATGCAAAAATTTTAAATAAGATTCTAGCAAAACGAATACAGCATCTTATCACGAGATTAATACATTATGATCAGGTAGAATTCATACCAGGACTACAGGGCTGGTTCAATATTAGGAAAACTATTAGCATTATCGATCACATCAACAACAAAGCTAACAAAAACCACATGATTATCTCAATAGATGCAGAAAAAGCTTTTGACAAAATACAACATCCATTCCTACTAAAAACATTGGAGAACGTAGAAATAAAGGGAACTTTCCATAAAATAATAAGCAGTATCTATCTAAAACCTTCAGCAAGCATTATATGCAATGGGGATAAGCTAGATGCATTCCCAATAAGATCAGGGGTGAAACACGGATGTCCATTATCACCACTATTATTCAATATGGTACTAGAAATGTTAGCTGTAGCAATTAGACAAGATAAAGATATTCAAGGAATAAGAATAGCCAAAGAAGAAACTAAGTTATCATTCTTTGCAGACGATATGATGATTTACCTAGAGAATCCCAGAGATTCAAGTAAAAAATTACTTGAATTAATAAACAACTTTGGCAAAGTTGCAGGTTACAAAATAAACCCATACAAATCTTCTGCATTCCTATATATTAGCAACAAAGTCCAACAGCAAGAGATAGAAAGAGAAATCCCATGTAAAGCTAGGGTAGACAGTATAAAATGCTTAGGAGTCTACCTGCCAAAACAAACCCAGGGATTATATGAACACAATTACAAGACACTTTTTGCACAAATAAAGTCAGATTTAAGTAAGTGGAAAAACATTAGTTGCTCATGGATAGGCCGTGCTAATATAATAAAAATGACAATTCTACCTAAATTAATATACTTATTCAATGCCATACCAATTAAACTATCAGACAATTACTTTCTAGAGCTGGATAAAATAATATCAAAATTCATTTGGAAAAACAAAAGGTCCAGAATATCAAAGGGACTAATGAAAAGAAATGCTTGGGAAGGTGGCCTAGCGCTACCAGACCTCAAACTCTACTATAAAGCAGCAATTATCAAAACCACTTGGTATTGGCTAAGAAACAGAGAGGTAGACAAGTGAAATAGACTTGGCACTCAAGATGCAGTAGGCAAGCAATATAGCAACCTTCTGTTTGATAAACCCAAGGACCCCAGCTTCATTGTTTGACAAAAATTGCTGGGAAAACTGGATAACAGTGTGGTGGAAATTAGGCATAGACCCATACCTGACACCGTACACAAGAATAAAGTCCAAATGGGTACATGATTTAGGTATAAAGATTGATACCACGAATAAACTGGAGAAGCAAGGAATAGTGTATTTATCAGATCTATGGAGAAGGAAAGAATTTTTTACTAAAGGAGAGAAAGAATGCATTATGAAATGCAAAATGGATAACTTTGATTACATTAAACTGAGACGTTGTTGCTCAACCAAACCCAATGCAACCAAAATCTGGAGGGATGTAGTAAATTGGGAAAGAATTTTTACAGCTAAGCTCGGGGATAAAGGCCTCATTTCTAGAATATATAGAGAACTGACCTAAATGTATAATCATACAAGTCATTCCCCAATTGATAAATGGTCAAAGAATATGAACAGGCAATTTTCAGAGGAAGAAATTAAAGATATCTATAATCATATGAAAAAATGATCTAAATCACTATTGATTAGAGAGATGCAAATCAAAACAACTCTGACGTACCACATCACACCTATAAGATTGGCAAACATGACAGAACAAGAAAATGATAAATGCTGGAGAGGATGTGGGAGAGTTGGAACACTAATTCATTGTTGGTGGAGCTGTGAGAGCGTCCAACCATTCTGGAGAGCAATTTGGAACTATGCCCAAAGGGCTACAAAAATGTGCATACCCTTTGACCCAGCAATATCGCTACTAGGACTGTATCCCCAAGAGATCATAAAAATGGGAAAGGGTCCCACATGTACAAAAATATTTATAGCAGCACTCTATGTAGTTGCCAAAAACTGGAAGTCAAGGGGATGTCCATCAATTGGGGAATGGCTGAATAAATTATGGTATATGAATGTAATGGAGTACTATTGTGCCATAAGAAATGATGAACAAGAAGACTTCAGAGAGGCCTGGAAGGACTTATATGATCTGATTCTGAGTGAAAGGAGCAGAACCAGGAGAATTTTGTGCACAGCAACGACCACAGTGTGTGAGAGTTTTTTCTGGTAGACTTGGAATTTGTAATAACGCAAGAACTTCTTAAAAATAAAAAAAATCCCAATGGTGGTTCTCAAGGCAAAATGCCTTCCGCACTCAGAGAAAGAAATATGGAAGTCATTCACAAAATGTTGCAGATCGTGTTTGTGTATGTGTATGTGTTTGTGTTTCATGTTTTGATTTGTTATATGATTTCTTTCATTTATTTTAGGCTTACTACATAGCATGACTATAGTGAAAATATACTCAATAGGAAAGTATATGTAGAACCTATACAGAATTGTATGCAGTCGTGGGGAGGGAGGGGGGTAGTGGGAGGTAGGTGTGGGGGGGATAAAATCTCAATTGTATGGCAGTGATTGTTAAACATTAAAAAATAATAAAAAATAAAAAAAATAAATAAATAAAGTGGAGAGTAGACAGGCTTTCTTTCTGCCCTTTCAAACTTCTCCTCCAGCAAGAAAACCAACTTCCAGTTTAAAAATTCATAATTATTCTTTTATGAAGGCAGAAAAGCAAATATATTTCCTGGTCTTGTCACCCAGACTGTCTACAACTGAGATCTTCAGTGCAGCTAACGCTTGCAGATAAAAGACACAAATAATTTTGTTTATGCTGACGTGTATTTTTTGTTGGGGAATTTTTATTTTTTAATAATTTAATTATTTTCAGTTTTCAACATTCACTTACACAATATTTTAAATTCCAAATTTTCTCCTGATCTCTCCCCTCCCCCTATCCTAGGACAGCATGCACCCCAACAGCCCCTTTCCCCAATATGCCCTTCCTTGTGTCACTTCCTTTCTCCCATTCCCCTCACCTCAATAGTCCTGTTGGGCAAGAGAAATTTCTATACCTCATTGCCTGTACACTGTATTTCCCAGTAGCATGCAAAGATAATTTGTTCCATTCATTCTTTTTTTTTAAATTTATTTATTTAACTTTTAACATTCATTTTCACAAAATTTTGGGTTCCAAATTTTCTCCCCATTCCTCCCTTCCTCCAACCCCAAAACGCCAAGCATTCTAATTGTCCTTATCACCAATCTGCCCTCTCTTCTAACATCCCTCCCTTCTCTTGTCCCATCTCTTTTGTCTTGTATGGCAAGATAACTTTCTATACTCCATTACCTGTATTTCTTATTTCCTAGTTGCAAGAACAATATTCATCAACTGTTCCTAAAACTTTGAGTTCTAATATGTCTTCATCCCTCTCTCCCCACCCATTCCCTTTGGGAAGCCAAGCAATTCAATATAGGCCATATTTGTGTAGTTTCGCAAATGACTTCCATAACAGTCATGTTGTGTAAGACTAACTATATTTCCCTTCATCCTATCCTGCCCTCCTATTGTTTCTGTTCTCTCTTTTTATCCTGTCCCTCTCCAAGAATGTTGGCTTTAAATTGCTTCCTCCTCCCACTGCCCTCCCTTCCATCACCCCACCCACCCTGCTTATCCCCTTCTCCCTCACTTTCCTGAATTGTAAGATAGGTTTTCATACAAAAATGAGTGTGTATTTTATTCCTTCCATTAGCCAAATTGATGAGAGTAAGCTTCATGTTTTTCTCTCACCTCCCCTCTTTTTCCCTCTACTGAAAAATATTTTGCTTACCTCTTTTAGGGGGGATAATTTGTCCCATTCCATGTCTCCCTTTCTGCTCCCAATATATTTCTCTCTCACTGTTTAATTTCATTTTTTTAAGATATGAGCCCATCCTATTCAATTCATTCTGTGCTCTCTATCTCTCTTTGTGTGTGTGTGTGTGTGTGTGTGTGTGTGTGTGTGTAATCCTACCAACAACACAGACACTGAAAAGTTTCAAGAGTTACAAATATTGTCTTTCCATGTAGGAATGTAAATAGTTCAACTTTAGTAAGTCCCTTATGACTTCTGTTTGCTGTTTACCTTTTCATGCTTCTATTCATTCTTGTGTTTGAAAGTCAAATTTTCTTTTCAGCTCTAGTCTTTTCATCAAGAAGGCTTGAAAGTCCTCTGCTTAATTGAAAGACCACTTTTTCCCATGGAGTATTATACTTAGTTTTGCTGGGTAGGTGATTCTTGGTTTTAGTACTGGTTCCTTTGACTTCTGGAATATCATATTCCTTGCCCTTCAATCCCTTAATGTAGATGCTGCTAGATCTTGTGTTATCCTGATTGTATTTCCACAATACTTGAATTGTTTCTTTCTAGCTGCTTGCAATATTTTCTCCTTCACCAGGGAACTCTGGAATTTGGCCACATTGTTCCTAGGAATTTCTCTTTTTGGGTCTCTTTCAGGAGGTGATAGGTGGATTATTTCGATATTTATTTTGCCCTCTGGTTCTAGAATCTCAGGGCAGTTTTCCTTGAAAATTTCATTAAAGATGATGTCTAGGCTCTTTTTTTGATCATGGCTTTCCGGTAGTCCCATAATTTTTAAATTGTCTCTCCTGGATCTATTTTCCAGGTCAGTTGTTTTTCCAATGAGATATTTCACATTATCTTCCATTTTTTCATTATTTTGCTTTAGTTTTCTGATTTCTTGGTTTCTCATGAAGTCATTAGCCCCCATCTGTTCCATTCTAATTTCTAAAGAACTATTTTCTTCAGTGAGGTTTTGGACCTCCTTTTCCATTTGACTAATTCTGCTTTTGAAAGCATTCTTCTCCTCATTGGCTTTTTGATCCTATTTTGCCATTTGAGTTAGCCTATTTTTCAAGGTGTTATTTTCTTCACCATTTTTTTGGGTCTCCTTTAGCAAGATGTTGACCTGCTTTTCATGCTTTTTTTGCATCTCTCTCATTTCTTTTACCAGTTTTTCCTCCACCTCTCTAACTTGATTTTCAAATCCTTTTTGTGCTCCTCCATGCCCTGAGCCCATTGAATATTTATTTTGGATGTTTGGGATACAGAAGCCTTGACTTTTATGTCTTTCCCTGATGATAAGCATTGTTCTTCCTCATCAGAGAGGATGGGAGGAGATATCTGTTCACCAAGAAAGTAACCTTTTATGGTCTTGTTTTTTTTCCCCCCTTTTTGGCCATTTTCCCAACCAGTTACTTGACTTTGGGGTCCTTTGTCAAGGGTAGGGTATACTCTGGGAATCTGTGAGATCTTAGTTTCTCTGAGGTGGCACGATCAAGTGTTTACTGGTCTGGATGCAGAGAGGGATTTTTGTGCCCAGAATCTTAGCATTTACCTCTCCTCAGCCACCTGGCCTCCAGTTCCACTAAGTCAGCACTGGGGACTGGTTTTCAGATAAGCTGGATGCACAGGGCCGCCATTCAGTGTGAGACAAAGACCAGCTTGACCAGAGCCTCCACCCAGGGCTGAGGTAAGACTCAGCTCTTCAATGGCCCCAGGGGTTTTTACACTCCAACAATGGATCTTCCATACAGGCTGCTGTGCTGCCTCTGTGAGGTTGCTGCTTGTTGAGCCCTTCTCCCTTCCTGGTCAGCTGATAAAACCCTGTCACTGACCTTTGGCGCTTGTGGGTTGAGGTCTCTGAAGACCCGTCGCTGAGACTGGAGATTCTGCCCCCAAGGTGTCCTCCTCTTGGAGTCTCCTCACACTGTGCTGCTTGACTGGTCTCAGTGCTTGACTCCACATCTGGTGCAACCAACGTTTCCGTGGGCCTTTAGGTCACCATGGGCTGGAAATCACCTCTACTCTGTTGTTCTCCACTTCTGCTGCTCCATAATTTGCTGAGAGTCTCTCTCTACAGGTATTTTATGTTCTATAGGGAGAGACCCTGAGTAAGTGTGTCTTTCTACTCTGCCATCTTGGCTCCACCCCTTACATTCATTCTTAAAGCTATGAGCTCCACATTCTCTCCCTTCCTCCCTCCTCACCCAACCACATTGATAAAGCAAACGATTCATCATGTGTCATACATGTAGAGCCATGCAAAACAGTTCCATAGCAGTGGTGTTGTGAAAGACTAAGCACGTTTCCCTCTATCTTATGCTGCCTTCCATTCATATCATTTTTTACCTTGACCTCTGCCCCCACAATATTGCTTGCTTTTGATTACCCCTTCCACCAATCTGCTGACCATTCTATTTGTCTCCCTCTCCTATTCCCTTCCTGCATCTTCCTGTAGGGGTAAGATAGATTTTTGTAACCAATTGAATGTGGTTTTCCCTTCTTAAGTCAAATTCCATGAGAGTAAGGCTGACTTATTCCTTCTTACCTTCCCCCTTTCCCTCCCATTGTAAAAACTCCTTTTTGCCTCTTTTATGTGAGAAACATTACTACATTCTACTCCTTCTTTTCTCTTTCCTCCATTACATTCCTCTCAATGCTAAATTTTATTTTATATATATATCCTCCCTTCTTGTTCACTTCACCCTGTCTTCTCTGAATATATATATATATATATATATATATGTATATATATATATATGCGCAAATATGTATACACATATACACATGTATACACACATATGCACAGACACATATACATGCATACATACACACGTGTCCACATATATAATATATACATGCACACATATGTGTATATATGCCTGCATGTACATATGCATGTACACATATACATATTTTAAAATATTATTATATAAATCTTTCAAAATCTGTTCAGTGATCTCTTTCAGGAGGTGATCATTGGATTCTTTCCATCTCTATTTTACCTTCTGGTTCTAGAATATCAGGGCAGTTTTCCTAGACAATTTTTTGAAAGATGATGTCTGGGCTCTTTTTGTGATCATGGTTTCCAGGTAAGCCAAAATTTTTAAATTATCTCTCCTGTATTTATCTTCCAGGTCAGTTGTATTTCCAAAGGGATATTTCACATTGTCTTTTTTTTTATTCTTTTGGTTTTGTTTTATAATTTCTTGATTTCTCATCAATTCATTAGCTTCCATTTGCCCCCATTCTAATTTGGATGGAATTATTTTCTTCACTAAGCTTTTGTGCCACCTTTTCCATTTGGGCAATTCTGTTTTTAAGGCATTCCTCTCCTCACTGGCTTTTTGGAGTTTGTTTGTTATTTGCTTTAATCTAATTTTAAAGGTGTTATTTTCTTCATCATATTTTTGGGTCTCCTTTAGCAAGCTGTTGGCTTGGTTTTCTTGATTTTCTTGCATCTCTCTCATTTCTCTTCCCAATTTTTCCTCGTCTTCTTTTATTTGATTTTAAAAGTCTTTTTTGAGCTCTTCCATGTCCTGCAGCAATTTCACATTTTTCATGGACGCTTTGGTAGAAGACTTTACCTTGCTGTTTTCCTCTGGTTGTATGCTTTGATCTTCCTCCAGTTTAATGCTTTGATCTTCTTTGTTGAAGTAAAATACATTGTCACCAAGAAAGTAGCCTTATATTGTCTTATTTCCCCACCTTTCTGTCATTTTCTAGCCAATTAGTTGACCTCTGAGTTCCTTCTTAAGTGAAGGGTGCACTGCCCCAAGTTTGAGGGAATTTGTGAAGCTGCTTTCAGAGATATCCCCAGGAACCTGTAAATTCTCCAAAGTGATATGGTCAAAGGAGATTTGCTCCTGGACTGGCCGACACCCTAGACTGTGAGCAACCGCAGGAACTCTTTTCTACCATGGATTTGAGAGTAAGATTACCTCTCCATAGATACCACTACCTCTGCCATGGAAGCACTCCTCCTTGCTCCAGGGCTACCTCTCAGTACTATGACCAAGATCTGCTGTTGGATTCCCGCTCTGTCTGTAGGTTGAGTGCTCCAGAAGCAACTGACTGCTGCAGCAGTGGCTGCTGTAGCCCTTGGGCTAGGCCTGATGCTGGGGTTGGACCCAGACTATGTTCCTTTCTCATCCTGGTGAAAGAATTTTCCCACTGATCATTGAAGCTGTCTTTGGTGTTGTGGACTGAGAAATCTGGAGACCAAGGCACAGTGATTCAGCACCTTGAGGCTTGCTCCAGTTTCATCTCTGACAGCACAGTCCATGCTGGACTGTGTTGTACTCTGAGTCCTGTGTAATAGATCCCTCCTGTCAGCCTTCCAGATTGTCTTAGTCTAGAAATCTGTTTAATTCTGTCATTTTGTGGATTGTGCTGCTTTAGAATTTGTTCAAAGCCATTTTACAAGTATTTTGAGGGATTTGGATAGAGAGCTCAGGTAGGTCCCTGCTTCTACTCTGCTATCTTGGCTCTGCCCCTCGATGGTGAGCTTTAAATGAGATTTGTTTATTATTTTTAAAACCAGTCTTTCCTGCTTTTCAGTATTTTGTCTGTAAATTCTTGCTCAAATTACTTTGACCTTTAATTACCAGATTCTTAAAATGGACAGAATGTACATATAGCTGCCCCATTAACTGATAATAATGATGATGATGATGATGATGATGATGATGATGATGATGATGATGATGATGTTGATTTTGATGGCAATGACAATGATAATAATAATCTTGTTGTTTGCTGTTGAGTCATTTCCAGTCACATCCACCTCTTTGCAATCCCATTTGGGGTTTTCTTAGCAATGATATTGGAGTGATTTACCTTTTCCTTTTTTAGTTCATTTTACAGGTAACGAAACTGAGACAAAAAGAGTTAAGTGACTTGTAGTAATGGTAATTAAAATAGGAAGACCTTTCCCATTCATTGATAGGCTTATGTGATCTATTTAAAGCACATGGAAACCTAAGTCCCATGTGGTGAGAGGAGCTTGCTGAATGGAAAAAGCAGAAAACGTGGAACAGGAAGAGGCAGAGCTTGAGCAGAACTTAGAGGAAGTTAGTCAGTGAGTATTGAGAGTTGGAAAAGGCAGCTAACTAATGTTAGTAAGAGAGCTTGATTTTGATTTTGTTTAAGGGGTCTGGTTTATGGGAAGCCTAACAGAGGAAAAGCTTAGTGATGGTATTGCCCTCTGCATTGTTATTGTGTATAGATTTCTTTGTTATTATGATGCATTTGGTGTTGATATGATGCATTTGGCTTTCTGGTGTTGCAATTTGGTTTTCTGGTTTCTAAATAAAAGCTTTG
Organism: Notamacropus eugenii; assembly: GCF_028372415.1. Lineage (NCBI taxonomy): Eukaryota > Metazoa > Chordata > Mammalia > Diprotodontia > Macropodidae > Notamacropus > Notamacropus eugenii. The sequence continues at coordinate 364,896,989 of NC_092873.1, read as the reverse complement.
GTTCTGTCTTCCATGTGGAGAGTCTGTTGTATTTCACAATTAGGAACTGAGTCAGCATATTCATGCCTACTGTTCACACTGTGAATAATGAGTTGCTGCTACACTTCCCTAGGGTCACACAGCTAATAAATATCTGAAGTCGTATGTGAACTCAGGCTGTCCTGACTCTAAGGCTTGTGCCACCTAGCTGCCCTAAAATTAATATCAATACATATAACGCTTTAAGATTTGTAAAGGTCTTTACAAATACCATTTCATTTTATCTTCACAACAAGTCAGTTAAATAAGGGATATTATCATTCCCATTTTATAGCTGACGAAACTGAGGAAGACATAGATTTAAAGGACTTGCCAAAAGTCAAAGGTTAGCATGTATGTGAGGCTGGATTTGAATTCTAGTCTCCCAGTATCTAACATTCTATCTCTACTATGCTACCTAGTTGTTTTGGTTGCCAAGTTTTAACTACTTCCTTCCCCAAAGGGGTGACTGGAGAGTCTCTTCCTTCAATTTACTGCTGACTCAAAACAAAAGTCTTCTACAAAGTTGATTAGGTGATGCTTTGTGGAATTGTGGAGTGACATGGAGAGTGTAAGGTGACACAAATAAGGTGTGATCTGCATCAGTGGCAAAAGTATTCATGTCTCTTATATTGCTATTCTAAATCACTAAACTAGTATTTAACTATTTCAGTACGATCCAACTCTTTGTGACTGATTTTTTAGGGGCTAGGTTTTCTTGGCAGAAATACTGGAGTGTTTCACTATTTCTTTCTCTCATTCATTTTAAAGATAAGGATACTGCAAACAGAGTTAAATTACTTGCCCAGGGTCACTCAACTGACAAGTGTCTGAGAACAGATTTGAACTCAGGAAAACAAGTTTTCCTACCTCCAGGCAGGGAATTCTATCCACTGTGCCCCAAGGTTGCCCTAATGATATCATAGTTCCACTGAAATTAAAAACTGAACTGTGGGTAAGATGGATATTTTATCTTCCATTTATATGTGAAGAATCAGGTTAGGATTTTATGCTCTTCCTATGGCACAGGGAAGCAAAATGATGCTAAAGAAAAACATTTTTTTTCATATTTTTCCTCCAGAAAATATTCCCATAACTTCATATTATAGTTTTTTTCCCTGTGCATTTCGATAATCCGTGTTCCTTGGCTGGAATATGCTTCCTCTTCATTTTCACTTACTTTAGAATCCTTATTATTTTATTTATTTAGGGGGTGGAATGGGCAGGGTTGGATTTTTCACTTGCTTTGATTAATCTGCAAATATAGTAGCCACTCACAGTTTGATCCCACTACTAATTGTCAGGCAAATTTTGACCTGTTTTATTTCCTGTTAAGGTTATCTTTATTGATTCCTCTTTCCCACTCCCTACAACTCCCCCCATCCTCCATACTTTCTTCTCCAGGGCTCACCATATTGAAGCTTGTCTTAGTCCACCTAATTGTTTTACTTAAGCCCTGTAAGCTCAGAAATCACAAGGTCAAATGATTTACGAATCTCAAGCTTCCCAGTAGCAGTAATTGTAGGCCTGGGCCACCATACCTAGTTCATCTTCTTTAAGGATCATCTAAGACATCATGTTATCCATGAAGAAATCTCTAACACATTGCCCAGATGAATTTATTGGTGTTCTATTATTCTTCAGTTTTCCTTTATTTATTTTTGTGTACGATCTTTTCCCACAAGTCCTGACTCTCACCCACTAGAAAAGCATATTCTTCCTTCCTTCCTTCCTTTCTTCCTCCCTTCCTTCCTTCCTCTGTTCCTTCTTACATTCTTTCCTTCCTTCTCTTAATTCTTCTTGTCTACCTTTTTGTTCTATGTATCCTCCTCAGTGCCAAGAAAGATGCCTTGTGAATCTTTTTTTTATTATTAAATTGTTTTATTTGTTTTCAGAGTTCTACAATCATTCCCATACTTCTTAGGTTTTTCTCCTGCTTCCCCTCCTTTCCCCCTCCCTGAGACAGCATATAATTTTATATAGGTTCAACATGACATTCCTATTACATATATTTTAACCTTAGTCATGTTGCATAAAAGAATTAAATGAATGGGAGAAATCATAAAACAAATCAAAAGCAAACATAATACAAAAGAAAATGGTCTGCTTCTTTGGGATCCAATTCCCTAGTTTTTTTGCTGGATGTGCAAGGTATTTTCCCTCAAGAGTCCGTTGGGAATTTTTTAAGTCCTTGCATTGCAATTAAGTACTAAGCCTACCAGAAAAATTCTTTTCACACTGTGAGTGTTGCTGTAGACAAAGTTCACCTAGCTCTGCTCCTTTCACTCTGCATCAGTTCGTATAAGTATTTCCAGGTTTCTCTGAAGTCTTCCTGTTCATCATTTCTTACACCAAAATAGGATTCTATTGTATTCATGTACCATAATTTATTCAGCTATTCCCCAATTGATGGGCATCCCCTTGATTTCCAATTTTTAGCCACCACAAAGAGAGCTGCTACAAATATTTTTGTACACGTGGAACCACTTCCCATTTCTGTGATCTCTTTGGGATAGAGTCACAGAAGCGATATTGCTGGGTCAAAGGGTATGCACATTTTTGTAGCCCTTTGGGCATAGTTCCAAATGGCTCTCCAGAGTGATTGGATCAGCTCACAGCTCCACCAACAATGAATTACTGTTACAACTCTCCCACATCTTCTCCAACATAATACATGTTAACCATTCTCTTAGGTATGATGTGGTACCTGAGAGTTGCTTTGATTTGCATCTCTCTAATCAATAGTGATTTAGAGCATTTTTTCATATGACCATAGATAGCTTTAATTTCTTCCTCTGAAAACTCCCTGTTAATATTCTTTGACCATTTATAAATTGGGGAATGACTTGTATTCTTGTATATTTGACTCAATTCTCTATATAGTTTAAAAATAAGGCCTTTATCACAAACACTAGTTGCAAAAATTCTTTCCAGTTTTCTGCTTCCCTCCTAATCTTCGTTGCATTGGGTGTGTTTGTGCAAAAACTTTTCAATTTAAACTAACAAACATTGCACATTTTCCACTTCGTGATGTTTTCTATCTCTTGTTTAGTCAAAAATTATTCCATTCCCCATAAATCTGACAAATACACTTTTCCTTGTTCCACTAATTTCTTTAAAGTATCAATTTTTGTAACTAGTTCATGTACCCATTTGAACTTTATTCTTCTGTAAGGTTTCAAGAGTTGGTCATTGTCCAGTTTCTGTCCCACTGTTACCCAATTTTCCCATCAAGTTATGTTAAACAGGGTGTTCTTATCTCAGAAGCTGGGTTCCGTAGGTTTATCCAGCAGTAGATTTCTGTGTTCATTGTCTAGACAATGATTTGCTTCTTAGCCAGTACCAAGTGCTATTCCACTTAGCCAGTACCAAGTGATTTGATATTTGCTGCTTCATAATACAATTTGAGATCTGTTAGAGTTAGGGCACCTTCCCTAGCATTACTTTTCATTAATTCTCTAGATATTCTGGACCTTTTGTTCTTCCAGATGAATTCCAATACTATTTTTTCCAGCTCTAGAAAATAATTATCTGATAGTTTGATTGGTATGGCACTGAATAAGTACATTAAATTAGGTAGAATTGTCATTTTTATTATATTGCTAGACTCACCCTTGAGCAACTGATGTTTTTTCACTTACTCAGATCTGACTTTATTTATGCGGAAAGTGTTTGTAAATGCATTCATATAGTCCCTGGGTTTGTTCTGGCAGGTAAAGTGCCAAATATCTTATTGTGTCTTTCATAGCTTTAAATTGGATTTCTCTTTCTATTTCTTGCTGTTGGACTTTGTTGCTAATACATAGAAATGTAGAAGACTTGTGTGAGTTTATTTTGTACCTTGCAACTTAGCAAAAGTTGTATATTATTTCAAGTAGTTTTTTACTTGATTCTCTGAGATTCTCTAAGTATATCATCATATAATCTGCAAAAAGTGATAACTTAGTATCTTCTTTACCTATTCTAACTCCTTCAATTTCTTTTTCTTCTCTTATTGTACAGCTAATATTTCTAGTACCATATTGAATAGCAGTGATAATAATGGATAATATTTGTTTCATCCCTGATCTTATTGAAAATGCATCTAGCTTATCCCCATTGCATATAATGCTTACTGAAGATTTTAGGTAGATACTGCTCATTACTTTATGGAACGTTGCATTTATTCCTTTGCTCTCCAGTGTTTTCAACAGGAATGTATGCTGTATTTTTCAATGGTATTTTCTGCATCTATTGAGACAATCATTTGTTTTCTCTTAGTTTTGTTGTTGATATGATCAATAATGTTAATAGTTTTCCTAGTATTGAACTAGCCTTGCATTCCTGGTATAAATCCAACCTGACCATAATTTAGTATTCTTGTGATAAGTTTCTGTATTCTTTTTTCTAATATCTTATTTAAAATTTTTGCATCTATATTCATTAGAGAAATTGGTCTACACTTGTCTTTCTCTGTTTTTGCTCTTCCTGGTTTAGGTATCAAAATCATATTTGTTTCATAAAAAGAATTTAGGAGGACTTCTTCCTCAATTTTCCCATATAGTCTATATAGTATTGGAATTAACTGTTCTTTAAATGTTTGATAAAATTCACTTGTGTATCCATCTGGCCCTGGAGATTTTTTCCACGGAGTTCATTGATGGCTTTTTCAATTTCTTTTTCAGAAATGGGATTATTTAAATATACAACATTCTCTTCTGTTAATCTGGGCAATTTATATTTTTTAAAATAATCATCCATCTGGGGAGGAGCCAAGATGGCAGAGTAGAAAGTTACACATATGCTAGCTCTGAACCCACAGCCCATAAAATATCTGTAAAGAAGACCTCCCAACAAATTCTGGAGCAGCAGAAACCACAGAACAATGGAGTGGAAGAGATTTCTGTTCCAGAGAGCCCTGAAAAACAGACACCAAAGGTCTATGGTGCACCTGACCCAGAGGTGAGCCCAGCCCTGCCTTGGCCATGCAGCACCGAGAGGAGCAGATCCAAACAGGCTTCAGGGACAGAATCTCCAGCAGCCGCGCAGGTCCCTCCAGCCACAGGCATCAGGGGTGAGTGAGAGAGTCTTTTTGGCTCGCCGGGAGGGGAGTGGGGTGTCTCCATGGCTCGGTCCTCCTCAGGAGGCAGGAGTGGAGGCAGCAGTGGACAAGGCCTCCCCAAGCAGGCAGGAGTCCACATTCATTGTTGAAGGTCTCCACATAAACCCTCTGAGGGAACTGAGCCCCCTGTGCTGTCCCTGCCCCCACCTGAGCACCTGAACTTAATCTCACACTGAATAGCAGCCCCGCCCCCACCAAAAGCCCTGAGGCTGGGAAGCAGCATTTGAATCTCAGACCCCAAGCACTGGCTGGGGGAAACTGGAGGTGAGGTGGGTGTGGAAAGGACACTCAGAAGTCAAGTCACTGACTGGGAAAATGCCCAGAAAAGGGGAAAAAAATAAGACCAAAGAAGGTTACTTTCTTGGTGAACAGATATCTCCTCCCTTCCTTTTAGATGAGGAAGAACAATGCTTACCATCAGGGAAAGACGTAGAAATCAAGGCTTCTGTATCCCAAACATCCAAAATAAATATTCAATGGGATCAGGCCACGGAAGAGCTCAAAAAGGATTTTAAAAATCAAGTTAGAGAAGTGGAGGAAAGACTGGTAAAAGAAATGAGACAGATGCAAAAAAAGCATGAAAAGCAGGTCAACATCTTGCTAAAGGAGACCCAAAAAAATGCTGAAGAAAATAACACCTTGAAAAATAGGCTAACTCAATTGGGAAAAGAGGTTCAACAAGACAATGAGCAGAAGAATGCTTTCAAAAGCATAATTACCCAAATCGAAAAGGAGGTTCAACAGCTCACTGAAGAAAATAGTTCTTTCAAAATTAGAATGCAACAGATGGAGGCTAATGACTTTATGAAAAACCAGGAAATCACAAAACAAAACCCAAAGAATGAAAAAATGGAAGATAATGTGAAATATCTCATTGGAAAAACAACTGACCTGGAAAATAGATCCAGGAGAGACAATTTAAAAATTATGGGACTACCTGAAAGCCACAATCAAAAAAAGAGCCTAGACATCATCTTTCATGAAATTATCAAGGAAAACTGCCCTGAGATTCTAGAACCAGAAGGCAAAAGAAGTATTCAAGGAATCCACCGATCACCACCTGAATGAGATTCAAAAAGAGAAACTCCTAGGAACATTGTGACCAAATTCCAGAGTTCCCTGGTCAAGGAGAAAATATTGCAAGTAGCTACAAAGAAACAATTCAAGTATTGTGGAAATACAATCAGGATAACACAAGATCTAGCAGCATCTACATTAAGGGATCTAAGGGCAAGGAATATGACATTCCAGAAGTGAAAGGAACTAAGACTAAAACCAAGAATCACCTACCCAGCAAAACTGAGTATAATACTTCAGGGGAAAAAATGGTCTTTCTTATTTTTTTTCAGTTATTTGTTTTTTATTCAGTATTTAGGGTTAGTATGACACTTGAGGAATTGGTTGTGTTGTTGTACACATACAGATCTTTTTATGTAATATGGAAATTTACAGCTATTTATATATATATATATATATATATATATATATATATATATATATATATATGTATATAGGCAGACAAAATCAGGTCCTCTAGAAAGGTGATACATGGGGGCCATGCTGTAGTGCCCTAATGGAGGGGGGGCACAAAGGTAATCAATGCATCAATAAAGAATTACTACTGTATGGTGTTTTGTATCCAGGAGTGTTGTCTTCTGGACTTAAGGGAACTTGTAGCACCTACATACAAAGCAGGTAGTTTATATACCTGTGGGCCACTGGCTCTGCTTGACACCAACCACTGGGACTATACAGGTCATATTCAGCATCATATGCAAACTACAACAGGGTTCTATTCCCCATTTCTAACTTTAGGAAGAAACTAGAGTGTGTTCACAGGTTTTACACTTCTGGTGTTTAGTCGCTAATCAGAGGAAGGATTTGGTCTATGTGAGAAGCAGATCATACATAACCCCTCAACCCCTGTCCTGTTCTCTTTATGGCAGCACATTTAAAGGCTTTAAAATTGCAGCTCCTTCTGGATTCCCCAAAGAGTATCTGCACTCTTCTTTAAATGGCTCTCCTCCTCCAGATTCAGGTTGACCTTCACCACATCTGAAATGCCATTCTGCCCCAAAACACATGGGACACTAAGGAAGACATCCTCTTTAATGCCATATAGGCCCTTAATCATGGTGGAAATTGAATGCACTCTCCTAAGATTCTTCATAATGCTTTCTGCCAGATCTGCCACAGACAAACCAATGGCCCAGGAAGTGTAGCCCTTCAGTTTGATTACCTCATAAGCACTTTCAACCACCTGTTTATGAACATCTTTCCAATTTTCTGCATCAGAATCAGTTCCCAAAGAAGGATGAAGGCTCTTTAGAGACACACCAGCAAGATTCACACCACTCCACACAGGAACACTGGAGTCTCCATGCTCTCCAAGGACCCATCCATGACAACTTAGAATGGACACCAAGTCTCTCCCCCATTAGGTAATGGCAACGGGAAGAATCCAGATTGCTACCACTTCCAATAACACGGTTTTTAGGAAAGCCACTTAGCTTCCAGGCCACATATGTCAAAATATCCACTGGATTGGAAACAATAAGCAGCTTGCAATTAGGGCTGTATTTAACAATATTAGGAATGATGAATTTAAAGATATTCACATTACGCTGGACCAAATTAAGACGACTTTCTCCCTCTTGTTGACGTGCCCCAGCTGTAACAATGACCAGCTTTGAGTTTGCAGTCACACTGTAGTCTTTTCCAGAAACAATCTTTGGCGTTTTGAGGAAAAGGCTGCCATGCTGGAGATCCATCATCTCTCCCTTTAGTTTGTCTTCTATTACATCAACTAGGGCAAGTTCATCAGCCAATTCCTTTGTTAAGACACTAATGGCACATGCCATGCCAAATGCACCAACCCTAACAACAGTGATCTTGTTCTGGGGAACCTGGTCCTCCTTTAGGACATTCAAGATAAGCTGATCCTTGACAGTTGATGCCATTTTGGAGGGTAGCTGGAGGGGATAGCTGGTCAGGCTGCGAAAGTTCTGAGATAGATAAGAGGTTGCTGCTCCCAAGCTCGCACCGAAAAAATGGTCTTTCAATGAAACAGAGGACTTTCAAGCATTCTTGATGAAAAGACCAGAGCTGAAAAGAAAATTTGACTTTCAAACACAAGAATGAAGAGAAGCATGAAAAGGTAAATAGCAAAGAGAAGTCATAAGGGACTTACCAAAGTTTAACTGTTTACATTCCTACATGGAAAGACAATATTTGTAATTCTTGAAACTTTTCAGTATCTGGATAGTTGGTGGGATTGCACACACACACACACACACACACACACACACACACAGAGAGAGAGAGAGAGAGAGAGAGAGAGAGAGAGAGAGAGAGAGAGAGAGAGAGAGACAAAGAGCACAGAGTGAATTGAATAGGATGGGATCATATCTTTAAAAAATGAAATTAAGCGGTGAGAGAGAAATATATTGGGAGGAGAAAGGGAGAAATGGAATGGGGCAAATTATCTCTCATAAAAGAGGCAAGCAAAAGACTTTTTAGTGGAGGGAAAAAGAGGGGAGGTGAGAGAAAAACATGAAGTTTACTCTCATCACATTCCACGAAAGGAAGGAATAAAATGCACACTCATTTTGGTACAAAAACCTATCTTACAATACAGGAAAGCGGGGGAGAAGGGGATAAGCAGGGTGGGTGGAATGATGGAAGGGAGGGCACTGGGAGGAGGGAACAATTTGAAGTCAACACTTGGAGAGGGACAGGATCAAAAGAGAGCATAGAAGCAATGGGGGGCAGGATAGGATGGAGGGAAATATAGTTAGTCTTACGTAACACGATTATTATGGAAGTCATTTGCAAAGGTACAGAGATATGGCCTATATTGAATTGCTTGCTTTCCCAAAAGGAATGTGTGGGGAGGGAGGGATGAAGAGAAGTTGGAACTCAAAGTTTTAGGAACAATTGTTGAGTACTGTTCTTGCTTCTAGGAAATAAGAAATACAGACAATGGGATATAGAAAGTTATCTGGCCCTACAGGACAAAAGAGAAGATAAGGACAAGGGAAGGGAGGGATGATAGAAGAGAGGGCAGATTGGTGATAGGGTCAATTAGAATGCTCAGTGTTTTGGGGTGGGGGGAGGGGACAAATGGGGAGAAAATTTGGAACCCAAAATTTTGTGAAAATGAATGTTAAAAGTTAAATAAATAAAGTAAAAAAAAACAAAATAAAATAATCATCCATCTGAAATTGATTGTGGAATTTATGGACATAGATTTGGGCAAAATAGTTTCTTAATATTGGTTCGAATTCCTCCTCATTGGAGGTGAGTTCTCCCTTTTCATTTTTGATATTGGTAATTAAGTTTCGTTCTTTTTTAAAAATCAAATTGACCAAAGGTTTATCAATTTTATTGATTTTTTTCATAAAAAACAATTCCTGGTTTCTTAATATCAATTTTATTAATTGCCCTTTGGTTTTCAGCATTTCTAAATTGTTATTTATTTGGGTATTTTCAGTTTGTTCTTTTTCAAGCTTTTTCAGCCGCATGCTGAATTCATTGATTTCTTCTTTCTCTATTTTATTCAAGCAGGCATTCAAAGATATAAAACCTCCCCTAAAGACTACTTTTGCAGTGTCCCATAAAATTTGGTGGGTTGCCTGATTACTGTCATTCTCTTGAATGTAGTTGTTGACTGTTTCTATAATTTGTTGTTTAACTCACTCATTCTTTGCAGTCAGATTGCTTAGTTTCCAATTAGTTTTTGCTTTATATTTCCATGGCATTTGATTACACATAAGTTTTATTGCACTTTTGTCTGAGAAGGATGCATTGACTACCTCTGCTTTTCTGCACTGAATTGTAAGATTTTTATGGTCTAGTACATGGTCATTTTTTGTATATGCGCCATGTACTGCTGAGAAAATGGTATATTCCTTTCTATCCCCATTCAATTTTCTCCAGACATCTGTCATATCTATCTTATCCAGAGTTCTATTCATGTCCTTAACTTATTTCTTGTTTATTTTGAGGTTAGATTTACCAAGTTCAGAGAGGGAGTGGTTGAGTTCCCCTAGCAGTATAGTTTTGCTCTCAATTTCTTCTTGTAACTCCTTTAACTTCTCCTCTACAAATTTGGATGCTATAAAACTTGGGGAATATGTGCTTAGTAATGATTTCTTCATTGTCTATGATGCCTTAAGTAGGATATAGTTTCCTTCCTTATCTCTTTTGATTAGATCTATTTCTGCTTTTGCTGTGTATGAGATTAGGATTGGTAGCCCTGCCTTTTTTTTATATCAGCTGAAGCATAAGATATTCTGTTCCAGCCTTTTACCTTTACCCTGTGTGTATGTCCCCATTTCAAATGTGTTTCTTGTAAACAACATACTGTTGGATTATATTTTTTAATCCATTCTGCCATCTGTCTCTATTTTATTGGGAGAGTTCATCCCATTCACATTCACAGTTATGATTACTATATATGTCTTTCCCTACATCCCCTTTCCCTTTGTTTTTACTTTCAGTTCTCCCTTCTTCCTTCCCCTCCACAATAGAGTTCTAACTTTTGAGCACTGCCTCCCTCAGTCTTCCCTCCCTTCTTTCAACTCCCCTCCCTTTTAATCTTGCTTTCCCTTACTACTTCTTTCTTCCCTTTTAGCCTATTGCCTATAAAACTAATTGTATTTCTATACTTAGCTGAGTTTGTTGTACCCTCCTTGAATCCAATCAGATGAGAGTACCTCTCAAACAATGCTCATCTCCCTCCCCTCTTTCTCTCTCCTGTAATATATTTTTGTGCCTCTTCCTGTGAGACAATTTATTGTTTTCTGCCTCCTTTCTCCCATTACAATCCTTTCACACTCTTAAAATACATTTGTTGTAATCACATCATTTAATTTATACCCACTCCTCCTATCTATGCATTTCACTTTTGTATATCACGATAAACATGCAATTCTCAAAATTAGCAAGTATCATCTTCCCTTTTAGGGATGTAAACCGTTTGCCCATATTGAATAGAAAAGTTTTTTTTTTTCCTGCTGTTTATCGTTTTATACCTGTCTTGAGACTTGTGTTTGAAGACTGAATTTTCTATTGAGCTCTCGCCTTGTCATCAGAAAGGCCTGAAAATCCCTTTTTTCATTGAATTTCCATCTGCTAGCCTGAAATGTTATGCTGAACTTTGCTGGGTCATTGATCGTTTGTTGTTGTCCAACCTGTTTTGTCTTATGGCATATCACATTCCAATTCTTTCAGCCTTCTAATGTAGAAGTTGCAAGGTCCTGTGTGATACAGACTGTTGCTGTCGACATTTGAATGGTTTCTTTCTGGCTGCGTGCAGTATTTTCTCCTACTCCTGATAGTTCTGGAATTTGGTAACAATATTGCTTGGTGTTTTTAGTTTGGGATTCCTTTTGGGAAGTGAACAGTGAATTCTTTACATGATTATTTTCCCCTCTGGATCTAGGACTTCTGGGCAGTTTTATTTGATGATTTCTTGGAAGATATTTTCCAGACTCTTTCTGTCATCTAGGCTTTCTGGTACACCAGTAATTTTTAGATTTTTCTCTCCTGGATCTATTTTCCAGGTCAGTTGTTTTTCCAATTAGATGTTTAACATTTTCTTTTATGTTTTCATTCTTTCGATTCTTGATGTTTCATACAGTCATTAGCTTCTACTTGTGCAGTTCCAATTTTTATGAAATTGTTTTCTTCAGTTGAATTTTTCATCTCCTTTTCCATCTGTCCAATTTTTCCTTTTAAGGAGTTAATTTCTCCAATTAGTTTTTGTACTTCCTTTTCCAATTGTTCATTTTTCCCAATTATGCTTTGTGCTTCCTTTTCCATTTGTCTAATTTTCCTTTTAAATTCTTCTGTGATTTCTTTTCTCATATTTTTTTTTAAATAATTGGCAGGTTTTTCTTTTATTTCTCTGATTTGCCTTTTAAAATTCTTCTTCAGCTCTTCCTAGAATGCTCTTTGGGCTTGCAACCAGTTCGTATTCTCTTCTGAAGTTTCAAATGGGAGTATAGTCTCAATGCTCACCTCTTTGATATACATGTTTTGGTTCTTGTCCCCATAGAAAGATTCTCTGGACCTTACTTTTCTGCTTTGCTTTTTTTCTTACAATGAGTAAAAGCCTTTTCCTGGCTTTTAGATTAGATCTTTTGTGCTTCTGGGGCACAAGGGGCTCTGTCCCACAGTTCTTGTATCTTGAACTTGAGGTTCTGTGTGCTGTGGCCTCTGGTTCTTTCAGCTAGAAGCTAAAATGCTGCAGTACATCTATGCTGAGTTGGCTGGTGTGAGAAAGCAGAGGTCAAGTGAAGTCTTTCTGAGTTTCCCCAGAGTTGCCCTGGAGCTAGCTGGATTAAATGTGGGGAATGGGTGGTCTGATTAAAGCAGGTCTCCTCTGCTAGCCTACAACATAGGCAAGCTCAGTGGTTGGTGATCCTGTCAGCACTAGTGTCTTCCCCACTCTCCTGTGGTGCTGAAGCAGGCCTGAGGTCCTGGTGTTGATAGTTGTGGTCTCCACCCTCGCCCTACCCAGGGCTCAGGATCTCCTCCCAGTTTTCTGAGGTAGGGCTGTCTGGGACAGCTCTCATCCTGCACTGGTCCCCTTCAGCCACAGCAAGAGGGAACCCCCCCCCCCTTCGCAATTTTTCTACCCTCACATGCTAACAGACTGTTTACCCCTTTGGCTGATCCCACTGTTCCAGGATTTTTCCTGGGGGAGTTTTTTATGGGTCTTTCATTGTCGACAAGGGGAGTGTGAGGTCATATATGGATCATTCCACCATCTTGGCTCTGGGAAATTCAAGTAGGTAATTAACAGACATTTAATCTGCAGGCTGATAGTCTCAGGAGCAGCTGCTTCAGATGCCTGGGGCTCTGTGGCTCTCACTTGCTCAGTTCAGCTGGACTCCTGTACTAGACTGATATGACTGATTCCACAGTGCAGCTGCTTCCTCAGACTACCTGGCGCATCTTGCTCAGCCCTGCCATGGTGGGAACTGCACTGGTACAGCCTGTGCGCTCTTCACTGTGCACTCCTCCAGCATTGTGCAACAGATCCTTCCCGTCTACCTTCCAGTCTGTTCTGGGCTGTGATTCTGCCATAGTCTGTCTCCTATTGGATTCTGCCTTTCCAAAATCTGTTCAGATTCTCTGTTTGGAAGTATCTGAAAGAGTTTGTCTAAGAGTTTAGGTTAGTATTTGCTCTCACTCTGCCATCTTGGCTCTGCCTCTGTTCCTGTTAAATTGTTTATATTTGTACTTTAAGAGGAAAAAAAATAGATATCTCCTCTACAGAAATTTCTTAATAATGTATAGTTCTCTTTGCAGCGTCCTTTAGTTTAAAAATACTTCTAAACGTATTGTCTTGTCTCCTGAGCTATATCCTTTAGAAGTGACACAAAGGCTGATGACATGGAAATGGTCACTTCTCAAAGTCACATAAAAGTAAGCATGACCAACCATATTCCAAGTGTTGAAGCATCATTTTAACTACATAATATCCCATCATCCTTGTCTCTCTTCTGCTGGGCAATTCCATTGCTCACATTCACAACACTGTAATTATTACAAGTGACCTATCTTGGTTTTTTTTTCATTCATGAGTTTCCTTTCCAAGGTGATTCTGATATGAGACAACATAGTTCAACACGTAAGTTCTTGGCTAATCTTTTGAAAATCTTTCTCATTTTTTTTAACTTTTGGCTTCATTACCATTTTCACCATTGAAAGGATTTCAGCCTGTTGAATGAGTTTGTTTTCGAAGCTCCCAAAGCATGGAATTATCAATTTGAGCTGAAAGAATAAGCTCTTTGTTTTTAGTATGGTGTAGTCCCAACCCTAGCAGTAATCACACTAACTTACTTAAGCTGTCAATGCTATGAAACTAAATAGATAGAGTCAATAGAACCTTGGGATATCATCTGAAGTTTTCTGCAGGGTTAAAGGCTTTCTCCAAGAAGTGTGTGTGTGTGTGTGTGTGTGTGTGTGCACGCACGTGCACGTGCATGTGACTGCACACATGCTCTCACTGTTACACACTCAAGGTGTGTGTGATGGAGCCCTTGGATATTCTGGTGAATCCTATATGAGCCTCTTCTCAAAATACTGATTTTAATTGCACGAAGCTAAATGTTAAGTTTATAATGGAAGTCAACTATTTTTAAATAGTTTCCACAATCTTAAAAAAGGCAAAAATATTCACAGATTACAGGTTAAGAACACTTATAGTTTTAAACTGAATTGCATATATCAGACTAACTAAATGTGATAGTGAAATGTGACTAAAGCTATTTCAGTATTACAGGGATGGCATCAGCTTTTGTATGATGGATACAAATTTCATTATAACCAACTGGAAAATGACAACAAGGTAAAGTTAGCCTTATTAATTGGTAGCTAATAGTGAGCTATCAGACTTTGAGTTGTAGGCTATCCAGTTAAAGGTCAGAAGGATTTTCTTTCCCACTTGGGCAATTAAAACGAAATGGAATGAATAGTGACCAATTGGGGTTATTTACAGTATATTTCTTCTAAAAAAACTCCTTAGAGGATAGAAATGTCAGAACCAAAGAGAATTTCAACAGTGTTAAAAGATTTTTGTCTTTGTGTGGTATGTCAAGGGATTATTCTTTTTATATAAAATGCTTTTCTCCAAGAAATTGATCTTCTTAAAAAAATGTTGTAAATTCCCCTTGAGTCCTAGAAAATATGCCATTTCCAAGTATGGATTTGGAATGAGTCATTCACACGTTTAAAAGAAAAATCCAAAACTATAGATAAGATAGCTCGTAATTGTGTCATATGTTCAATGAAATATTGTGCATAGGTGAAATTTTGGTTAAAAAAAAGCTTCATGAAATAAATGAAGAATAATATCTGTAGCCTCAGTAGCAGAGTTTGAAATAATGAAAACATGACTTGCTTTTTAATCCCTTCTTGACACATTTACAGTATTAAAAGATCAAGTTCCATGTTTCAAAAGTGCCTTGAAATATCTTTTTCATTATGGCTTTTATTAGGCTATCACTGTGAACTCTAGGGCTTTGAATAGGCACCCAGCTCCTTCATCAAACTAAAAACATTTTATTGCTGTACTTCCATCTGCATAACATAAGGGTCAATGAGTACTTACTGAATGCTCTTGTGCCAAGCTTTATGTTAGGTGTTTTGAACGACTGAGAAACTTGACTGATGAACATAGCACAAGCTATATCTGGCATATATAGCACAGAAATTGCCTTCAGTATAGCTGTGGAGGAGGTGTTAGAGACCTCAGCATCCCTTGAGGCGGTTGCTAAGTGTTTGAATGAGATTGGGGGCAGTGGTGAAAGAAGAACATGGTTAGGCTTACATTCATCTCAAGAGCAATTGCAATGTGGAAGGAGAGGTGGAAAAGAGCAGTGAAATTTTGAGTCATTCAAAAACTAGTGATTTTTGACAAGGTGCTAAAAACTATTTTTTTGATCCTGTGATTAGACTGAGTATAAGGCGAGGACCTCAAAATCCATGAGTCCTGAGACAAAGTTTGTTTTATCACCACATTATACTTAGGGCTCTCTGTTCAGAATGGTAGAGAGTATAGAGCTAGAACTGAAAAATATCTGAAAGACCACTTATTTCAATCCCATAATTTTGCAGTTGAGAAGACTGAGACCTAGAAAAATTAAGAAGCTTGCCAAAGATCAGACAGGTAATTAACATCCAAGGTGTAACTTGAACCTAGGTCTTCTCATTCTCAGCAAGAGATCCTTTTGTATTAGACTGTCTCCTCAATGGTATACTTTCCAGTCATAGTTTCCATTGTTAATGCCAAAGCTGAATGGGGTATGGACAGGGAAGGGAAGTAGGGATGTGGAGAAAGGGGGGTAATTGTATTCACAACTTCATCCTTCAGAAGAAATTAGATAAAGACACTTTATTTATTTATTTTTTTGGTGGAGACAAGGGTCTGTCTATAAACCAGTAAACACTCAATTGTATATCCTTGTTCCTGGATCATTTTTTCACTTGCCTTATCTACTTCCATACAGAAATAATATTCCTGGAAGCCATTGACTAGGATTTCATTTCTGGACATTTAGTATGAGTTGCTATTTATACTTTTAAGAAATAAGCTGATTTTCTTGAAAACATAAATGACTAAATGAATTGAAAGAACTACCAATTGAAATGAAGGAAGACAATGGTTTAGATAATCTTCAATTATTTTACATTACATGTAGGAAGTCAAGAATTGTGCAGACACATGCGTAGATTTTAGCTTCATATCTGTACAGAAACTAGATTTTGACAATCTAATAATGAGACACCAGTTGAGAGCAATTTTTTGAAGAGCATTACATTTGTGTGTCTGAAGGCAAAGCTAAGACAGTAATGTCCTCATTATTTTACTGCCCCAACTTTTCTTCACACTAATCAAGTATAGTATCCACAATGCTAAATTAATGTCTCTTGCAGTTGCCAAGAAAGGTCAGTCATATGTGCTGTGCAGTTGCAAAAATGGTCAGTTTCCTGTTGGTATTTTTCACTGCTACTACCCTATAATAAGCTCCAATTCTAGTAGCATTTCAGGAAGAATACTTATGTGGAGGGTTAGTTTCCTAGTTGATAAGATTTTAACAATGATTGATGCTTGATATTTCTCATCCATTCACAAATGCTTCAGCACTCTGATTACCTTTTGTGATAAATATTAGACCCAAGGAGAAATCCCTCTACTTTTGAAACATGGAACTGTCCTGAGGCTACTCCATCAGAATCAATAGAATAGTAAAAGTGGATGATCCAATGATTTAGGCATGTAACATTATTATTTTAAACTGTCACCTGAAAATGTGATTTCCCAAGGTTATTGTCATCATAGTGTTCAGTAATTGGTCAGTTAATATTATCACTGATATTATCACATAAATGATAAACAATAATATCTCCTTGTCTAAATGTCACAGAAGTATCAGGAGGAGAAACAATAATAAATTAGAAGATGCTTTAAACTTTTAGGAATCATAACTTTTCCACTTTTCAGTTATGGTTTAATCTCTCTCTAGGATGTACTTCTGACTCATCTCCACAAGACCATCTCTATCATACCCTGTTGCCAGGAAACTCCCCCAACCATTCCCCTTTTTACCTCTTTTTTTCTCAATTGTTTCCCTTCCCCCCAGCCCCATTAGACTATAAGCAACTTCAGGGAAAGGGCCATCTTTCTGCTTCTAATTTTGTTCCTATTATCTAGTCTTGACATATGGTAAGTACTTAATATATGTTAATTGCCTAAATAATTGACAGACTTTAATGGCTCACTTTTTATTTATTCTGTCCCAAAGTTGCTTCAATCTATTCAGTAGACATTCATTAAATGTCTATTATGTGAAAAGTGAGAGGAAACCTGGGAGAGTGGATAGAGAAATGGCTTCCATGTGAGGAAAACATAGATTTTTAGTCCTGCCCCTGTCACATACTGGCTGTGTGTTACTGGGCAAATCATTTCATCTCTCTATTCTCTAGGTAGCTCTCTATGAATATAAATTAAAGAGAAAGTCCTGATCTGCGTTAGTAGAGACAATTAGTCATTGAGAGGGTTCTAAACTAATAAAATCGCAGTTCTGGAACCCCTCGCAAATGGAAGGCACTGAAGTAGATTCAACAGACACAAAGACTAAAACATCATAAGCTTGTCACTTAACGAGCTTATGTTTGAACAAAGTGGAAGGAGGAGAAATGAATAATGAATGTGATACCTAGAAAAGTGAGATAAATTTCAAGTAGAGGAATAAACAAAGTTCTGTGACAAGTTTTAGGACATAGAGCTTATGCCATCTGTTGGGGCAGGAGGAGTCAGGGAAGATTTCATGGATATCGGAATTCAACCACAAGCAGAGGGAGGACCTTCCCTAGATAGAAATGTCTAGGGGAAATCTATTCTGGGCGTCCTAAGACATCAGTAGTTATCTTGACCTTCGTCTTGCCACTAGACTCTAATGAGGGGCAGCTAGGTAGTGCAGTGGATAGAGCACCAGTGCAGGAGTCGGGAGAACCTGAGTTCAAATATCACCTCAGACACTTGACACTTACTAGCCGTGTGACCTTGGGCAAGTCACTTAACCCCAATTGCCCCATCTTGAGTCATCCTGATGAATATCTAGTCACTGGATTCAGATGGCTGTGGAAGAGAAGTGAGGCTGGTGACCTACACAGTCTTCCCTTACTCAAAACAAAGTCAAGTGTAGTCATGTCATTATTTCTCTGATGGCATGGTCTTCTTTGGAAACGAAGGATGAACACACACATAGACTCTAATGATTCTGGAGGAGAGACAGGCTGAAGACTGCACAGTTCTGCCTCATCCAAATCCATTTCCTGCACATATCAAGATGTCTTGCTCCTGGTGTTACTGGTCCTTTTTGAGAATGAAGGATAAATAAAATTTAAAGCATAAGGTTTAATGTGACAAGTCACTGAAATAGCAGATGGGAAGAAAGGAATAAAATACATTAGAAATCTTAATTTGGCAGCAGTATGAAGGGTGGACAGCAGAAGAGCCAATTTGAAGGCAAGAAGGTAAATCAATCATTCAAAAATAAGCTTTTCTTAAGCACTTACTAAGTATTTTGCACTATGTTATATACTAGAGACACATATAAAACAGTCCTTGCCACTAATGTCCTTATTATATTCTAATAAGGAAGACAACAAACTACTTAATACAGGAATATACAAGACCTACAAATCAAAGGTAAACTAACTTAGGATTTGGAAGTGCCAGTAGCTAGGAGAATCAGGAAAGGCATCATAGAGAAGATGATTTTTAAACTGATTCATAGATACAGCCACGGATTATAAGTGTGGTGGGAGACCATTCCAGACCTGCAGGTCAGTCTGTACAAAGGCATCATGGGATAGGAAGATCATGTGTGATGATCATGCATGATGAACAACAAGAAGGCCAGTGTGGCTAGACCATCAAGCGTGGAAGGGAGTACTATGTAAGAAGATTGGAAAGATGGAGAGGGGTCAAACCATAAAGAGCTTTAAATATGAAGTGGAAGAGTTTACATTTAGTCCTAAAGTAAAGAAAAGATACTGCAGGTTTGGAGGAGTGCAACACGGCCACAGTTATATTTGAAGATAATAACTGATGCTTTTGTGAAAGTGTAAGTAGAGAGAAGGGACCATTTCTGAGTGGAGTAATAATAATAACGATAATAATAATAATAATGATAAACATTTATATAGCATTATATGGTTTGAAAAGTACCCTTTGAATTATTAACTCATTCTATCTTCACAACCATAGAAGGTAAGTACTATTACTATTCTTATATTCCAGAGGAAGAAACTGAGGCAGAAATTACTTACTCAAGGACACAATGCCTTGAATTTCCTTGAATTCATCTTTTGAACGCCCAGTCCAACACTCTATCTACTATACCATCAAGTTGACTCTTTGTAGCAGAGACAGGAAATAACAAGATTTAGAAACTTATTGAACATGTGTGATGCATGAAAGTGATGAGATGTGTGAGAGGATGACCCAAAGATTGTAAGCCCAGGCGACCAGAAGAATGGTAGTAACTTTACAAGTAATAAGAAAGTTCAGAAGACAGGCATGTTTGAAGAGGAGGAGAGTTCTGTTTTGGACAAATTGAATTTGAGATGCCTATGGGTTATCCAGTTCTCAGATTGTTCGGGAAAGCAGATAATGAAGTAGGATTGGTCTAGGTCGAAGAGATGAGGCCCTAAATAAGGGTCGTTATAATGGAAATTGAAAGGAGGAGACTTGTAAACTTAAAATTAAGTAGAGTCCTAAATTTAGAACTGGAAGGAAACAGAGGCACCTAATCTCTCACTTCCATTTTGCAAAAGAATAAATTGGGAGGGGAGGGAAACTGTGAAGTTACTTGCTCAAACTCATCCAACTACTACATCGCAGATAGGGGATTTTATTACAAGATCTCTGAATGCAACTCCAGTTACACCATTTTCCACACTGCCTCTAAATTATTGGTCAAGTGTCAAAATCATCATCATCATCATTTTAATCTGTGATCTGGCCCTTACATTTCATAAAGAATTTTAAAAATCCACTTCCAATGAAGGATCATTGTATCATAAATCTAAAATTGTAATGTACCTCACAGGCTACATAGACAACTATTTCCATTTTACAGATGTGGAAGCTGAGACCTGGAGAGATTAAGTGATTTGCCCAAAACTAGCAAAGAAGAGTCAGAATTTGAATTTGTATCATTGATACCAAATTTAGTGTTCCAAGTTGGGCTTTTCTGTACCAATTGTCTCCTAAATTTAAAGCATTTAAGCAACATGAGATTTTTAAACTACATTTCATTTTATTGTTAGATTTGGAGATATGGAAGGCACCCCTAAGTATTCGTTTACTCAGTCTCCTGGACTTCTCATTGAAATGTCATTCTGAAATTATTTGGGGTCATGCATATCCAGGTACCCTCGGCAAGGAGATGTGAAATGGATTAGAAAGAATTGACATAAAGACTTGGACAAATCTTATAAATCACCAAGTCTAAACCTCATTTTGTAGATGTAAGAACTGAGGTGCAAAAAAGGGAAGTAATTTCTTAAGGATACACAGCAAAAAGTAAAGCCAGAATCAGACCCACAGTCCTGCAAATAACACACCTGTTTGGTTAGTTTGTTTTCTCCCAATTTCATTTAGAATTGAAAACACTTTAAAGTACTGGGCAGGTGGTAACTTATGACAAATTTTCTAAAGTAACATTTGCTTCACTTATATGCATCCCAAGTGCTTTGAACAGTCATTAGCATGCAGTAGGCACTAAATAAATGTTGGTTGATAATTGAATTTTTCTGTCATTTTATTTAGGAGTTATTGTAATCCCTAAGCCCACCAGTTTTGGGAGGCCTGTATCCTGACAATGATATAATTTTGGGATTGTGTTGAATGGACGAATTTGAACTCCTTATATGGCAATTCAGGGTCATTAAGAACTGTACCATGTTAACTTTGCTGCTCTTTAGTGCAAATCTGTGGGGAGGCACTTGACATGACAATACAACAGTCTCTCTAGGTAGATAGAGAGCTTTTCAGTATCGAAGATATAGACAAATTTGCCAAATGAGCCCTGTGGGGAGAACAGTGCAAAGAAGGGGTATCATTGATTATTTGCTGTGGAGTTGAGTGGTGCTTTCCTGGCCCTTATCAATAACAAATGTAAATTCTTGAGTTGGAGTAGAGCAATATCAGCAGTTTTTTGCCACTACAAGCTTCTTGGAGATGACAACCATTGGTAGGAAGGCGATGCCCAAGTAATGTGTGGCTTGCCAGAAGAAAGTTAAAGGAGCTCTTCAAACAGTGAGGAGTCAAGATAAAGGTGAAATAACTCTTTCCTAATCTCACAAATTATTTCAAGTGTTGATGTTTTAAGCACCAATCTTCTGAGACAATATTATAGTTGTGATTTTCTGGTTTATGTTTTGCATCTCTGTTGGTGCACACTTATGAGGACATCTTAGTGAGAATGACTGTTCAAATCTCCCTGTCATTGTAGTTTAATTAATGAAGATATTTTAAGTATCTGCAATAACATCGGTTCTCTTCTTATCAAGTGGGAAACTACATTATAGAATTCCCTTATAGCATACAATATATACAATTGCTAACATATTGATTGCTTCTGAAGTGGTGGTTAATAAAACTTGGTGAAATAATTACCAGTACAGACTTGTAATTATATAGCAAACGTGATCTTATCTCTTGGTCCTACTAATTATTCATTGATTTGGATAGGACAAAGATTTTTGGTTCCTAAGTCTCCAACATGTCATTCATATCTCTAAGACCTCAATTAACTTTATTCATTTATGTTGTTACCAGCCAAATTAAGGCAATTTATTACAATTTAAGCTATATTTACCACAACGTAACTGAAACATAAATAAAGGATACACAACATTCTCGTGTTCTATGACATCTTCAGTGACCCATGTATTCATGTGGAGACATATTTTGATAAGTATAAGCAAGAAGGTCAATGTACTGCTTCGGAGAAGCCACCTTCTATTATGCCCATGTGTACATGCACACACGCACGCACACACACACACACACACACACACACACACACACACACCATTCTTTCCTATCTCCTCCCTCCATGCTCTAATTCTCCCTTTTTCTTCCTCTTATATCTTTGTCTTGGAGATATGGCAGCCCCACACTGAGGGCTCAAAGTCATATATAGTTCACGAATAGAAGAATCCACAAAAGAAGAGTACAATGATAAAATGATGTTTCAAAGTATGATAACACGTGACATTCAGGAATTCAATAAACTTTTAAAAACTCTTAATTAAAAGTTGAAACCCTTGCTTTAGTCAGAGTCTGCATTTTAGGCCACAAAAATGCCACTGAGGCCAAAAAGTTGGATTAAAGTAATAGAAATTACTCTTAAATACCTTTTGGCACTCTCCTGGGTGCTATAGAGAATCATTCAAAAAGACATGGTCCCTCTGTGTTTCTGAATAAATTGCTCCTACGTTGTCATAGCTTATAGTCCCAGTTACAAACATCATGTATATCTCACATAGAATGAAGGCTAAAGAAGCTGTATGGCAGAGAGAACATGATATTAAAAATTGGAAATCATTAATTTACACATTTTCCTTCCATTTAGCAATGTGGTCCTGCGATGTAACAAAACTGGTCAGAAGTGCCAAAAAAAGCCTTTCTCTCTATGAGTTGAGTGAGGCAGCGAGGTGGCAGAGAAGATAGAAGCCTACAACTGAAGTTAAGAAAACCTGAATTCAAATCTGACCTGAGATGCCACCTATGTGACTTTGATGAAGTTATTTAATTTCTTTTTGTCTCAGTTTCATTAATTGTAAGGTGGGAATAATAATAGCACCTCTTAGGGTTATGTTAAGGATTATTATTAATTATGAATTAACACAGTGTGTAAACTATAGTAGATGCTTAATAACTGCTATTTTTTCCTTCCTTCTTATCTGTTTCCTATCTAAACTGTTCAAACCATATCCTCCCCTGAGTTTTGACCCCAACCTTAAACATTTCTATTCTTACTCTCTTAATCTTCTCTCCCATAAACCTTGCTATAAACAAGAGGGAGGAAAAATGTACTAATTGGGTAATTGGCAAATAAGTCTAACTTTATATACAGAATCACATTACTATCCTATATTCATTGTTGGTAGGTCAGATGGTGTTGAATAGGTATAATTTTGAGTTGAAATATGTCCTTGTTTATTAACGAGAAACATACCCATGAACACCTGGGGAGCAAGCTTTTACCGCTTGTGGGAATGCAGAAGTCGTTTACTGATATTCTTCACAAGAGAATGTCCTCTGGATAATGACACATTGGGGAAGAGGTAATAATGCCAAAAATGCTGAGTTATGAGAAGTTTAAAGCTATTTCCATAACTACTACCTCGTAGAATTTTCACAGCAAGTCATTTTGGGGCAAGGAGTCAACACGTATTCTGGTGGTTGAATACAAAAAAGAAATCTGATTTTAATTAGGAACTACAGGAAGCTCAATATTTAAATATAATTATTTTTGTTACAAATGGACTTAGTGATATTTCTTATTAAGTAAAAACTATTTTCCCCAGTGAAATATTAAATAACCATGTTGGAAAAGAAGAATAAAGATAACAAATGTCATGTATTGGACTACAAAAAACAGTGAATGAGTTTTCCTGCTGCTGGTATGCCTAATGAAGAACTAATAGCCAAGTCTGTGTATTTGTTGCTTATCAGTTAAATTCCTCAGGGAATAATTTATACCAAGGAAAGCTTTGATTGATTATTTCATAGAAATGTACAGTTCCCCAGAAAACATATATTGTCTTAAATATATTTGACATAGTAAGGCACACTGTCCTTGGTATATGATAACTAAAATGTCAATATAATACAGTCAGTAGATCATGACCTTGGGGCTATTATTCCCAGTCTCTCCTTTTGAGAGACTTGGAATATTTGTGACATATTGCTATGTTAGTAATGTAATCTTGAAGGTCAAGAATGTACTTGAAAAGCTTCCAAATAAGTAATTAGTTGCTTTAAGAGTACAGATATTATTTTATGATTCTGAACCATACAAAGTGTTATAAAAGTCCCAGTGCAGTTTTAAGTTTGCAAACTAAATACATTGTACTTAGTACATAGTTGTACTAAGTACATTTCACCTATAATTCTTATTTCTGTTATTATTATTAATCTTCGTCTTTCTCATTGTTGTTTTTATTCTAGTCAGGAGGCCTGAATTGGCATTCCTTTTTGATAATTAATAGTTGTGTGAACTGAATAAAGTAATTTTCTTTTTCTGAGTCTCAATTTCTTTAAAACAAGAAAGTTGGACTAGATATTTTTTGAGGTCACTTGCAGTTTATAGGCACCTATGAGTTCCATGCACTAGACTACTCCACTAGGCTGTGGATATCCTGCTAAACAATGGATGTTTGTCTCCAAAAGGAGAGGAGCAAAGATTCTAATTCCTTCCTTTGTTTAAGTGGGGGACATTGAGTATGGGGTTGCTAGACGTGATTTGATATGTTCATAGCTGTTTTATTGAAAAACCATTAAAAGATAGCTTGCTAGGTTGATGAAGGAGAAAAGATATATTCAAAAAGGAAGGTTATATAAAAATAAATATTATCAATACAAATTTTGTAAAAAGAAATAAGTTTTAGAAAGGAGGAAGGGAAAGGTTATCTATGGGAGTGGCAATCCCATAAGCTAGAATTGGAAGTTTCCTCATGGGATCAGGAAAAGGGGAAGCATCACAGCAAAAATTTTTTCTCCCAAAGGAAATAGCAATTCCTCCTGTGACATCAAAGAGAAAAGAAACTTTTATGAGGTCATTATTTTTGAGTAAAGAGAGGTTGGGAAAATAGAAGTGATAGATCGTATGGTGATGAAAGGCTGTAGTATTTAATGGAATAGAGGACTGTCAAGTATTCTTGATGGAAAGACCAGAGCTGAATAGAAAACTTGACTTTCAAACCCAAGAATGAAGAGAAGCATGAAACCCAAACAGGAAAGAGAAATCATAAGGGACTTCCTAAAGTTGAACTGTTTACATTCCTACATAGAAAGATAACATTTGTAACTGTTGAGACATTTCTCAGTATTTGTGTATTTGGAGGGATTATATACATATAGACAGAGGGCACAGGGTGAGTTGAATAGGAAGGGATAATATCTAAAAAAGTAAAATGAAGGGTTGAGAGATGAATATATTGGAAGAAGAAATGTAATAGGGCAAATTATCTCCCATAAAAGAGGCAAGAAAAAGCTTTTTCAATGGAGGAGAAAAGAGGGAGGTGAGAGGGAAAAAGTGAACCTTAATCTCATCACATTTGTCTTAAGAAGGACATAATATGCACATTCAATTTCGTATGAAAATCTGTCTTACACTACAGGAAAGTAGGGGAGAAGGGGATAAGTGGGGCAAGGGATGATAGAAGAGAGGGCAAATGGGACGAGGGAGTAATTAGAAGTAAATACTTTTGGGGAGATAAGGTCAAAAGAGAAAAGAATAAATGGGGGGCAGGATAAGAAGAAGGGAAATATAGTCAATCTTTCACAACATGATAATTATGGAAGTCTTTTGCATAACTACACATGTATAGCCTATATTGAATTGCTTGCCTTCTCAGTGGGAATGGATGGGGAAGAAGGAAGGAAGGGAAGTTAGAACTCAAAGTTTTAGGAATGAATGTTGATAATTGTTTTTGCATGCAACTGGGAAATAAGAAAGACAGGTAATGGGGTATAGAAATCTACCTCGCTCTACAAGAAAAGAGAGAAGATTGGGATAAGGGAAGGGAGGGGTGTGATAGAAGGGAGAGCAGATTAGGAGAAAGGCTAATCAGTATGTAAGGTGTCTTCGGGTGGGTGGAGGGGAGAGATGGGGAGAAAATTTCGAACTCTATATCTCATGGAAATGAACATTGAAAACTAAAATTAAATAAATTAATTAAAAAGAAATTCTTTATTATTATTATTTAGTCACTTACAGTCATGTCTAACTCTTTGTGACCCCATTTAGAGTTTTCTTTGCCAAGATATTAAAATGGCTTGTCTTTGTCTTCCCCACCCACTTTTTATACACATGAGGAAACTGAGGCATACAGTTTTAAATGAGTTGTCAAGAGTCCCAGAGCTAGTCAGTGTCTGAGGTCAGTTTTGAACTCAAAATATGAGTCTTTCTGACTCCAGGGCAGGTACTCTATCAACTGTGCCCAATAACTGCCCCCAAGCACTGAGTCCATAAAACCTGATAAACAGAAGACCATTGCATTAAAAAGAAAAAGAAATTGGTACTGGAGGATGATAAATCCAATGGCTTTTTCTCAGTCTTCATCCTTCTTGATATCTCTGCATGCGTTTAAATCTAAACTGTTTCCTTCTGGATGACTTTCTCTCCCCTGTGTTTTTGTGACTATTCTCTCCTGGTTTTCTGCCTACTTAGGCAGATGTCTACGTGCTCCTTTTTTATCAACTTCCTTTGCAAAAATCACCATACACATCTGGCCCCTAAATGGTTTCCCTTTCTCTAGTATTTATCTTTCCTCTCTTATCTATCCTCTATAGAGGAAGCAAGTGGCATTGAAATTCCTGTAATTGATGTCTTACCATATTGCTCCCCTACTCAAGAAGTTTCAGCTGTTCCCTCTGGATTCTTGCATAAAATACAACTCTATTTATTTGGTATTTTGACATTTAAAGCCAATGGGGGAATGAAGAGAGAGAAAGGGAGAGAGAAACAGAGACAGAGAGACAGACAGAACAAGAGAGACAGTACGCGGAGAGAAAGTTTGGTAAATTCTGCAGTAGATAGAGTTTTTGAATCCTGGCAAGTCATGGGGATCATAATAATATCTACATTAAAAGGTTATTGTGAGGATCAAATGAGGTAACATTTGCAAAGCATTTTACTATCCTTAAAGTTCTATATAAATTTTAGCTGTTAAGAAGCCAAAAACAACATAGAAATGATTTGCTTTTATTCCTAGAGCTAGATCACATCATGAATAGAGTACTTGGTCTAGAGTCAGGAAGATCTGGGTTCATGTCCAACTTTAGACACTAGCTAAGTGATCCAGTACAGGTCACTTAATCTGTTTGATTCACTTTCCCCACACGTAAAATAGAGATGACGACAGTAGTACCTAACTTCTAAACTTGTTGACAATAAAATGAAATACTTGAAATGTGCAGAACACAGTGCCTGGGCCATAGTAGATGCTTAAAACTTTCTTTCCTTCCTTCCTTTCTTCCTTCCTTCCTTCCTTCCTTCCTTCCTTCCTTCCTTCCTTCCTTCCTTCCTTCCTTCCTTCCTTCCTTCCTTCCTTCTTTCCTTCCTTTCTCCTAAAGACCAAAATAATCTTTCAACTTGATAATTTCTAACTCATGAAGCCCTTAGTATTTTGACATAGAAAAGACAGAACAAAGGGATACCATCAGTTAAAAATGTATAGTGTGGGAGCCTCAGTACATGAGGCAGGTAAAAGAAGGATGACAACTAAAAGATCAGAAACCCCAAAGCTGTTTCCACTTAAACTTAGGACATCTGTGACAATACAGAATAGGATACAAGCTCAA
Source organism: Notamacropus eugenii (assembly GCF_028372415.1). Classification (NCBI taxonomy): domain Eukaryota; kingdom Metazoa; phylum Chordata; class Mammalia; order Diprotodontia; family Macropodidae; genus Notamacropus; species Notamacropus eugenii. The sequence continues at coordinate 364,869,249 of NC_092873.1, read as the reverse complement.
TTATCACAAAGTGGATAGAGTTGATTCAACTTTGTGCTTTATGGAAAAGTTATGAATCCTAATATATGATTAAGTTGGACCACAGGCAAAAGTCTAAGGAATCAAGGGTAAACAGTTTCTCTCTTAGTTGTGTATAATATGGGTGAGCGCTCTGGCTAAAGGTGACCTGGATTTTTTTTTTGAATTTTTTTCTAATAGAGCTCATTTCATTCTTGTGACTTTCTGAGGAGGTTACTACTTGCCAGGAAGAGGTCTCTAAGCAAGAAATAATTATTGTATCCGGGGATTCAAAATGTTTAAATCTCAGTTTTGACCTCTGGACCTATACTGGAGGCACCGCGGACTTAACTCAGACCTGCCTCTCTGAGCAGGTGTCCCTTATATGCTAAGTTCATGAATTTTTTTTCTCAGGAATATGAAATTCATAGGATCATATGCAAAATGTATAGAGGAAGAGGTTACTAACTTTTACTTGAACATTTACTGAAAATTAATTCAATTTAGTTAAAAAATAATTTTAAGGAATAAAACTATGCACACCCTTTGACCAAGCAATACCACTACTAGGTCTGTATCCCAAAGAGAAAAAGGAAAAGGACCTATATGTGCAAAAATATTTATAGCAGTTCTTTTTAGTGGTGGCAACAAATTGGAAACTGAAGGGATGTCTATCAATTATGGAATGACTGAATAGTAGCTGTATATGATTTTGATGAAATACCTTTATGCTATAAGAAATGACAAGCAGGTTCTCTAATGGTAATTTAAATAGGAACATCTTTGCCATTCATCAATAGGTCCATGTGGCCTGCTTGGGTCACATGGAAGTCTCAGTCACAAGGAACCTGTGGTGGGAGGAGTTTACTGAACTGGTGGAGCTGGAAGGGTGTAGCAGAAGGAGGCAGAGTCAGAGCAGAACTGAGAGGAAGTTAGTCAGACAGCAATCAGAGCTAGAAAAGCCATCTGGCTAGCTTGAGTGAGAGCGCTTGATTGTGATTTTGTTTAAGGGAGCTGGTTTGTGGGAAGCTTAAAAGAAGAAAGACTTGGGGACAGTGTTGTCCTCTGCAATGTTATCGTTTATAGATTTCTTTGTTACTATGACAGATTTGGTTTACAAGTGTTGGGATTTGACTCTCTGGTGTCTGAATAAATGTTTTAATTCTGTCTTCCATGTGGAGAGTTTGTTGTATTTTGCTATTCAGAGTTGAGTCAACATATTCATGGCCACCATAGGTACTGTGAATATCTTATTGGCCCTAGAGTTCCTCTCAGAAAAAGCCTGGAAAGACTTACATGAACTGATGCAAAGTGAAGTGAGCAGAACTAGAACATTGTATATAGTAATAGCAATTTTGTATGATGATCTACCGTGAATAACTTAGCTATACTCAGTAATACAATGATCCAAGATAATTCTGAAGGAATGAAAGGTGCTGTCCACCTCCAGATAAAAAACTGGTGGAGCTTTAATGCAGATAGAAGACAATTTTTCTTTTCTTTATTTATTTTTCTTGTGTTTATTTTCTCTGTATTTTCCTTCACAGAATGACTTACATGGAAATATATTTTGCATGACTACACCAATATAACTTATGTCAAATTACTTGCCTTCTCAATAAAAGGGGATGGGCAGGGAAGGAGAAAATTTAAAACTCAAAACTTGAGAAAAATGAATGTTAAAATTACTTTTACTTATAGCTGGGAAAAAATAAAATCCTAAATTAGTATTAAAAAGCAACAAGGAGCTATGATTTGATCGGAAGGATTGGAATGAAAATTCCATCCATTGATTCAGAGAATAACCTTTTTAGTCTTAGTACTTACATGAATTTCCATTGCTGAAAAAAAATACCTGATGGTGAACTTTTTGGTGATAAGTGTCTCTGAAATAATATAGATTGTTCTGAATCTCTCTGAAAAAAATCTGTTTTTTAAGACATATATTCCATCCCTGAGTCCATAGTCAAAGTCTTCCTGCCTGATCTTTTTTTTTTCATATTTGTGTTTATTTAGTATTTAATTTTCCCCAGTTACATGTAGAAACAAGTTTTAACATTTGTTTTTAAGATTTAGAATCCCAAATTCTCTCCGTTTCTCCCTCCCCTGCCCCATTGAGAAGGTAAACAATTCCATAAAGTTTATATAGGCATAGTCATGCAAAACATATCCATAATATTCATGTTGCAAAAGAAAACATAAACAAAAAATATGACCCTTAAGAAAAATAAAGTAAAAAAAAAAGTATGCTTCATTTCATATTCAGACACCATCAAATACTTCTTCAGGCATGGATAGCAGCTTTCATCCTAAGTTCTTCAAAGTTGTCATGGATTGTTGTATTACTGGGAATAGCTAAGTCATTCACAACTGATCATCTCATAACAGCAATGTTACTTTGTACCCAATACACTTCACAATACATCAGCCAAGCAAGTCTTGCAGGGTTTTCTGAGAGAGTTCTGCTCATCATTTCTTAAAGTACAATATTACAACATAATTACATGCTGCAGCTTTTTCAGCCATTCCCCACTTGATGCACATTCTCTCAATTTCCAATTCCTTTTTTGTATTTATTTATTTTTAGATTTCGACATTCATTTCCACAAAATTTTGAGTTTCAATTTTTCTCCCCATCTCTTCCCTCCCCCAACCCCACAATACCTTGCTTTCTGATTGCCACTTCCCTCAATGTACCCTCCCTGCTATCACACCCTACCCTTATCCCCATATTCTCTCTTTTCTTGTAGGGCAAGATAAATTTCTATACCCCATTACTAGTGTTTCTTATTTCCTAGTTATATATACGATAACAATTCTCACCATTCATTTGTAATACTTTGAATTCCAACTTCTCTCCCTCCCTCCCTCCCTACCCATACCCACTGAGAAGTCAGGCAATTCAATACAGGCTATAGATGTGTCGTTTTTCAAAGACTTCCATAAAAGTCATGTTGTGTATGACTAAATATATTGCCCTCTATCCTACCCTGTGGCCCACCTGTTTTTTTATTCTCTCATTTGACCTTGTCCCTTCCCAAAAATGTTTACTGTTAGTTACTCCTTTTCTCCATTTGCCTTCCCTTCTATCATCCCTCTCACCCCACTTGTCCCCTCTTCCCCTACTTTCCTGTAGTGTAAGATAGATTTTCACACCAAATTTAGTGAACATGTTATTCCCTCCTTAAGCCATATGTGAAGAGGGTAAGCTTCACTTTTCCCCTCACCTTCTCCCTTTTCTCCTCCATTGAACAAGATTTTTCTTATCTCTTTTATGAGTTATAGCCTGCCCCATTCCATTTCTCCTTTCTCCTCCCAGTGTTTTCCTCCCTCACCCCTTAATTATTATTGTTTTATGGGTATCATCTCTTCTGATTCAACTTAACCTGTACTCTCTGTCTATGTGTGTGTGTGTGTGTGTGTGTGTGTGTGTGTGTGTGTGTAATCCTTCCATCTACCTAAATACTGAGAAAAGTCTCAAGAGTTACAAATATTATCTTTCCATGTAGGAATCTAAACAGTTCAGCTTTAGAAAGTCTTTTATGATATCTCTTCTCTGTTTATCTTTTCATGCTTCTCTTGATTCTTGAGTTTGAAAGTCAAATTTTCTATTCCGTTCTGGTCTTTTCATCATGAATGCTTGAAAGTCCTCTATATCATTGAATGACCATTTATTCCTCTGAAATATTATATTCAATTTTGCTGGATAGGTGATTCTTGGTTTTAATTCCAGTTCCTTTGACTTCTGGAATATCCTATTACAAGCCCTTCCATCCCTTAATGTAGAAGTTGCCAGATCCTCTGCTATCTGGATTGTATTTCCACAATACTAGAATTGTTTCTTTCTAACGGTTTGCAATATTTTCTCTTTGACCTGGTAACTCTGAAATTTGGCCACAATATTCCTATGAATTTTTATTTTCGGGTCTCTTTCAGGAGGTGATCAGTGGATTCTTTCAATATTTATTTTGCCCTCTGATTCTAGAATATCAGGGCAGTTTTTCTTCATAATTTCGTGGAAGGTAATGTCTAGGCTCTTTTTTTGATCATGGCTTTCAGGTAGTCCAATGACTTTTAAATTATCTCTCCTGGATCTATTTTCCAGGTCAGTTGTTTTTCCAATGAGATGTTTCACATTATCTTCTATTTTTCCAAACTTTTGGTTTTGTTTTCTAACTGCTTGGTTTTATCTCATAGTCTTTAGCTTCCCTGAACTCGATTCTCTCTTTTAAAGAGCATTATGTTCAGTGAACTTTGGAACCTTCTTTTCCAATTGGCTAATTCTGTTTTTTAAAACCTCCTTCTCATCATTGGCTTTTTGATTTTTTTTCCCAATTGAGTTAGCCTCTTTTTAAGGGTATTGCTTTCCTCAACGTTTTTTCATTCTCCTTTAGCAGGCTGCTGACACGCTTTTCAAGCTCTTCTATGGCCTGATCCCATTTCATATACATTTTTGAGGTACTGGAGGCAGAGGTCTTCACATCCTCTGACAGTATGTCTTGTTGTCCCTCATCTGAAAGGATGGAAGGAGACACCTGTTCACCCAGAAAGTAAACTTCTGTGGTGGAGTGGGGCCACGATTGAGGGCTGAGGTTCAGATCAGCTGCTCAATTCCACCAGAGGCTTTAAGCTGAGCCTCTCAGACAATGAACCCAGGTTGCTTCCAAGTAGCCACCTGCTACATGCTTCTGCAGCTGCCTGTGGCCAGTGCTGGGAGAATCCCGTTCCCCTCTCTCGCAGCTGGGAATGCTCTCCATACTGACCTTTGGAGTTTTCTTTGGCACTTGTGGGTTGAGGGATCTGGGACCCTGCTAGGAATTGTGCCCCGGAGGTCTGTTCAGGTCTTGTTCTTCCCAGTGCTGCACAGCCAGGGCTGGGCTCTGCTTAGCTCAGTATCCCATGAAATAGACCTTCCTGTCTGTCTTCCAGGTTACCTTTGGCTGGAAACCTCGTTTACTCTGTTGTTCTGTGGCTTTTGCTGCTCTAGAATTTGTTGAGAGTCATTTTTACAGGTATTTTGTAGGCTGTGGGGGGAAGTGCTAGAGTGCATGGGTCTCCACCATCTTGGCTCTCCCTCCCCCTCAATTTCCAATTCTTTACACCCAGAGAAAAACTGCTATAAATAGTTTTATACATATAGGTCTTTTTCCTTTTTTAGATCTCTTTTGGGATACAAACGTAGTAGTGACATTGCTAGGTCAAAGGGCATGCAAGTACGGTTCTATGGCCCCATGAGCATAAGTTGCTCTACAGAATGGTTGAGAACACTATGGAAGTGTTCTGCCCATCTCTCTAGGATCATTCTCAGTATTTGGGAGGTTCTGAAAAATGTTTGGAAAAGAAGAAGTATTAGACTGACTAACAAACTGAACTACAGAGCTGTTGTTCTGATCTCATTGTTGTATATCTGTGAGACCTATACAGTCTACCAGCTCCATGTCAGGAAACTGAATCACTTCCATTTGAATTGTCTTATGAAGATTTTGATGATCACCTGGCAAGATAAGGTACCAGACACTGAGAGCCTTACTTGAACTAAACTGCCAAATGTTCAAACTATGCTTCAGAGAGCACAACTCCAATGGACTGCCAGGTTGTTCAAATGCAAAGTCTATGCTTGTCAAAAAGACTATTTTATGGAGAACACAAATGATCATGTGGTGGTCAGAAGAAGCAATACAATGACACTCTGAAGGTCTCTCTCAAGAACTTTGAGTGACATGAGAGACACTGGCACAAGACTGCTTCACATGGCATGCCCACATCAGAGAAGGTGCTGTGTTCTATGAGCAAAGAAGAAATGAAACAGATCAAAGGAAAGGTAGGATGTGCAAATTTAGAGTATCCATCCCAAATAATCATGTGCACTATTTGTACCCAACCTGCAGTAGAGCATTCTGAGCTCATATTGGTCTGATCAGTCACAGTGGGACACACTGAAACTTGGCTCTAGAATAGTGATGTCATCATGGGCTTCTTTGAAAACAAAAGGCAGCAACCAACCATAGAATAGTTCAATTCATAACTGGGAAAACATTACATTAATGTCTCTCTTTTTCCACATTGATTCCAACATTTGTCATTTACTTTTTCTGTCCTATGAGACAATCTAATAGGTAATACCTGAGACTTGTTTTAATTTGTATTTCTCTAATCAATACCGAGTTAGAATATTTTTTTATTTTGTTTTTTAATGTTTATTTATTCATTTTAAGTTTTTAACATTCATTACCACAAAATTTTGAGTTCCACATTTCTCCCCATCTCTCCCCTACTCCCAACCCAAAACACCTTGCATTGTGATTACTTCTTCCCCCAATCTGCTGTCCCTTTTGTCACACCCCTCCCTTCCTTTACCCCATCTGCAGTCTTTTTTGTAGGGCAAGATACATTTCTACACCCCATTTCCCATATTTCTTATTTCCCAGTTGCATGTAAAAGCAACTCTCAACATTCTATCCTAAAACTTTGATTACCAACTTCTCTCCCATCCTCCTTCCTCACTCATCCCCACTGAGAAGGCAAGCAATTCAGCATACACTATATATGTGTAGTTTTGCAAAAGACTTCCATAATAGACGTGTTATGTAAGACTAACTATATTTCCCTTCATCCTATCCTGTCCTTCATTTATTCTATCTCTTTTGACCTTGTCTACCCCTAAAGTGTAGACTTCTAACTACTTCCCTATCACATTTGCCCTCCCTTCTATCATCCCCACCCCATTTATCCCCTTCTCCCCTACTTTCTTGTACTGTAAAATAGATTTTCATACCAAATTGAGTGTGCATGTTATTCTCTTCTTAAGCCAAATGTGATGAAAGTGTCATTTTTTTCCCTCTCACCTCCCCCCTTTTCCCCTCCATTGAAATTTTTTTTTTCTTGCAGGTTTTATGAGAGATAATTTGCCCCATTTCGTTTCTCCCTTTCTCCTCCCAATGTATTCATCTTTCACCTCTTAATTTTATTTTTAGATATCATCCTTTAATATTCGACTCACATTGTGCTCTTTGTCAATACATGTATACATGCATATGCATATATATCTATACACACACACACATACATTTTTATGCTCTTTTGGTTTTGTTTTGTAATTTCTTAGTTTCTTCCAAAGTCATTAGCTATCATCTGCTCCATTATAATTTTTAAGAATTATTTTCTTCAGTGAGCTTTTGAACCTCCTTTCCCATTTAGCTAATTCTGCTTTTTAAAGCTTTCTTCTCCTCATTGGCTTTTTGGACCTCCTTTGCCAATTGAGTTAGCATATTTTTAAAGGTGTTATTTTTTGTCAGCACTTGGTTGAGTCATTTAGCAAACTGTTGACTAACTTTTCATTATTTTCTTGCATTCCTCTCATTTCTCTTCTCAATTTTTCCTCCACCTCTCTTATTTGATTTTCAAACTCCTTTTTCTCTCTTCCATGGCCTGAGACCATTGCATATTTATTTTGGAGATTGTGGATGTAGAAGCCTTGATTATTATTTCTTCCTTTGATAGTATGCATTTTTCTTCCTCATTTGAAATGATGGAAGAAAATACCTGTTCATCAAGAATATAGCCTTCTATAGTCTTGGGGTTTTTCTCCCCCTATTTGGGGAATTTTCCCAGCCAGTTACTTTTGATTGCTTTGTCAAAAGGATGGTATGATCTTGATCCTGTAAGTCCTCAGTTTCTCTGAAGTGGCACCATTAAGAGAGAAGAGTTTATGTGCTCTGGTCTGGGAACCACCACAAGCACTCTTTGCTGCCCAGGATATGCGAGTAGAACTCCTGCTACAGAGCCTCCACCAGCTCCACTAGACCACCCAGAGCTCCTTCTCACCCCAGGGCCAACACTCAGGGCTGAGATCCCAATCAGCAGCATAATTCATCCAGTAACTTCAGGCTGAGGACTCCTAAAATGGACACTGTGACTCAGCAACTGCTGCCACCCTGGAGCTGCCAGGACCAGACCACATTCCTTTCTCACTCAGGTGAATGAGCTTCCTCACTGACCTTTGAAACAGTCTTTGGCCTTTGTGCATTGAAGGATCTGGGACCCACAGCTGCTGCCAGGGATTCTGCCCCCTAAGGCTTGCTCAGGTCGTGTAACTGCAGTGAGGGCAAGGCCAGGCTGTGCTCCATTCTGCCCCCAGTAAAACTGACCTTTCCTGTCAGTCTCCCAGGCTGTATTGGGCTTTGTTGTTTTGTGACTTCTGCTGTTCTAGAATTTGTTTAGAGTCATTTTCACAGGTATTTTCTGGGCTATAGTGGGGGGAGCTTCTACAGGTCTTTCCTTCTACTCCGCCATCTTGGCTCCACCCTTGTAGAATATTTTGTCAGTATGCTTAGAGATAGCTTTAATTACTTCATCTGAAAATTGATTGTATATTTTGGTCTGAGTCACTCAGTTAGCTGCGTCCCCATTCAGGCAGCTCCATCTATTCACAGATTGTGTTCATCCTTCATTGCTGACGAAGAGTATCCCATCAGAGAAGTGATGACATGGCTTGAATTTGACTTTGTTTTGAGTGGGAGGGGTGCTGTGCAAGGTCATCAGCTTCACTTCTTCTCCTTTTAAATATCCTAATGATGAGAAAGGTCTTATGAGTTATAAATATCATCTTCCTTTATAGGAATAGGAATGCAAACAGTTTAACTTCATTAATTTCCTTTTGATTACCCTTTACTGTTTACCTTTTTATGCTTGTCTTGAGCATTGTGTTTGAAAGTGAAATTTTCTATTCATCTCTGGTCTTTGCGTCAAGAATGCTTGAAACTACCCTATTTCACTGAATATCCATTTTCGCCCCAGGATTATACTCACCTTTGCTGAGTTGGTGATTCATCCTTGTAATCCTAGTTCCTTTGACCTCTGGAATATCATATTCCAAGTCCTCCGATTCTTTAAAGAAGAAACTGCTAAATCTTGTTTCAATTCAATACTTGCATTGATGTTTTCTTCTTGTTTGCAATACTTTCTCCTTCAAATAGAAACTCTAGAGATTGGCTATGATGTTCTAGCCAGTTTTGACTTTCAGATCATTTTCAGGAGGTGATCAATGGATTCTTTCAATTTCTATTTGACACTCTGGTTCTAGAATAACAGTGCAGTTTGTCCTGATAATCCTTTTCTTCTTTTTTTACTTTTAAAATTTTTTTCCCAATTTACTTATTTATTTTTAGTTTTTAACATTCACTTCCACAAGATTTTGAGTTTCAAATTTTCTCCCCATCTCTCCCTTCCAACCACAACAAAACACCATGCATTCTGATTACCCCTTCCCCCAATCTACCTTCCTTTCTATCATACCCTCCCTTTCCTTATCCTCATCTTCTCTCTTTTCTTATAGAGCAAGATTGATTTTTATACCCCATTATCTTTATTTATTATTTCCCAGTTACATGCAAAAACAATTCTTAACATTCATTCCTAAAACTTTGAGTTCCAAATTCTCTTCCTTCCTCCCTCCTCACCCATCCCCATTGAGAAGCCAAGCAATTCAATATAGGCTGCATTTGTATAGTTTTTCTAAAGACTTCCGTAATAGTCAGGTTGTGAAATACTATCTATATTTCCCTCCATTCTTTCCTGCCCCCCCCCACTTATTCTATTCACTCTTTTGATCTTATGCCTCCCTAAAAGTGTTTACTTCTAATTGACCCCTTCCTCTCATTTCCCTTCTCTTCTATCATCCCCCTAAACGCCACTAATACCTTTCTCCCCTACTTTCCTGTAGCGTAAGATAGATTTTCATACCAAATTGAATGTGCATGTTATTGCCTCATTAAACTAAATGTGATGCAAGTAAGTTTCATATTTTCCCTCTCACCATCCCCTTTTCCCCTCTACTGAAAAAGCTTTTTCTGCCTTTTTTATGAGAGAAAATTTGCTCCATTCCATTTCTCCCTTTCTTCTCCCAATATATCCCTCTCTCACCCCTTAATGTTATTTATTTAGATATCATCCCTTACTATTCAACTCATTCTGTGTCCTCTGTTTATACACACATACACACACACACACAGGCATACATGCACACACATTTATGTGTGTGTGTATGTGTATAATCCCTCTAACTACCCAAATACTGAGAAAAGTTTCAAGAGTTACAAATATTGTCTTTCCACGTAAGAATGTAAACAGTTCAGCTTTAGTAAGTCCCTTATGATCCCTCTTCCCTGTTTGCCTTTTCATGCTTCTCTTGATTCTTGTGTTTGAAAGTCATATTCTCTATTCAGCTCTGGTCTTTTCGTCAAGAGTGCTTGAAAGTTCTCTATTTCATTGAATAGCCTTTTCCTTCCTTGAAATATTATACTCAGTTTTGCTGGATAGGTGATTTTTGCTTTTAATCCTAATTCCTTTGACTTCTGGAATATCATTTTCCAAGTCCTACAATGCCTTAATGTAGAAGCTGTCAGATTCAGTGCTATCCTTATTGTATTTCCACAGTACTCAAATTGTTTCTTACTGACTGCTTGCAATATTTCCTCCTTGACCTGGGAACTCTGGGATTTGGCTACAATATTTCTAGGAGTTTCTCTTTTCGGATCACGTTCAAGAGGTGATCAATGAATTCTTTCAATATTTATTTTACCTTCTGGGTCCAGAATGTCAGGGCATTTTTCCTTGATAATTTCACCAAAGAAGATGTCTAGGTTCTTTTTTGATCATGACTGTGAGGTAGTCCCATAATTTTTAAATTGTGTCTCCTGGATCTATTTTCCAGGTCAGTTGTTTTTACAGTGACACATTTCACATTGTCTTCCATTTTTCCATTCTTTTAGTTTTGTAATTTCTTGGTTTCTCATAAAGTCATTAGCATCCATCTGCTCCATTTTAATTTTTAAAGAACTGTTTTCTTCTGTCAGCTTTTGATCATCCTTTTCCATTTGGATAATTCTGCTCTTTAAAGAATTCTTCTCCTCTTCGTCTTTTTGGGCCTCTTTTGCCATTTGAGTTACTCTATTTTTGAAGGTGCTACTTTCTTCAGCATTTTTTTTTTGGTCTCATTTAGCAAGCTTTCGACTTGCTTTTCATGATTTTCTTGCATCTCTATCATTTCTCTTCCCAATTTTTCCTCTCCCTCTCTTACTTGATTTTCACAATCCTTTTTGAGTTCTTCCATGATCTTAGACATATGCAATGGCATATTTATTTTGAAGGTTTGGGATGCAGAAACCCTGAGTTTTCTATCTTCCTCTGATCGTATGCATTGTTCCTCCTCAGTGGAAAGGATGGAAGAAAATACCTGCTCACCAAAAAAAATAAATAACCTTTCATTGTCTATTTTTTTTTCCTTTTGGGGGCATTATCCCAGTCAGTAACTTGACTTTTGAGTCCTTTGTCAAGGGGAGGGTATACTCTGGGCACCTATAAGTTCTCAGTTCCTCCAAGGTGGCACAATCAAGAGAGACCACTTTATTTCTCTCCTGTCTTGTGCTCTGGTCTGTGAGCAGGATTCCCTCTCCAGAGCTTCCTCTAGATCCACCACACTAGCATTCATTCTCACCCCAGGGCAGCCACTCAGCGCTGAGATTCAGAAGAATTGCTCAATTACCCCAGGGTCCTTAGGCCATGGTTCCAACGATGGAAGCTGCTGCTATCTGGGGCCAAGGCTAGGCTGCTGCATTACCTTCTCACCCAAGTGAAAGATTTTTCTCACTGACCTTTGGAGCTGCCTTTGGCATTTACGAGTTGAGGAATCTGGGACCCACAGCTGCTGTAGGTGGTGTGGCCCTTGAAGCCTGCTTCAGTCCTTTCTTTGTCGAGGCATGGCCCATACTGTGCTGGGCTACGCTCTGCTCCATGCCTTCCCGTGATAATTTTTTGAAAGATGATGTCTAGGCTCTTTTTGAGCATGGCTTTCAGGAAATTCAATAAATTTTAAATTATCTCTAATTTCCTTGGAAGTGGTTTATCCAATGAGATATTTCATTTTTCTTCTGTTTTTTTTCTTTTGGATTTGTTTTATTGCTTCTTGATTTCTCTTAAAGTCATTTCCTTCCATTTGCTACATTCTCATTTTCTAGCAATTATTTTCTTGAGTGAAATTTTGGACCTCTTTTCTATTTCTCCAATTCTGTTTTGTAAGGCACTCTTCTTTTCATTGCTTTTTTTGAATCTCGTTTGCCATTTGGCCTAGTCTATTTTTTAATGTATTTTGTGCTTCAGTACTTTTTTGGGTCTCCTTTACCTAGCTGTTGACCCATTTTCCGTGATTTTCTTGAATCACTATCATTTCTCTTCCCAATTTTTCCTCTACCTTTCTTATTTTACCTTCAAAATTCTTTCTGAGATTTTCCATTCCCTGTGACTAATTCACATTTTTTGGAGGCTTTGGATGTAGGAGCTTTGATTTTGCTATCTTCTGAGTGTGTATTTTGATCTTCCTTCTCACCATAATAACTTTCAATAGTCAGAATATTGTTTTGTTCTGTTTCCATTGTTTGCTCTTTTCCCTAGCCGATTACTGGACTTTTAACTATTTGTTAAAGTAAGATTCTGTTTCCAAGGTGGAGGAAGAATGTTCCATGTTTCAGGGTTTTTATGTAGGTATTTTAATAGATATTTCTAGGGACCTGTAAGTTTTCACTTCTTCCAAGGTGGTATATTCTGAGAAGAGGTGTTTTGTTTTTTGTTTTTTGTTTTTTATTCTCCTGACCTGTGCTCTGGTCTGTGAATGACCACACATGCTCTTTTGTATTGTGGAACTCTGAGTAGGGTCCTCTCTCCACTGCTGCTTCAATCTCTGCTGTTCTAATGCTCTTCCTTGCTCTGGAACTGCCATCCAGCATGGGGACCTGGAATCAAGTGTGGGCAAAGAATCAGAGCCATGCCTCAGTGCTAGTAAAGAGATTCCTATAATTTTCTTCTAACCAGTTCTTCCACCCTATTACTATCTGTAGGCTGGGAGTCCTAGAAGTAACCACTTCTGTCTGATTCAGTCACTCCAGGATTACTGGGCCAGGTCTATGCTGGCACAGCTTGTGCTGGACTGTACTCTTCTCTCGGCCTAGTGCAACAGACCTTTCCTGCCAACCTTGTAAGTTATCTGGAGCTTGAAATAGATTTCTCTCTGTCTTTTAATGGGTTCTATCCCTCTAGAATTTGATTTGAGTAATTTTTAAAAGTATTAGGGGGATTTTGGAGGAGAGCTCAGGTGAGTTTCTGCCTTTAATCTGCCACTTGGCTCCTCCTCTCCCTCCCCACCCTGGCATCTTTTAACCCTAGCTTCTCTTTCTAAGAAAGATCATGAGGTTTCACAGAACCTCTAGTAGAATCCTAGCTTTAGAACTGGCATAGGCATCAGAAACTCATTAAAACCTTTAAACTCAAAAATGAGAAAACCAAGGCTCAGAAAACTTAAGTGACTTTTTCCAAGTTTGCTCAGATAATAAAGACATGGTTAGGTTATACTTCAAGGCTTCTGACTACAAATCCAAAAGCCCTGCTAAGTAGTAACTGTTGGCGTGATTCCTGACCACATCTTGATAAGGAAGGACAAAAGAGATGGCCTGATTTTACTTTCCGTGATTGTAAGAACTTTCCAGTCATCCAAAAACCTCTGTGCCTGCCATATTCAAGATCAGGATATACCTGAGTGTTTCTATCTTGCAGCTCTGTTTCTCTGTCTATGATATCAGGCTGACCTGCAGCTAAGATAAAGTAAAAATGAGAACTCCAATCTTTATGAACAAGCTCATATATGGGTTTCTTTTCAGGTGCTGCTTTGATATCTCTAAAAGATATTTTGCTTGCAGAATATTCATTCGTGGTCTGATGCCCTAGAGACATTGCAATGATTATTCAGACCTTTTATGCCTGCTTGACCCTTCCAGCCTTGCCAGATTTCCTATGTTCCTGACCCTTTGACTGCTCTACTTTTAGGTACCAGCCCAATTTCTTACAGTATTCTGAATATGTGGGCTCCTACTCCTGAGACTCCCCAATAATTCCTGCTGCCAACAATACCAAAAGGATTATATGTACATATATACATACACACATATGCATATGTACACATTCATGTTTAAGATTTGCAAAGTGTTTTACAAATTATTATCCTATTTCATACATATAAAATCAAGAAACCGAGGCAAAAATTAAGTAACTTGCCAAAGGTTCCCAGAGCTGTAAATTTTCTAAGGCTGAATTATTTAAACTCAAATCTTCCTAACTTCGTGTCCTGCACTATACTAACTATCCATCAAACAATTGAACTCAATCAATCAATAAACACTTATTAAATGTCTACTATGTGGGAATGGGGCCAAGACAACAAGAGTGAGAATAGGTACTCACCTAACCTCTACCACAAATTCTTACAAATACCTCTAAAAGGGGGATCTGAACAAAATTTAGAGTGGCAGAATGCACTAAGGCACAGACTATTGCAGATTTTCAGCCATGGACAACCTGGAAGGTCAACAGGAAGGATCTGTCACACTAGGCAAGGAAGCACAGAGTGTACAGGCTGTACCAGTGCAGACCCTGCCACAGCAAAGCTGAGCAGGAACTATTGGACAGACTGAATATAAAACAGCAGTGTGGATTCTCAGAGAGATCAGTCCAGGACTGGAGTTCAGCAGAAGTGAGTGATAGAGAAAGGCAGGACTCTTGGAAGCAGCAGCAGCCACTCCTGAGACTGTGAGCCCACAGATTAAATGTCTGTAAGTCACCTGCTTGAACTTCTGGGAGCCAGGGTGCCAGAGTGATCGGTAAGTACTCATAACCTCCCCTTGTTGACCTTGAAAAATCCATAGAATATTTCCCCAGGAAAAATCCTGGAACAGGGGGATCTTCCACAGGGATAAACAGTCTCTTAGTTGGAGAGGCTAGGAACATCACAAAGGGAAGACTCCCTTGCTGCGACTGCAGGGGACCAGTGTAGGACTGGAGTTGTCTCAGACATCCCCACCTCAGTGAACCAGGAGGAAATCCTGAGCACCAGGGGTATAAAGTCCATAAGTGCCAACACCAGAACCCCAGGCATTCCTTACCATAACCAGGGGAATCAGGAAGGTACTAGGACATGTGATGGTTCACCAATTGCTGAGCCTGCCTGTGCTCTAGCTCAAGAGAGGAGACCTCCTGTGGCCAAACCAACATTCCCCCACACCTCATGAAGCTAGTTCCAGAGTAAATGCATGGAAACTCAGAAAAATTTCACCTGGCCTCTGCCATATGACACCAGTATGCTCAGCACCAGGTAAGCCTCAAATTCTAGGTTCTAGCTGAAAAAACTGGTCGCCACAACACAAAAAGCCTCAAGTTCCAAGCTCAAGAACGTTACAACATAGCCCACTATGCCCAGAAGCAGAGATCCACTGGAAAAACAACTGAACTGAAAAATAATTGCAAGAGAGAAAATCTAGTAATGATTGGTCTACCAGAAAGTCATGATGAATAACAGAGCTTGTACAACATCCTGCAAGAAATCATCAAGGAAAACTTCCCTGAGGTCCTTGATACATAGGGCAAAGTAGTCCACAAATCACCTCCTGAAAGAGATCACAAACTAAAAACAGCAAGGAATACTGTTGCCAAATTCGAGAACTATCAAGTTAAGGAGAACATACTGCAAGCAGCCAGAAAGAAACAATTTAAATATCAAGGAACTACAGTCAGGATCATCTAGGACCTTGCAACTTCTACATGAAAAGATCATAGATTGAAAAAGGATATTTCATTAGGCAAAGGAGCTTGGACTGAAATCAAGGATCAATTTTCCATTAAAACTGAGCATAGTCTTTAGGAAAGGATATGGACATTCAATAAAATAAGGGATTTCCAGAACTTCCTGATGAAAATATCAGAGGCAAATGGAAAATTCAATCTTCAAAGGCAAGTCTCAAGAGAGGCATAAAAAGGTTAATAGAGCAAAAAAAACCCTTAAATTTCAATATGGGCAAATGATTTACATCACTCTAAGCAAAGATGATACTTTCTAATCATAAGAATTGTTTATTTATTATATTTAAAAGTGATATGAAATATATCTACAGATATAGAGATATATTACATTATAAATAGAGGGAGTGGGTATAAAATAACTCAAGTGATGATAAAAAAATGTACTTTAAGGTCCTGAAAGGATTGGAACAGGAAGGCTGCAAAGGAGGAGGCAGAAAAAGGAAATTACATGGCAGAAAGAGGCACAAAATCATGTTGCAGTAAAGGGAAAGAGGGGGGAGATGAACATGGTTTGGTATTTACTCATATTTGATCCGGTTCAAGAAGGGAACAACAAACTGAGTTAGGTATATAAATTGAACTTCTCCTACGGGCAGTAGGAAGACAAAGGTGAAAGAAAAGTGAAGGGAAGTTGAAAGGGAGGGAAGGAGTAGTAAAGGAAAAGGGGAATAAAAGGGGAGCTAAAAGAAAGGAGGACTGAAGGAGGCAGTGGTCAGAAATTAAAACTCTATCGTGAAGGGGAAGGGAGAAGTGAGAAATAAAAGTATAAATGGGGGTAAATAGGATGACGAGAAATACACAGGTAGTAATCATAACTGTGAATGTGAATAGAAGATGCTGTGAAACATCTCACTGGAAAAACAAATGACCTGGAAAATAGATCCAGGAGAGGCAATTTAAAAATTATGAGACTACCTGAAAGCCATGATCAAAAAAAAAAGCCTAGACATTATGTTTCAGGAAATTATCAAGGAAAACTACCTTGATTTTCTAGAACCAGAGGGAAAAATAAGTATTGAAAGAATGAGCTGATCATCTCCTGAAAGGGACCTGAACAGAGAAACTCCTAGGAATATTGTGGCCAAATTTCAGAGTTCCCAGGTCAAAGAGAAAATACTGCAAGCAACTAGAAAGAAACAATTTGAGTATTGTGGAAATACAATCAGGATAACACAGAATCTGGCAGCTTCTACATTAAGGGATCAAAGGGCTTGCAATAGGATATTCCAGAAAGGAACTGGGATTAAAACCAAGAATCACTTACCCAGCAAAACTGAGTATAATAAATACTTCAGGTGAAAAAATGGTCATTCAATGTTACAGAGGACTTTCAAGTATTCTTGATGAAAAGACCAGAACTGTATAGAAAATTTGACTTTCACACACAAGAATCAAGAGAAGCATGAAAATGTAAACAGGAAACTGAAATCATAAAGGAATTTGTAAAGCTGAACTGTTTACATTCCTACATGGAAAGATAAGATTTATAACTCTTGAGACTTTCCTCATGTTTGGGGAGTTGGAGGGATTACACACACACACACACACACACACACACACACACACACACACAGAGTACAGGTTGAGTTGAATCAGAAGGGATGATATGTATCAAAATAAAATTAAGGGATGGGAGAAGAATATATTGGGAGGAGAAAGGGAGAAACGGAATGGGGCAAATTATTACTCATAAAGGAGATAAGAAAAATCTTTTTCAATGGAGGAGAAAAGGGAGGAGGTGAGAGGGGGAAAATGAAGCTTATTATCTTCATGTTTGTCTTAAGGAGTGAATAATATGCTGACTCAATTTGAAATGAAAATTTAGCTTACAGTACAGGATAGCAGGAAAGAAGGGGACAGGTGGGGTAAGGTGGATGATAGAAGGGAGTGAAAATGGGAGAAGGGAGTAACTAGAAGTAAACCCTTTTGGGAAATGACAAGGTCAAATGAGAATATCGAATAAATAGGGGGCAAGGTAGGATGGAGGGCAATATAGTTAGTCTTACACAACATGACTATTATTGAAGTCTTTTGTAAAATAACACATATACAGCCTGCATTAAATTGTTTGCTCTCTCAGTGAGGATGGGTGGGGAGGGAGGAAGCAAGAGAAGTTGGAATTCAAAGTAGAAGAAATTAATGTTGAAAATAGTTGTTGCATGTAACTGGGAAATAAAAAATACAGGTAATGGGGTACAGAAATATATCTTGCTCTACAAGACAAGAGAGAAGATGGGGATAAGGGACTGGTGGTATGTGATAGAAGGGAGGGCTCTTTGAAGGAAGGGATTATCAAAATACGAAGTGTTATGTGGTGAGGGGAGTGGACAGATGGGGAGAAAAATTGGAACTCAAAATTTTGTGGAAATGAATATGCAAATCTAAAAATAAATAAATAAAATTATAAAAGAAGTTCATCTTCAAACTGAAGAAAAAAAGAAATAGAGGGATACACACAGGGTAAGGTAAAAGGTTGGAGGAGACTATATTATGCTTCAGAAGATGCAAAATAAAAAAGGGGGTAGCAATCCTAATCTCAATCAAAGAAAAAGCAGAAACACATTGAATCAAAAGACATAAGTAAGGAAACTTAACTCTGCCAAATGGCACCACAGACAATGGAACGATAGCATTACTAAACATATATGTACCAAATGGTACAGCATCCAAATTCTTTTTTTGTTTTGTTTTGTTTTGTTGTTTTTTTTATTTTTAAAAAAATTTATTTTATTTTTAATTTATGGAATAAAGCAAGAATTTCCATAACACAGTATAATAAAAAAAGATGATTGCACATGAAAGTGAAAATCTATTATGTACAATTTGCTATTCCTTTTCTTTTCTTTTTCTTTTTCTTTTTTTTAGTTTTCCATAATCAGAAAAGATCTTTTAATGGTTTAATATTTTTTTTAAATAATTAAATTTATTTATTTAACTTTGAACATTCATTTTCACAAAATTTTGGGTTACAAATTTTCTCCCCTTTTATCCCCTCCCCCCACAAACACCAAGTATTCTAATTGCCCCTATCACCGATCTGCTCTCTCTTCTATCATCCCTCTCTGCCCTTGTCTCCGTCTTCTCTTTTGTCCTGTAGGGCCAGATAGCTTTCTATACCCCTTTACCTGTATTTCTTATTTCCTAGTGGTAAGAACATTATAGTTGATCCTAACACTTTGAGTTCCAACTCCTTTACCTCCCTCCCTCTCCACCCCTTCCCTTTGGAAGGCAAGCAATTCAATATAGGCCAAATCTGTGTAGTTTTGCAAATGACTTCCATAATAGTTGTGTTGTATAGGACTAACTATATTTCCCTCCATCCTATCCTGTCCCCCATTACTTCTATTCTCTTATGATCCTATCCCTCCCCATGAGTGTCGACCTCAAATTGCATTCTCCTCCCCATGCCCTCCCTTCTATCATCCCCCCCTCCTGCTTGTCCCCTTGTCCCCCACTTTCCTGTATTGTGAGATAGGTTTTCCTACCAAAATTAGTGTGCATTTTATTCTTTCCTTTAGTGGAATGTGATGAGAGCAGACTTCATGTTTTTCTCTCACCTCCCCTCTTTATCCCTCCACTAATGAGTCTTTTGCTTACCTCTTTTATGAGAGATAATTTGCCCCATTCAATTTCTCCCTTTATCCTCCCAACATATTTCTCTCTCACTGCTTGATTTCATTTTTTTTAAGATATGATCCCATCCTCTTCAATTCACTCTGTGCACTCTGTCTCTATGTATGTGTGCGTGTGTGCATGTGTGTGTGTGTGTGTGTAATCCCACCCAGTACCCAGATACTGAAATGTTTCAAGAGTTACAAATATTGTCTTTCCATGTAGGAATGTAAACAGTTCAACTTTAGTAAGTCCCTTATGACTTCTATTTGCTGCTCACCTTTTCATGGTTCTCTTCATTCTTGTGTTTGGAAGTCAAATTTTCTTTTCAGCTCTGGTCTTTTCATCAAGAATGCTTGAAAATCCTCTATTTCATTGAAAGTCCAATTTTTCCCCTGAAGTATTATACTCAGTTTTGCTGGGTAGGTGATTCTTGGTTTTAGTCCTAGTTCCTTTGACTTCTGGAATATCCTATTCCATGCCCTTTGATCCCTTAATGTAGAGGCTGCTAGATCTTGTGTTATCCTGATTGTATTTCCACAATACTTGAATTGTTTCTTTCTAGCGTCTTGCAATATTTTCTCCTTGACCTGGGAACTCTGGAATTTGGCCATAATGTTCCTAGGAGTTTCTCTTTTTGGATCTCTTTCAGGCGGTGTTCTGTGGATTCCTTGAATATTTATTTTGCCCTTTGGTTCTAGAATCTCAGGGCAGTTTTCCTTGATAATTTCATGAAAGATGATGTCTAGGCTCTTCTTTTGATCATGGCTTTCAGGTAGTCTGATAATTTTTAAATTGCCTCTCCTGGATCTGTTTTCCAGGTCAGTAGTTTTTCCAATGAGATATTTCACATTATCTTCCATTTTTCCATTCTTCTCTCTTTGTTCTGTGATATCATGCTTTCTCACAAAGTCCTTAGCCTCCATCTGTGCCATTCTAGTTTTGAAAGAACTATTTTCTTCAGTGAGCTTTTGAATCTCCTTTTTCATTTGGCTGATTCTGCTTTTGAAAGCGTTCTTCTCCTCATTGGCTTTTTGAGCCTCTTTTGCCAGTTGAGTTAGACTAGTTTTCAAGGTGGTAATTTCTTCAACATTTTTTTGGGTCTCCTTTAGCAGGGAGCTGATCTGCTTTTCATGTTTTTCTTTCATCTCTCTCATTTCTCTTCCCAGTTTTTCCTCCACCTCTCTAACTTGATTTTCAAAATTCTTTTTGAGCTCTTCCATGGCCTGAGCCCATTGGGTGGGCTGGGACACAGAAGCCATGATTCCTGTTTCTTTGCCTGATGGTAAGCATTGTTCTTCCTCATCAGAAAGGAAGGGAGGAAATGCCTGTTCTCCAAGAAAGTAGCCTGCAATAGTTTTATTTCTTTTCCCTTTTCTGGGCATTCTCCCCAGCCAGTGACTTGACCTCTGAATATTCTCCTCACACCCACCTCGCCTCTTGGTCCTCCCAGCCAGCGTTTGGGGACTGAGATTCAAATGCTGCTTCCTGCCTAAGGGCTTTTGGCGGGGGCAGGGCTGCTATTCAGTGTGAGAATTAAGTTCAGGTGGTCAGGTGGGGCAGTGTCGCCTCTCAGGCTCAGTTCCCTCAGGGGGTTTATGCACAGACCTTCCACAATGTATCCAGGCTCCTGCCTGCTTGGGGAGCCCCAGTCTGCAGCTGCCTCTCAGCTTCTACCTCCCGGGGGCCCCAAATCATGTGGGCACTCCACTCCCCTCTCGATCCGCCAAAGAGACTCTCTCACCAACCCCTGTCACCTGTGGGTGGAGGGACTTGTGCGGCCGCTGGAGATTCCGTCCCTGAAGCCTGCTCGCGTCTGTTTCTCTTGGTGCCGTGGCCGCAGCAGGTCTGGGCTGGGCTGGGCTCCGCGTCTGCAGTGAGACGGACCTTTTGCGAGAGGTTTGCAGGTCCCTCTGTGGGTGGAGGGACCCACGTGGCCGCTGGAGATCCCGTCCCCGAAGCCCGCTTGGATCTTTTTCTCTTGGTGCCGCGGCCGAGGGAGGGCTGCACTCAGCTCCCAGTCCTGGCGCCTAGTCCGCAGCACGAAGGACCCTCCGCGAGAGGTTTGCAGGTCCCTCTGGAACAGAAATCTCCTTTGCTCCAATATTCCGTGGCCTCTGGGTGCAGAATTCGCCGTGAGTTACTCCCCTGTAGCCGTTCTACGGGTTGTGGGTTCGGATCTATGTGTATGTGTGTCTTTCTACTCTGCCATCTTGGCTCTGCCCCCTCATCCAAATTCTTAGAACAGAATTTAAGGGAGTCATGGAAAGAAATACACAGCAAAACTATGCTAGTGAGGGACCTCAATCTCCCCCTCTCTGAACTTGATGAATCTGCCCTCAAAATAAACAAGAATGAAGTTACCAAGCTGAATAGAACTCTGGAAAAGGTAGATATAATAGATCTCTGGAGCAAACTGAATGGAGATAGAAAGGAAAATACCTTTTTCTCGGTGATACATGGCATAAATACAGAATTAAGCACATAGGAGGGCATAAAAACCTCACTACCCAGTTCAGAAAAGCAAAAATAGTTAATGCATCCTTCTCAGATTATAATGCAATAAAAATATGTGTAATTAAAGGTCATAGAAAAATAGACGAAAAATTAATTGGAAACTAAAAAAATCTAATCCTAAAGAATGAGTGGGTTAAACAACAAATCTTAGAAAATCAATATTTTCATTCGAGAGAATGACAATAATGAAACAACCTACCAAAATTTATAGGATGCTGCAAAAGCAGTTCTTTGGGGAAGTTTTATAATTGTTGATTGCCTCCATGAATAAAACAGGGATAGAGAGAGAGGAGATCAATGAATTAGGCATGCAGTTGAAAAATCTAGAGAAAGAACATATTGAAAATCTCCAAGTAAATACCAAATTAGAAATACTGACAAAAAAAGAGAGATTAAAAAAATTGAAATTAACATAATTATTGAACTAATGAATAAAACTAAGAGTTTGTTTAATGAAAAAAATAATAAAATTGATAAAGATTTGATCAATTTGGTGAAAAAAAGAAAGAACATCAAATTACCACTATCAAAAATGAAAAGGAAGAACTCACCTCCAAAAAGGAGGAAATTAAATCAATAATTAGAAACTACTTTGCCCAACCGTATGCTCACAAATTTGACAACCTAAATGAGATGGATGAATATTTTAAAAATATATAAATTGCCCAGATTAACAAAAGAAAGCTTTGAATACTTTAACCTCATCTCAGAAAAAGAAATTGAACAAGTCATCAATGAACTCCCTAGGAAAAAATCTCCAGGACCAGATGGATTTACAAATGAATTCTATGAAACATTTAAAGAACAATTAATTCAAATACCATATAGATTATTTGGGAAAATTGGTAAAGAAGGAGTTCTACCTAATTCTTTTTATGATACCAATATGGTTCTGATACCTAAACCAGGAAGAGTCAAAACAGAGTCAGAACATTATAGACCAATTTCTCTAATGAATGTGAATGTCAAAATTTTAAATAAGATATTAGCAAAAAGAATAAAGAAATTTATCATGAGAATAATATATTATGATCTGGTGGAATTTATAGCAACAATGCAGGACTGGTTCAATATTAGGAAAACTATTAGCATTTTTGATCATATCAGCCCCCAAACTTAAAGAAACCATATGATTATCTCGATAGATGAAGAACAAGCTTTAACAACATAAAACACCCATTCCTATTGAAAACAATGGAGAGCATAGGAATAAATGGAGCCATCCTTAAAAAAATAAGCAGTATCTATCTAAAGGCATCATCAAGTATTATATGCAATGGGCATAAGTTAGATGCATTTCCAATAAGATCATCAGTGAAACAAGGATGTCCATTGTCAAAACTCTTATTCAATATGGTACTAGAAATGTTACCTTTAGCAATAAGAGAAGAGAAAGAAATTGAAGGAATTAGAATAGGCCAAGAAGAAACTACGCTGCAGATGATATGATGATATACTTAGAGAATCTTAGAGAATCAAGTACAAAACTACTTTAAATAATAAACAACTTTGACAAAATTGCAGATAAACTCGTATAAATCACCTGCAATTCTATATATTACTAACACAGCCCAACAGCGAGAGATAGAAAAAAAAATCCCAGTTAAAGCTATGGTAGATCCTATAAAATATCCGAGAGTCTACCTGCCAAAACAAACCCAGGGATTATATCAATACAATTACAAAATTCTGTTCACACAAAGAAAGTCAGATCTAAGTAATTAGGAAAAAAAAAAAAAAAACATCAGTTACTCATGGGTAGGCCAAGCTAATAAAGTAAAAATGACAATTCTACCTAAATTAATTTACTTATTCAGGGACATACCAAATAAAATACCAGAAAAATATTTTCTAGTTCTGGAAAAAAATATCAGCATTCATCTGGAAGGACAAAATGTCCAGAATCTCAAGGGAACTAATGAAAAGAAGTACTAGGGAAGGTGGCTTAGCCCTACCAGATCTCAAACTGTATTATAATGTAGCAATCATCAAAATCACTTGGTACTGCGTAAGAAATTGAGGGGTAGAGCAGTGGAATGGGTTAGGTTCTCAAGAGTTCTCAGTAGGCAATGAATATAGCAATCTACTGTCTGAAAAACCAAGGACCCCAACTTCTGGGATAAGAACTCATTGGCAAAAAGTGCCAGGAAAACTGGGTAACAATGTGCAGAAACTGGGCATAGACAAATGCCTGACACCATGGAGACATCCTCTACTTATAAACAAATTAGGGGAGCAAAGAGTAATCTATTTGTCAGATTTATGGAGAATGGAGAAATTTATGATCACACAAGAGATAGATAACATTATGAAGTACAAAACAGATAATTTTGATTATGTGAAGTTGGAAAGCTTTTACACAAACAAAACCCAGTGCAGCCAAGATTAGGAGGAAGCAGAAAATGGGAAATACTTTTTTTTTTCAACTGGTGTCTGTGATAAATAAATTATACTTTTTAGGAAAAGGAGAAAAAATAATCTCCTCTGGAAAAAAAAGTGTCTGCTATATGACTAGACCTTACAAAGTCCTAGGGTACAAAAATAGGCAAAAGTCCAAGTCCACCCATCTCTCTCTCTCTCTCTCTCTCTCTCTCTCTCTCTCTCTCTCTCTCTCTCTCTCTCTCTCTCGACCGTGTGTGTCTGTGTCTCTGTCTGTGTGTGCATATATATATATATATATAGGTTTATGCATATATACGCACATATTAATGTGTGTGTGTTTATGTGGATATGTTTATATCTGCATTGCATCGTGCAGAACCCTAAATCCACTATCCATTTGAGAGAATAGAGATTAGTTTGTACTCTAAATTATTATCCATGCCTTATTGTCAAGTGAAACCGTTTTGGGGACTTTTGAGTCTTAGTTAACATCTTTTCTTTGCCTGTATTATCTACTGAAGTTTCACACTATATTTTAACTCAGAACCTGCATTTGTTTGATATCGTCTGTCACAAAATTCTAGTGAATTCATGAGGTAGGACTCATTAAATGAAAAAGTATCTAATCTTTAGCAATACACTTATAAATGTATATGTATTTGTATGTTCAATATGTACACATATGATATATATGATATGCATATGTACATACATTTACATATTTGCATACATGTTGCATATACATAATACATACATATATATCTGTATATTATATGCAAAATCATTTTTTATACCCAAATGGTGACAGAAATAGTTCTGGCGCATGACTAGAAGCCCATATATTCAGAAGAGTTTATGCAATTAGATGGTCACTAAAAGCAATGCAGTCAAAGGTCAGGATTCCAGGTTATCTGGCAAGGAAGGAAGGATCAAGCTGTTATGAGAGATTTATATACATACATACACATATACATATATACCCACATGCACAATACACACATGTATACACGCATACATACATATATATGAAAAAGTTGCATTTGAGATATATAATAGAATAGAAAAAAAATGGATTTCTATAATCTCCTTGATATAAACATGACCCCAAGGTTACTGCTTGCAGTTTATCTACACATTTTCACCTTGTGCTGGTCCTGCCATTTATTCTCCACAGAATAGCTACCTATGGCAAAAATCTTCTTCTATATCCTATAATATTTTTTAGTACCACTTAAAGTTCATCTGTGGCATCCTGGGCCATCACCAGTCATTTTCTTGCCACTGGACTTTGATGACCTGGGAAGAGAGAGTGAGGCTGATGATTCTGCTCAACTCTGAGTCCCTAATACCTCATTTACACACAGGTCAAGACATCATTAGTTGAAATGTACATTGGTCTTCTTCAAAAAATGAAAGATGAGCAGCAACAGCCTCCCCTCTGTTCTAAGCATTGACTTCATGTATGGAGTCACTTTTACCACTACTTGAATGGAAATTATTATTAACAATATGATGCAGCCTATTTATTACCATCAGGCGTTTCTCCAAAACCCTTTAGATTGCACATGATTTTAATTTTTCAGAGATGGCTGTGTTCTGTTATTCACAATCATACAGTAACAGAATATTAACATAAAAAATGATAGGATTTTGAGACTCAGAGCTGTTAGAATAATTGAAAGAGCTGCACAACTCCGCCAATGAGAATATTGCCCTTTTAAAGAAGGGAAAATTGTACTCAAGGAAACGAAATTGTTGAGAGCAGCTGGACAAGACCAAGTAATCACAGAAGAAATATATACTGGAGACATTGTAATACAAAAAACACCTAGATAAACTCTTAAGATATTTCAATGGGGGAAAGATGCCATATCAATGGGGGAGGGGGAGAATCACAAATGATTGTCTTACCCAAAATAGAAAATCAGTAGGATCAAAGGGGAAAAAAAGGCAGCAAGAATTTACTCCATCTACTATCTACTAGACAATGTGCTAAATACAACTAATTTTCTAATTGGGGGGACAGCATGTACATATCTAAATAGATGCAGTATACATATGAAGGTAATAAATGCAAAATAAATATATGATCTTTTGGGAGGAATAACGCTAGCAATCGGAAGGAATTAAGAAGAACTAATAATAGAAGATGATTATTGATCTGTGTTTTGAAAGAATAAAGGGGCTGTTTAAGGTGAATAT
Source organism: Notamacropus eugenii (assembly GCF_028372415.1). Taxonomy (NCBI): domain Eukaryota; kingdom Metazoa; phylum Chordata; class Mammalia; order Diprotodontia; family Macropodidae; genus Notamacropus; species Notamacropus eugenii. Next base: position 364,842,861 of record NC_092873.1, on the reverse strand, counting down.
CAGCAATAAGCCCATTCCAGGCATGGGACATAACCAAGACACAGAGATAGGAAATGATTGTGCCATATGTGAAGAACAAGAGAGTCCATTTGGTGGTGTCCTAGAGTGCGAGGAGCATAGCTCATAAGGTTGGAAAGATAGCCTAGGACTAGGTAATGAAGTTTTAAAAGCTAAACAGAAGTTATATTTTGTCTTGGAGCAAATGGGTAGCCCCTTTATTTTACTGAATTAGGAATCAACATAGTAAGATCTACATGTGAGGAAAATGACATTGGCAGCTGTGGAGAGGATGAATTGGAATCATATACTTGAAGCAAGGAGAAAAATTGTAGGGGCCAGAGTGAGGGGCACTGCATTAGTCCAGGCTAAATCTCTCTCTCTCTCTCTCTCTCTCTCTCTCTCTCTCTCTCTCTCTCTCTCTCTCTCTCTCTCTCTCTCTCTATCCCTCTATCCCTCCCTCCCTCCCTCCCTCTCTCTCTCTCTCTCTCTCTCTCTCTCTTCTCTTTCTCTCTCTCTCTCTCTCTCTCTCTCTCTCTCTCTCTCTCTCTCTCTCTCTCTCTCTCTCTCTCGTTTGTATCTGTGTGTCTGTGTCTCTGTTTCTGTTTCTCTCAGTAGCAATGTAGGCGAGATGTGAGGTCAAAATGACATCAATGTTATTTTTCTTAAGGAAAATACCACTTGTTCATATTATGCTATGCATATTGATGGACATTTAATTAATTCTGATAAATCTCTACATATGGGAATCATATCTTTCATAGATATTCTTAGTTCAGTGGCTTTGTAAGTTTATGGGATCATATATTATGTTTTCCCTTTGAAGGTGTATTGCTGTGTGTAAGCCACCTGGGCTTAAACTAGTGAAAGGAATTGGTTATCCCAGTTGCTAAACCTATATCTTTATTTTCCTACATCATTATTTTCACTTTCTCCCCAGAGCCACTGCATGTATATCTTTGTGATAGAATGGAATTTTTAGCAGGAAAAAAAGTACAGCATGACATTTGTCATTTACATTCATGTTTATCACCAGCTTCTGAACATCATTGATTTTTTTTTTTAATGCACTTATATTTTAAGTGTTTTCAATTTGGTGCTGCTGCTGCTGCAGCTGCTGTTGCTGTCTTTCATTCTAACTGGCCTTTGCAGCATTTTTTTATCAAAACATTTTTCCTCTTGATGTCAACAGTTCTGAATTACTTTCCAATGTACTTAGTTATCAGACTTTAAGAGGAGTATGTGGGATATTTGTTCATTGAAGAAGCAAAGTTCTTGATAGCAGGTGACCCTCAAAAGTTTTTGGAGTTGGTGATTCAACATACGTATGTACAAAGGACAGCTTGACTAAGGTGCCTCATGAGCATTATAAAAATGCATTGTATTTTTAATAAAACTTCAGTCTTCTGAACTACCTGCCATTATCTAGGAACCTATGGGGAACACTTTGGAGGTGACAGTATAGTTATAGCTGGGGACTTGGTGTTCATGTAGTATTTTAAATTTTGAAAAAAATATGTATTTGATTCAGGTTAGTTGTCTTACCCTTTCAGTGCTGAGGGTGATTGAGTGGTAGCATTTTTCCCTCACAGATGTGCAGAACTCCAGAAAATTCTATTGAGCATTTGAGAATAATGCCAGTTTCTCAGTGATTCTCAGAGACAGGCAACCTCTCTCTTTAGTTTTATCGTTGTAGGAGCAGTGACTACTTGACCCAATGGTCATTGGAGAGGTTGTATAGTCAACGTAAATTGATCTAATCGGAATCTTCTCTGAGAGAAACTCCGCCCAACTCCCAGATCAGTGGTATTTCCCTTAAGCCAAATAAGGGGAGCAAGACATAAGAGTCCCATCCTCCTACTTTGCTTATGTCATTTCTTTCACTACCCATTCTTCCTCCTTTGCTCCTCTAGAAGTCAAAAAATACCTACAACTTCCTCCTCTTTTAGCTACACCAGGAGGAGTGCTGGGGCAAGGATGCAATACATGCACTGTCAATTTTGATCCTGAGGAATGCTATGAGACTTGTTCTTTCATCAGTAAGCACTCCAACCTATGGGAGGGGGGCTGAGTTGCTATCACAGGTTCTTAGATCTGCATAAAAGGAAAGGCAACTTTTGAGGGTCAACAATCACTTTAATCAAGTACATATATCATTCACTTAGTAGGGGGAAAAGGCAGCACCCTGAACTTCAGAGAAAATACAGAGAAATCTAAATCAACAGACAGTGCTTCCAAACTGTCTGAAAGTAAGCAATACATATATCACAATTCAACAGACAGATGCAACTTCCTGATCATACATACATAGTTACCAGAGAGGGAAGCACCAACATCTTGGTTTTCAAGGTCAGGGGACTGTTTATTGGTTTCCCAGAATCTCTTCGGGCACACAAAGCTTCTTCCAAAAACTAATCCCCAAAGTAAAATCTCACCTCAGAGATTTTATACACTTTTTAGAGCCAGAGGGCATCACAACCCTTGAAAACCAGTGTCTCATTAATAAAGGTGTGGACCTTCCTACAAATCTTCCAAGGCACATTAATGGGTGGGGAAAATCTTCTTTAATCACATTATTAAATTAGAGGTGCTTGATTATACTAAAACAAAAACATCAAAAGAATCTACTTTGCTTGCCATCATGGTACCATGATCCCTATTTTGCAGATTAGGAATCTAATTTGACATTACAGAGGTTGATTACTTATCCATGGTTACAAAGCTACTAAGTTTCAGAAATTAGTTTTAAACTGAGGCCTTTCCTGCCTATAACCTGAAATTTCCTAATTTATTACGTTGAAAAATAAAATTTCAATCATTGCCGATGTTAGTCGGCACTTACCATGTGCCAAGCACTGTAATAAACACTGAGTATACAAAGAAAGGCAATAATATTATCCTTGCTCTCAAGATGCTCACATTCTATTGGGAGTGGGGTGACAACAAGCAAACAACTATGTACATGCAAGATATATGCAGTGTAAATGGAAAATAAATCACAAAAGGAAAGAACCAGCAGAGGAACATACTAGGAAACATCTCTTGTGGAAAGTAGCATGTGAGTCATAGAGGAACCCAGCAAATGATGAGGGAAAGCCTTCTAGTTATAAGGGACAACCACTTAAAAGGCAAAATGGGAAGATGAAGTGTCATGTGGGAGAAGAAGCAAGAAGGCCAGGGTCCCAAGATTTTAGAACACAAATTGGAGAATAAAGTCTAAGAAGTATAAATGAAAGTATAAAGTGAAGAGAAAAATGTAAGACTACTAGAAAGATTGGAAAGGTCTAGGTTTTGAAAGAATATTTCTTATTTTGCCCTGGAGGTTATAGGGAAGCATGTGAGTTTATTCACTAGGGGTTGGGGTGACATGGTCAGACTGCTTTAGCAATGTAGCTTTACCAACTGAGCAGAGCCTGTATTGAATTAGGGAGTGACTTGAGGTGGAGAGAATAACTAGAATATTATTTCCATAGTTTAGGTGTGAAGTGTTTAGGGTCAGTACAGAGGGTAACTGGGTGAGTGGCTATTATGAACTATTGTGAAAGTAGAAATGACAAGATTTGAATTTGATTGACTATGTACTGTGAGTGTGAGTAAGAAAGTGAAGATAAAATGGAGATGTATAAGCCTAGGTGGTATAAGGATGCTGGTATCCTTGAAAGAAATAGACGAATCCAGAAGATGGGGTGGTTTTTGACGAAAGATAATAACTTGCATTTTGAACATGATAATTTGAGATGTTAGCTGGACATACATTTTGAGATATATAAGAAGTTGAAAGTATAAGACCAGAGTTCAGGGGGGTAGAGCCAAGATATCAGAGTGGAAATAGGGACATGCTTGAGGTCTCCCACAAAATCCCTCAAAAAATCTGTAAAATATAACTGTAAATAAATTTGAGAGCAGTAGAAGCCACAAAATCACACACTGACGAAAATTTCCAGGCCAAGATCATTTGGAAGGTCGACAGAAAGGATCTATCATCTAGGCTGAGAGAGAAGGTCGGCCTGGGCCATGTCAGTATGGACAGAGCTGGAGCAGACCTTAGGGGACTTAATCGCTGGTGGATACTGCAGTTTCCAGATTTCTCAACTCATAAACATCGAAGAAAGCTGTGAAGGTTAGTAGGAAGTGAGACTGAAGCATGGTCCAACCCTAGCCTTGGTTGCAACCTGAAGCAGCATCTGCCTCTGAAGCCCTCCACTTAACAAAGAGCTCAAAAATCATGTAATTGCCTGGGAAAATGAGCAAACAGAGGAAAAATAAACAGACTATATATTGTTACTTTCTCGGTGAAGAAGTATTTTCTTATGACGTTGTTAATGAGGAAGATCAAAACATACATCCAGAAGAAAATAACAAAGCCAAAGCTCCTGTATCCAAAACCTCTAAGAAAAATATGAATGGGCCATAGGCCATGGAAGAGCTCAATCAGTATTTTGAAAATCCTTCCTATCCCAATTCAGTTTTCTCCAGAGGTCTATCATACCTATCTTATCCAGAGTTTTATTCACTTCCTTAATTTCTTTCTTGTTTATTTTAAGGTTAGATTAATCAAGTTCAGAGAAGGGGAGGTTGAGATCTCCCACTAGTATAGTTTTGCTGTCTATTTCTTCCTGCAACTCCCTCAACCTCTCCTCTAAGAATTTGGTTGCTATACCACTTGGAGCATACATGTTTAGTAATGATATTGCTTCATTATCTATGGTGATTTTTAGCAGGATATAGTTTCCTTCCTCATCTCTTTTGATTAGATCTATTTCTGCTTTTCCTTTGTCTGAGATTAGGATTGATACCTCTGATTTTCTTACATCACCTGAGGCAAAATATATTCTGCTCCAACCTTTTACCTTTACCCTGTGTGTATCCCCTCTTCTCAAATGTGTATCATGTAAATAATATATTGTTGGATTATAGTTTTTAATCCATTCTACTATCCCTCTCTGTTTTATGGGAGAGTTCATTCCATTCACATTCACAGTTATGATTATAATCTGTGTCTTTCCCTCTATCCTCTTTCCCAAAGTTTGTGCTTTTAGTTCTCTCATCTCCCTTCCCCTCCTCAATAGAGTTTTCACTTTTGGCCACCACCTATCTCAGTCTTCCCTTCCTTCTTTCAGCTCCCTCTCTCCCTTTTACTCCCCTTTAACTTTGTTACTTCTTCCCCCATTTTAGCTTCGCCTCCCCTTTCTTCCTCTTTCCCCTCCCACTGCCAATAGAGCTAGATAAATTTATATACTTAATTAAGATTATTTTTCCCTCCTTGAACCAAATCAGATGACAGTATCTCTCAATGTTCATCACCCTCCCCTCTTTCCCTCTACTATAAAATAATTTTGTACTTCTTCCTATGATGTTATTTATCATTTTCTGTTTCCTCCTCTATACATCTCTTGTTATAATACCTTCACATGCTAGAATTACATTTTTATCATCACAAAATTTATTTTATACACGTTCCCTCTATCTATGTATATCCCTTTTATACTTCATAATAGATGTGCAATTCTCAAGGGTAACAAGTATCATTTTGCCTTATAAGGATGTAAACATTTGCCCAAATTGAGTAACAAGTTTCTCTTTTCGCTTGTTTTACCTTTGCATGCCTCTCTTGAGACCTGCATTTGAAGATCAAATTTTCTGTTGAGTTCTGGCCTTTTTGTCAGGAAGGTCTGGAAATCTCTTATTTCGTTGAATGTCCACCTCCTTGCCTGAAATGTTATGCTGAACTTTGCTGGGTAATTGATCCTTGGTTGTAGTCCCAGCTCCTTTGCCTTACAGAATATCAGATTCCAATTTCTTCGATCTTTTAATGTACAAGCTGCAAGTTCGTGTGGGATCCTGACCACAGCTCCTCGATATTTGAATGGTTTCTTTCTGGCTGCCTCTAGTAGTTTCTCCTTCACTTGATAGTTCTGGAATTTGGTAACACTATTTCTTGCTGTTTTTAGTTTGGGATCTCTTTTGGGAGGAGAACAGTGGATTCTTTCGATGACTATTTTCCCCTCTGGATACAGCACTTCTGGGCAGTTTTCCTTGGTGATTTCTTGGAAGGTATTGTCCAGACTCTTTTTTTCATCATGGTTTTCTGGTAGGCCAATAATTCTTACATTTTCCCTCCTGGATCTATTTTCCAGGTCAGTTGCTTTTCCAATTAGATATTTTACGTTTTCTTCTATCTTTCCTTTCTTTAGATTTTGTTTCACTGGTTCTTGATGTCTCATAGAGTCATTAGCTTCTACTTGTCCAATTCTAATTTTCATCAAATTGTTTTCTTCAGAAAACTTTTGAATGTGCTTTTCCATCTGTCCAGTTATTCCTTTTAAGTTATTTTCAAGATGGCGGGGTGAGAGCAACGACTCACCTAAGCTTTTGGACAAATTTCTTCAGATATCTCTGAAAGGACAATTGGAACAAATTTTGGAGGTGCAGAATCCAGTGGGAGACAGACTGTGAGGGATTCGGGGCCCAGGTTAGACTGGAAGGTACACAGGAAGGATCTGTTCTGCAGGGGGTGAGCCCTCAGCACACGACGCAGCTTGGCCAGCGCAGCGGAACAGAAGGGAACCGAGAAACCTGAGAGTGACGGGTGGAACAGGCGGAGCAGCACTGAGGGCAGGAGACAAGCCAACCGAGTCAATGAGAGCCACTGAGCTCCACATATCAGAGCAGCAGCTCCTGAGACCTTCAGCCCAAAGATTAAACTTTGGCAAGTCACCTACTTGAACTTCCAGGAGCCAGGATGGCGGAGTGATCAGTAAATGCTCTCTCCTCCCCCCTTGATGACCATGAAAGAACCATAAAATATTTCTCCAGAAAAATCCTGGATCAGCGGGAACAGCAGAAGGGGGCAAATAGTTTCATAACACCTGAGGCTAGGAAAGTAGCTAAGGGGGATTCCTCCCACTGTGGCAGAGATGAACCAGAAGCACAGAGGACCCAGGGCAAAGAAAACTCGCACTAGGACCCAGGCAAGCCTCAGCGCTGGGAGACGAGCCCCAGGAGTGGTGGGAACACGTATTAGCATCTAGGCGTGCCTCAGCCCTCCAGAGGAAAAGGGAAGACAATAGGGAAGTTGGGATCACCATCCCCTGAGCTTGCCTTTGCCTCAGTTCAGCTGAGGAGATTTCCTGTGACCAGACCACTCCTCCCACACACTTAACAAGGTAACCCCAGGGTTGATCAGGGAAACAAAAAACAAAAACCTGCTTTTAGCTTTTTCACACATCAACTCAACACAAAGTTCTGTAGCTTCTGACTGAAAGAACCACAAGCTACAGCACTCAGTCAACATCACGAATAAGAAAAGGCAGATGAAGGGTGAAAATACCATAGAATCTTTCTATGGGGATAAGGACCAAAATGTAAACACTAAAGAGGTCAGAGCTGAGACTACTTCCATCTGAAACTTTGCAAGGGACTATGAACTCGAAATCACAAGCAGCTCTCCTGGAACAGCTGAAGAAGGAAATAGAAGAAAAACTGGCCAATGATTTTAAAATTATAAAAAAAGAATTCACTGATGAGAACATCTCTTTGAAAAGGAAAATTGAACAAATGGAAAAGGAACTTCAAAAATTAAGGAGAAAATAACTCCCTAAAAGGAACAGTTGGTCAAATGGAAAAGGAAACACAAAGCCTAACTGGGAAAATTGGTCGAATGCAAAAGGAAGTAGGAAAATTAAATGGAGAAAATAGCTCCTTAAAAGGAAAAACTGGTCAGATGGAAAAAGAGATGCAAAAGATAACTGAAGAAAACAATGTGATAAAAATTAGAATTGGGCAAGTAGAAACTAATGACTCAATGAGACCACAAGAATCAGTCAAACAAAATCTAAAGAACGAAAAAATAGAAGAATATGTAAAATAACTCATTGTAAAAACAACTGACCTGGACAATAGATCCAGGAGACAAAATTTAAGAATTATTGGCCTGCCAGAAATCCATGATGGAGATAAGAGTCGGGACAATATCTTCCAGGAAATCATCAAGGAAAATTGCCCAGAAGTGCTAGATTCAGAGGGCAAAATAGTCATCAAAAGAATCCACTGTTCCCCTCCCAAAAGGGATCCCAAACTCAAAACCCCAAGAAATGTCGTTGCCAAATTCCAGAGCTATCAAGTGAAGGAGAAAATACTGCAAGCAGCCAGAAAGAAACAATTCAAATATCAAGGACATATAGTCAGGATCACACAGGACCTTGCAGCTTCTACATTAAAAGGTCGAAAGTATTGGAACCCAATATTCCATAAGGCAAAGGAATTGGGACTACAACCAAAGATCAACTACCCAGCAATGTTCAGCATAACATTTCAGGCAAGGAGAAAGTCATTCAACGAAGTAAGGGATTTCCAGAGCTTCCTGACCAAAACGCCAGAACTGAACAGAAAATTTGATCTTCAAATGCAGGTCTCAAGAGAATCATAAAAAAGTTAAACAGGAGGGAAAAAACAAAAACTTACTACCCAATTAGGGCTAACTGTTTATCTCCCTGTAAGGGAAGATGATATCTGTTAATCTTGAAAATTGTGCAGCTATTATGAAATATAAAAGGCATATACATAGAGGGAATAGGTGTAAAGTAAATGATGTCATGTTAAAAAATATGATTTAAGTATGAGAAGGGATTGTAATAGGAGGTGAGAAAAGGAGGAAGCAGAAAATGGAAAACTGCATCACAGGAAGAAGTACAAAGTTATAGTGGAGAGAAAGAGTGGAGGGAGATGAGTGTTGTTTGAGAGGTACTATTATCCAATTTGTT